>NC_026002.2:41126070-41478570 GCF_000442705.2 Elaeis guineensis
GGGTGACTCCTACTCCATAACCCCTCACTCGGCCGTAGCGCTCTGGTCCCATCAACTCTGTGAATACCTCGGCCTCGATACGGCTCTGCTGCGTAGATGCTGCGGACTCATCGTCACACTCCGCAACGAGAGCTGTAGCCCTCTCTTGTATTTTTTTTGAAAACAATAGTTATACATTAATAGCTAACAGAATTAAATATAAATCATTGCAAAAAATATAATATTAATAATGCCGTACATATAAATCTCTCGACTCATCTCGAACAAAAGTACCATCCTGATGAGTATGAGTCATCCGGTAAAACTCCACTTGTCCGGGTTCCCTCCCATGCTCATCCTCCTACACAAATAATTTCAATTTTAAGCAAACAGTTATGATAATTTAAAAAAATATATGAGTATCATGATACAGACATGGTCCACGATACATAATGATATTAGTTATATAAATATTTGAACATAAAAATTAAAAGTTAATTATGAAAGTTTAAGGAACATACAAACTCCTGTCGAAGTCGTGCATAACTCTTCGACCCCGATGTATGAGGAACAGACTGAGCTGCTCGTGCAGCTCTACCAATAGCAGAATAAGTCTGTAAAATAAAGTAAAGAACTTGTTATATATACAATATATAATAAAAATCAATATTTTTATAAAATATTTAGGAAAAAAAGATAATAAACAGATAATATACCTGTGCCCTCTCGGAGAACCAATAATGAACCAACTCCATCCACTGATGAGGGGGTACATCAGGAGGATAATTCCTAGCAACCTCCTCCTCTGTCATACCCTGTCTCATATAGTCCTTCTTCAATTGTGCTCTATATTCTTTCCATTTGCGGTTGAGAGACTTCATTACAAAATCATGAGTGGATGGAGGGAGAACAAACTTGCTCTATAAAAAAAAAAGTGAAATGAAATAAATTATATAAATAATTAACAATTAATATACAGTATGAACATCAATTCATTACCTCTATAACTCGGAGGAGCTCAACTTTGTACGTTGGAAGCATGTCATTCCATTTTGCATAGCCCAACGGACATAGCTGAGGCCTCCGAGCAACAGTCCCCAAAAATGAAGTCAATAAGCAGGCAGCTTTCTTAATTGGCTGACCTAGCTGATTGCACTCCACAACAATCCTCTCGCCCTCACGCATCTGCCACACATCTCGTACTACTGTGGATCCGCGTCTGGGGCGTACTCTCCCGGATCCGTCTGCAAAAAGTACATAAAAGTAACTATATCATAAATATATATAAAATGAAATAAAAAAAATAACATGAAAGACAATATATACCCTGCACGTGTATCTCATCATCTGGCTGATGAACAGGAGGATCGTGCTGTGCTGATGATGAAGGACAGGGCTCAGAATGCTGTGTAGCTGAACTGGCCTCAGGCTGCTGTGCTGAAGAAGACGTACCGGCCTCTGTCTGTGAAAACTGGAACTGCACACCAGCATATCGTCCCCTGCGACGCATGATGTCACCTAGCATTTATATAAATAAAAGGTAGAATCAGTTAATATATGGAGTAAAATAACACAATAATTAATGCAAAATATATACATCATAAATAATTATTACCAGTAACAATCAAGCAGTAGTGTTTTCTTCGAATTCTGTTCTAAGCAACGTCGTCGTATCATTAAATCATCAGCTGGCACAAAATTGTAGGGCATACATTGTGTATAAGTGTCATCGTCATCATCCTCCACTTGGTTTCCCATATCATATAAGTCTCTAGGTTTTGTTTTGATGACAGTAAACCAATCTTTATCTTTTGCGTCTTGTACATAAAATACTTGACGAGCTTGAGATGAAAAAATGAATGGGTCATCCTTCAATAACACACCAGTGTGTATCAACCTTGAAAAATTTACAAGTGTAAATCCATTTGCATCTTGTTTCAAACCCCTTGGTGAGTTTATGTCTATCCAATCACATCTAAACAGTACTACTTTAAATTTTCCATAATAATCCAACTCATAGATATCTTTAAGTGCACCATAATAGGATTTTCCATCCGCTTCCACCATAACACCGCTATTCTGTATTTTTCTAAATTTTTCCGTTCTCTAGTATGAAATTTAAAGCCATTAATTATGAAACTATTATATCTATTCACAATCTTGTTAGGTCCTCGAGCAAGAGCTATTAGTTCATCTGAATTATTTGTCTCCATCATCTTTGATACCTAACAAAAAATGATATGACGAAGTGCAGTTGAGTTATCTGATATTAAATATGTATCAAAAATTAATATATCCAATAATTAAATATAAATCACACCTGATTCGAAAGCCACATAGGGAATAACTCGACCAACCATCGCTGTTCAATCCTTGCATTAGGACGAATGTTATGATTGGCTCGTCTCTGATAAATTAAAAATTCACTGCATAAAATATAAATATATCATTTAGAACATTATATCTAATATAAAATTTAAATTTTGATGTCATTCCTTAAATATACTAACCTGCGATGGTCAGATATTATGTCACTATGAAGTAACACATAACGATGTGCTTGTGCTAAGGATTTTTGATCAAGTACAATACCTTCACCTCTTCTCAAGAATTTTCCAGCAGTTAAGAACTTATACAGTTCTGCATTCTCCACAAAGTCATTATGCCGTTGAGGTCGACTAAAAATAGTCTCTACACCTTGAAGATATCTTGAACAAAATGTCAAACATTCATCCGCAATATATGCTTCAGCAATCGAGCCTTCGGGATAGGCTCTATTTCGCACATAATCTTTAAGACGCACAAGATACCTTCAAGAATTAAATATTTATTAAAATATCAGTATGCTGTTGTTTCTAATAAAATTATCAAAAGATTTAAGGTTTGTAATAATACCTCTCAATAGGATACATCCATCTATAATGTACCGGTCCACCAACTTTAACTTCTGAAGCTAGGTGAACGAACAGATGTACCATAATAGTAAAAAATCCAGGAGGAAAAATCTTTTCCATCTGGCAAAGTGTAATTGCAATATCCGATTCTAACTGATCAAGTTCCCGAGGATCAATAACTTTGGAACATAATGCCTTAAAGAATGACGATAATCGAAGTACAATTGTAACAACTTGTTTCGGCAATGACGATCTTAAAGCTATTGGAAAAATATCTTGCATCAATATGTGACCATCATGACTTTTAAGATTTGAAAGTTTTCGATCCTTTAGATGCACACATCGTGAAATATTCGATGCATATCCATCGGGTACTTTGATACTTTTCAAAACTCCCAAAAAATTATCCTTTTCTCGAGCAGACATTGTGTAACATACAGGAGGCACATAAATTCTATCATTAGCAAGCATTTTAGGATGAAGTTCCTGTCGGATACCCATTTCTTTTAAATCAAGACGTGCCTTCATGTTATCTTTGCTCTTTCCATCAAGGTTTAAAAATGTTCCAAGTAAATTATCGCAAACATTCTTCTCTATATGCATGACATCAAGATTGTGCCGAATAAGATTATGTTTCCAATAAGGTAAGTCAAAAAAGATACTTCGTTTTTTCATAAATATTTACTTGGCTGTTGTGTAGATGCTATCTGTGTGTCTTCCTCATTTTCATCCTCGAAATAATTGTCTGGATCTTGAAACAACTCTGCATCTATAGTACTGATACTGACTTCCTCTGGTAACCCTTCGTGCACTGAGCGTTCAACATCATCCCTTCCTCTTTTTTTAGAGGACTTTGAGTGCTTACCATAGCTGTAATTCATGCCATCCATTTGTCTATGAACATCAGTTCTAGAAGGTGGAATAGGGGCACATCCCAATTCTATAGTACCATCAAACAAATCTTTCTGAAATCGAAACGGATGATTTGCTTCCAACCATCGACGATGTCCCATGTAACAAAATTTACCTCCATGTTTTAACCAAATTGAATGTGTTGAATCTCCACAACAAGGACATGCGACCCGTCCCTTTGTACTCCAGCCAGATAAATTGGCATATGCTGAAAATCATTAATAGTCCATAACAATGCTGCCCGTAGTTTAAATGTTTGGCCGTTGGAAGCATCAAATGCATCAACACCCTCCCACAACTGTTTCAATTCCTCTATCAAAGGCTGTAGAAAAATATCAATATCATTGCCTGGACCCTTATCTCCTGGAATAACCATTGACAAGATAAGTGATGATTGTTTCATGCACATCCACGGTGGCAAATTGTAAGGTATCAAAACGACTGGCCAAGTGCTGTAGGTAGAACTCAGGGTCCGAAATGGATTGAAGCCATCAGAAGCTAAGCCAAACCTAACACTGCGAACATCAGAGGCAAAATCAGGATGTCTATCATCAAATGCTTTCCATTGAAGACTATCTGCTGGATGTCTCAACATTCCATCCTTTGTACGTCCTTCATGATGCCATCTCATTGATGAAGCTGTTTTTGATGATGCATAAATCCTTTTCAATCTAGGTATAAGAGGAAAGTAACGCAATACCTTGGCCGGTTTCTTTTTACTCCGCGTTGCATCCAATTCATTCAGTACATCATCTCGATCTTCTTTTTGTGTTATCCATCTTGAAGATCCACATACATTGCATGACTCTTGATTAGCGTTTTCACCCCGATATAACATACAATCTTTCGGACAACTATGAATCTTTTCGTATCCAAGATCCAATTCCTTTACTACTTTCTTAGCTTCATAATACGATGGTGGTAAACGAGTGCTTTCTGAAAATGCATCCTTTAATAACTTGAGCAGCATGGTAAAACTCTTTCCAGACCATCCATTCAAATATTTGATATGAAATAAATGAACAAGAAAAGAAATCTTAGAAAATTTTGTACAACCCGGATATAATTCTTCGTCTGCATCTTTCATTAAGGTGTGATAACGAGCTGTCTCATCATTAGATGTATGTATGGGCTCCTCAACATGCATACGTTCCGTATGCGTACATCCATCAAAATCCCAACTGTTTCTTGTATACTACTGGATTCTCCTAAATTTTGAACATCAAATCCAAAAGCATCTGTGATCAAACCCCTTATATCATCATCTCTTGCAGAATTATCTTCTAGGCTAGTGGATCCGCAATGAGTCAGGGGTTGGTTACATGATGATGGCAACATAGATTCTCCATGAAAAATCCAGTCGGTATAACCTCTTAAAAAACCATTCCATACCAAATGTTCTTCAACATTTTGTGGATCTAAAGAAGAACTATTTACACATTTCCGACATGGACATAAAATCTTTCCATTCAAACTACTTTTCTCCATACCAAATTTAATGAAGTCATGAACTCCATCTAAATATTATTTACTATTCCTTGGTTTATTTATCCAACTTTTGTCCATTGTAGGATAAAACTGACCGAACTTGCAATTTATCTAAAAATAAAAAAAAATTATACAATCTATATTAATGCAATGAGTAAAAAATATCAGTCATTTCATAAAATTCAAAAAAATAACAACTACATAAAGTTTACATAGTAAATGCTTGCTATCATCAACTAATAGGTAAAGAAGGTCCTATCCCATTCAGAAAATGCATTAATTCTATAGGTCAATTACAAAAATCAAATGATATGCAACAAGAGTCGAAAAAAATTTCGCAGCATTTTCCCTTAGTTCTTCCGTATAGGAAGAACAAAGGAAAATACCATCCGAAATTTTTTCCGAACCCTCAGCATACCATTTGATTATGGTAATGACCTATAGAATTACTCACATTTTCCAAACTGTCCATACTGGACAATCAATTGATCAATGTACATAATTCTTTTATCCGTACAAAAATAAATAAATGTACGGATACAATAGAATATGTACATTAATCAAAAGACGGGTCTACGTTTCTATGGAATGCAATTTTTCTAGTACCTGAAAATACTAGGGACAATATACCAGGTTCATTGTCTGTGCATTTGCATAGAAATTATTATCATAACATGATAGATCAATTTTCTACGCTACGGAAGCAATTAATTAATTAATAAAATTTGAGAGCACGCATCAGAAGGTTCTATCTATATTTTTGTCACCTGTGAAAGAATGTATAGTTTTCAGATAACTTCTTTACAAATAATAAAAGAAATGTTGTGCAAAAAATACTGTCTATCTACTATGCTGTGGAATGCAGGTAGCTGTGCATGCTATGGCAGTCAAGTATGGAGGCAAGTTTGTTGATATATTTCTTAAAGTACAATCCAAATCCTAACAGTTTTCAAATGATTGATGGTAGGACACTGAATGATGAATATTTCTCCAGCATTTGACTTCTTACATGACCATTTCCAAGAACACAATGACATTATAATTCAAACGGTAAGATGCATCTTGCTTCCCACTAGTTGACAATGTCAAATCATCTTCATATCATACTCTTTTCTCGCCTTAATAATGTGTTGCAGGTCAGAGAGCTTCAAAAGGCAACAAGAATTATACAGACCTTGTGTTCTGAGGCCAAGGTATGATTTTATTTATGCAACTAGCTGTCTTTGACAGATCAGTATCTCTCCGTCTTCACTGGGATATCATTATTTCGCTAAGGGGTCAAAACGGACAATGGTCACACGCAATGTTCCTGCTACTAAGAGGTCTTTGGAGCGCTTTGTGTTCCATGTCAAGGCTTTGTTACACAATACCTCAAGTGGGTGCAGTTTTTGGATGGGTAGGTTCATAATCATATGGACATAGGCACTTTCTGTTTCATTTCCACTATCATCCTATCTCCTCATATGACACATTTAAGCATTTTTGTTGGTGTGTGTTCATGCTCATCACAGTCCTTCCATATTATCGACTCAGCATCAGAATAGGTGGTCATGTACACTGAATCTTACCTTGTGTCTAACCATCTTCTTTATAACAGGCAATTTAAAACACAAGGATTTAAGTGGTCATGTGGTAAGTTCCCAAGTGTATGACAATGGAAATGATGACATTAATAGAGAAGCAGAAAATCTAACGGAGGCAGAGCCTAGGGTTCTTTCTGACGATAGCAGCCAACGAGATGATGGGAACTGAATGTGACTTGGACCTACTCATGCATCAAGTTTTTTGTATATAAATTCTAAGCATGAAAATACACCTAGAATAGTTAATTATTTTTGTGACCTTTTTGTTTTCCCTTGATGAAAATTGGCATCCTGTCCTTCATTTGCTTATGTTGTTCATAATCATAATCCATTTGGACAAGAGAAATAAAATGGTGTTAATCAAACATTTCTACAGTCTCATGGTAGACATAACAATTTTTTTTTTTTTTTTTTTGTGTGTGCACTGTCTTCGTTGTTTCCTCAACAAAGCATTTATCAGAAAACTCTCTTCCTTGTTTCCTCAAACACAGCATTTATCAGAAAACTTCCTCTACAGGCGCACTCAACATCAGATTCTTCAAACCACATCAAAGAAGAAATCCATCATAATACAGTCGGCCAAACTTACGGTAATGGATGCATAAAGCCTAATACATAAAAGCAACACGATACAGGGGGCCCAAAGGATACAAAGCCAAACCAAAATCCATCAAAGCAATCATACAAATCTTCAGCCAAAGGATACATTCAACCACACAAGCTTCATCACCGGTAAAATTAATCCAAACTCGTCAATCACTACCAGTTCATGGAAAAGTAGGCATGGGAGAGGTAATGCAGAAAAGTACCTCAATTCTCAGACGCTGAAGGCCGGGGAGTCGTTGTTGGAGACCTTCGGGTAGTGATGACAGCCGACCAAGAAACAAGTAAATTAGGGTTAGGGTTCCGGTCAAGGGGTGAGACTAGACATGAGAGAGAAAAAAATCGAAGGGAAGAAGAGATCAAACCTCGGAGAGATGAGAAAGCACCGGTGCCAGCAAGAGGAAGAGCTCGAGAAGCAGAAAGGACAGCCTTAGAGGGATCGGAGACGGGATCGAACGATCGTAGACGGGATCGAGCAGCGGTGAGGAAAAAACGAGAGGAGAAGTCGGCGCCGGCGATCGTCGGCGACAGGAAAAGGGGGACGGCGGCTGCGCTGCTGGCGGCGGAGATGGGGTCGGCGGATATGGGGTCGGGTGGAAAGGGGCGGCAGTAGATGGATTAGGGCACGAAAGGTCGGGGTGTTAAACGAACCTAACGATGCTAAAAAGCGTCGTTAAAGATCCTTATTTAACGACGCTTTTTCTAAAAGCGTCGGCGTTGACAGTTTCAAAATTACGACGCTTAAAAGCGTCGTTAAGAAACGACGCTTTTTAAAAGCGTCGGCAGGTCAGCGCAACCTGCCGACGCTTTCCGAAAGCGTCGGCAAAAAAATGTCGGGAAATTCATATTTTCTTGTAGTGAGATGGTGGGTTCTCTGATGGGGATCCTCCAATGCTTAAATCAAAAAGTGACGAAGAGAAAGAATAGTAAAAAAAGATAATGAGTGTGTTAAGAGTGTGCAGAGAATCCCTCCTTCTTCCCCCTTCCTTTATTTTTATAGAAAAATTTATTAAGCGGTAGCAGCCTTTCTGATCGGAGTAGTAGGCTATTGGTAGGTATCAGCATGTCAGTTATGATTGTTAGTAATTGATTACGGGGCTTGCTATCCACATTCGGATGGCAGGTGCTGTTGTTATAACCGAATGCCAACTTATCATTGTCTGCATGCCAATAGCTTTCTATAATTTTTGAATTAGAGCATAGTTCGTAAGGACTGTAGCATAGCTAGTAGAGAATTGAGACAGCAATGAGATGAGATCGGCTGAAAGTCAATGATTCAAACTTGGTCAAATACCCGACATTATGTGGTCAGTCATCTGCTAATGATATTATTGTTGCATGGAGCATACATCCTAGGTTGTTCATGTTATAATGTCACATATCTGCCACATCTTTAAAGATTGGACATATTATCAAATGGACCAAATTTGGCCCAACAATGTTATTAAGGGAAATATGGATATTCCTGATCAATTTATTTGAAAAAATAGTAATATAAAAGAGCATAAGTAATAGATTTTTCAATCAATTTTTCATGTATAAAAGAGCATAAATAAATTATTTTCATATCTAAATATTATTTAAAAAATAATTATCTAAAAAAAAAAGATTTTTGAGCAAATTTTTTGTCCTCCAAGTATCGGGCCTATAGAGTTAGTCTGCTTAAAGAAAATAGAATGGCCAGTTTTGATAAGAAGTTGCAGGCACAACTCCAGTAGGTTCGCCATCAGATTTATTCTCTAGATCTAATTTAGTTAAAGGAGAAGAACGCCATTTCTATGAGCGTGTACCTGCAACAAGCGCCCATTTGCCTTGTTTATCATTCAAACCACGTTGGGACCTAGTAATTGGGGAATTGTTGGGGTGACCCATTTACAAGGACTTCTGTTGGGACCACCGTTCATGCATCAAGCTTTGATGGCAATGAGAAAAAATGGAAAGCACAGGGACCATGATAACTAAAGAAGGGTACACCATGTCATGTCCATGCAACCCCTATAACTTTCTTCTAGAATGAGTATCTAGTAGGATACCTGATTCTTATGTAAGCTTGAAATGTCATGTGAATACTTGATGGCAAACAATTTGAAAATTTATCTTTTTCTGCAATTGGTCATTACTTCACATTACAACAACTATTAGAATAGGGTTTAAAAATTCCTGATATGATTTAAAAGATTAAATAAAACTAATAAAGCTTTGTTAAAAATTATAAATGATTTATAGAATAAAAAAAAATAAAAATGATCAAATCAAAAGCGTGTTGGACATTGTCTTACGATGTATTTCCATCTCTCATATAAAAAAATCTGAAAAAACCATTCTAAGATACGATCGGATGTTCTGTCTATGAATACAATCATCAAGGAGGTTGATGGAGATCTTTTTAGCATCTAAAAAAAATGATTATAAAGAAAAAGATTTGAAGAGAAAATTCAGAACGAAGAGAAGGAGAGGATTAAATGGGATATATAACACTAAGTCTCAAGATGGTCCTTTTATAGAAGAGACTAATATTAATGATGTCGATGTTTAATGCTAGGAGTTTTTGTATCAAAATTTATTTTATGTAGAGTTTTCGGTTGACCATATGGAGGTAGGTATTGTCAGTACTAATAATAGGAGCTTTTGTTTAGTAATAATTAAACTTTATTTTCTAATGTATAAGATAAATTTCATTGTTGAAGATTTTTTATTTATATAATTTATTATATTTTTATATTATATTTTAGAAATAGTAAAGAAAAAAAAAAAGAAAACAATGATTTCCATCAGAGTTAATGATACTTTAGCTTGGTGCCTTGCTCTAGGCCAAGTTGGCTTACAATTTGGGCTCAAGAAAAGGCAAAGTGAATTCATATTAAAATTAGATCTCGTGTGCCTTGATCAGTTTCCTCTTGAAAATATTCATGTAGATTTCTATTTTTAAAAAAAATTGATTAGACATCTATAGCATCCATTTTTGTCTAACCTAAAATAAAGTAGAATAAATTATAAGAATATCTTTTCAATTTTAGACTAATTTCACTTATGCCCTCTCAATTTTGAAAGATGTCAAACTAGTCCTTCAAGCTTTCAAGACACTCTAATATGGTTCTACTGCTTATCTCTATTAATAAAATGATATCATGTGATTATCATATGGTATCATTATTTTATAAAATGATAAAACTATCCTTATCCCCATCTCCTCTCTCCTCCTTCCTCTCTAATTGATCTCCTTCTCCACCTCCATCATTGACATCTCTCCTCGCTCCTTCTCTGTTAGCATCAGAATTGATTTTGATGATATCAAAGGTATTTAAGTATAAATTATATTTACTAATGATGTTTTGAGAGTAATTGTAGGATTTCTCATGTGCTCCATTAATTTTCTCAAAAAGAAGTCCTCTCGAAATTTAAGAACTTCAATCAACAGTAAAGAAACTAAAGTTTTCAAAAAAAAAATCTAATCTAGAAGTATCTCTCAACAAGCTCATACTTGCACAAATTAATTAAGTCTAAGAAGGCAAGTCTAGCCTCGAATAAGATTGGTCAAGAAAAAATATCTAAAATACCTTGTGGCATGCTTGATAGGTCACTGAGTCAACCAAGTGGAAAGCTTAAGTCGACTCAATCTCAATCTAAGGAAAAGATAGAAATCAAGAAAAATTAGAATAAGTCTCTTAGCCAACTATATTTTTATCTTAATCGAACAAGATAAAATCTTAGCCAACTCAAATTTTTGGATAGCCAACCAAGTCTCAGGCTCAAGATGAAGATAGAAAAATAAAGATTCAAAATTTTTTCCCAAACCAACCCTATGATCTGATTAGCCGATGAAGACTGGAGCTTAGCTGACTTATGAAGAAAGATAGCTGACTCAATCCCAGAGGAAGATGAATACAAAAAGCTATATAAATTAGTAAATTTTTTGATCCGACCTAAAGAATCAGTTAGCTGATCAAGCAATCAATTAACTAACTAAGAAGAGATCTAAGCTGGCCCAATCTCAAGTAGATAGAACAGACAAAATTCTGATAAAATAATGACTAATTTTTTAAAATTTTTAAAATATGTCTAAATTAATTCCAACAGCTATTTTAAGCTTCCAACAACTAGAGCATTAATTGCAGATATTTTTTAGGTTATAAATGTGAAAGATTCATGAAGGGAACTAACTTTTGAAAAGAAAAAAAGTTTATTGGGTTATCTTCTTGAGGCTAGTGTGTGATACTCCAAGGAGCAAGAAGAAAAAATTCAAGAGAACATTAAATTGAGACCTTCCTACATTCAAGCCACTTGAAATGAAAGCCAACTACTTTTAATCAAAAGCATTGAAAGCTATCTTAATTCTCATAAGTATTTAAAAAAGAAGTTCAAGTATTAAAAGCTCACCTACCTCGACTTCTTTAGAGCCCAAAAGAGTTTTATTATTTCTAAACTCTATTCTTTATATATTTCTTATTTGGTTTAGGATTAATCATAGAAAAAATTTTCAACTATTTGAAGATTTTTAATTTCATCCTAAACTTTAATTTGATATAATCAAGTCATCAAACTTCCAAAAAAATTCAATTTAGATCCTAGCTATACATTTCGTCTGCTTGCTATTATGAAAAAGTCACGTGCGCTCACGTGATAGCGGTATGTGGCAAAAAAGGATGATGTGGTCAAGATGTTCTCTCCTTTTCCTCTTATTTATTTGGAATGTGAAATCCCATCATTCCTCCCATTCCTGACAATGGTTGCGAGAGTGATGGTTTGTCAGTTGGTGAGAAGGCAATGGCTTGTCCTCTCATTGGTGGTAATTTTTTTACCTTACCTTTTGTTCTTTCTTATGGATAGGATTTTTGCTATAGTCAATCATGTTCTTCCATTAGCCCCTTTTGCCATCATTGAAGAGCTGAAGGAGATTATTGTTTTCATTAAAGGCTATGGCTGGCTGAAGCTGATCATCCGACTTTTGTCGCTTCTCAATCCGGATCTCAAGAGCCAGCTAATTTCGAGGGTCAAATACTTTGTAGAGCTTGAAGAGGGTAATAGGGAGGCGACCGGATTCCTAATCAACAAATGGCTTATCATCTTCTCCTACATTGTATATCATTTCAAATCCCACTTAGAGTTTTGGAGATCCATTAGCCTCACCAATGAAGAGGTCTTTAGGATTGCTCTTGTGCATCCTCATATCTTCAATGTAAGCAAGGAGAGGAAGCTGAAGCTCAAAATTGAATTCCTGGAGCAATGCAAGATGAATGCCCGAGGACATCTTCAAGTTTCTGATCAAGGCCCCTCTCTTCATAAGCCTTTCCTTCCAAGACAACCTCCCAAAGAAGTGGGCATTCCTTGTGAAGATCAGCTACAGGTATCGAACTAGAGAGCTAGCTTTGGTGATGGGTGTAGTGACAAGAACAAGTTGCGAGAACTTGTAGGTGGTGATCGACCTCTTCTTCAGTAATGGCTTCTCTAGTGAGGATGTTGGGACCATTGCTTCTCGTTTCCTCCTTACCCATTGTCTACATAAGCCCCTTTGCCATATAAGCCCTTTTTGCTACATACCTCTGTGATGTGACTGCACATGACTTTTCCATAATGGCAAGCAGAAAGTTTCGAATTGAACTTTCTTGAAAGTTTGATGATCTAATTACATCAAATTGAAGTTAGAGATGAAACTGAAAATTTTCAAATAGTTCAAAATTTTTTTCATAATTATCTTTTATTTTATTGTGATAAATTTTTTGATTATAGAAACTTAAAATTGATCTAAGCCTAAAAGTTAGATAATGTAAGATTTTGATTAGTATCTCCATAAAAATCAATCGAGGTTGATTGTTAGTCTGGTATAAAATAATCAATGATAAGGTTGTGATTGATGATTCAGACAAAACCAAGTGAATTAGACTATAAATCTAAAAAAATAATCAAACTATAATTTTGAAGAGGTTATAGTTAGAATTTCTAAGTGGGTTTATATAGAGAATGGATCTAGGTGCTGAGTTTACTACCAAACTACTATAAATCTTCTTATGTTAGTAATTATTTTACTTTGTTTACATTATTATTTTTGCCACTTTTATCTATTATCTACTAAGCACTCCACAAACACTTCTAAGATTATTTTTGGGCATAAATAGTTAAAATTAATTTTTAAAAAAATCTAATTCACCCCTCTCTTGGATTGTTGCCTCTAGAAAATATTCTCCATACTCCTATTCCTCCTTATCCCATTCTTCTTCTCATAGTCCTCCTCCTCCAAGCCCGTCTATAAGCCTTCTTCCTCTATGGAAACTCTCTCTACTTCTACCCATTTCTTATCATTGATCTCTCATTCCTTCTCTTCTCCTTTCTCCTCATCTACTTCTTTTCCTCCTCCAAGCTTACTTATGAGCCCTCTTTCTCCGTGGTGACTCTTTTTACCTCTGTCTATCTTGCCAGCAAACCCTTTTTTCCCCTCTTTCTCTTTCTCCTCTCTCACTTCTCCTCCTATTTTAAGCTTGTCCATGTCCCTCTCCATGGTAGCTCCTACCACTTCCACCTCTTTCTCACTAATAACCTCTCCTCTCCTTTTTTCTTATCTATTTTTTTCTCGTCCTCCTCCTTCTCCAAGCTCATCCATAACCCCTCCTTCTCCATCCTCTTTCTCTTCACCCACTTTTCTTTCTTTTTTTCCTCCAAAAATGCTCGTGAGCCCTCTCCCTCCATGATGGCTCCCTTCATCTCTATCCATCTCGTCGGTGAACCCTCTTTCTCTATCATTTCGTTTCTCCTTTCCTGCTTCTCCTCTTCTAAGCCCATTCATATGCCTCTCCATGGCAGCTTCCACCGTCTCTACCCCTTTTTTACTGGCGATCTTTCCTTCACCTCCTCCTCTTTCTCCTCATTCACTTTTTTTTCTCATCGTCCTCCTCCTTCGACCTCTATCTCCTTCCCTCTCCTCTTTCTCTTCACTCACTTCTCCTTCTCTTCCTCTAAGCCCACTCATGACTCCTGCTCCATGATTGGGGATGGCAATTGAGTTGGGTCGGATCGAATATGGATCGAATTATGCGGATCAGGTCAAAAAATCGTCAACCTAGATCCAACATGTTTATTAAATAGATCAAAAATTTATATATGAATCCAATCTATTTATTGAATAGATAATCAAACTCAATCCGCTTAATCAATTTATTAAATGGGTCAAGTTAGATTAAACTGGTTAAACAGGTTAATTGGATTACGTAGATTAAATAGGTCGAGTGAAATGGATTAAAAATAGGTTAAGTAGGTTTTAAATAGATTAAAAAAATCTTAAGAGGGTTAAATGAATTAAATGGATTATCTAATTACTCAACCCAATCTAAATATTAAACTGGTTAAATAGATTAGATAACTAAAATCTAAATTCGATCTAAATATTAAACGAGTTAGATGGGTCGACCTATTTATAATCTGAACCTATTTAGCCTAAACCTAAACTTGCATATGATGGGTCAACATGGGTTGGGTTGATGTATCGAATCATATTTTGTCAGCCTTATCTGTGATGGCTCCCTCTACTTCATCCCTTCCTTGCCATCTGCCCCTCTTTCTCCCTTCTCTCCTTCCTCCTCATCTACTTCTTCTCTTCATTTTTCTCCTCCTCTAAGCCCAGCCATGAGTGCTTTTCCTCCTTTCTCCTCCTCTTCTTTCGAACCTCTTTTTTTCCTCCACGCTAACTCTATGATCCCACTCTCTCCCTCCACAGTAACTCCCTCCCTCTCCATTCCTTTCTTACTGATAATCCATCCAATATGAGTAAAGAAATTTTCATCTATTGAAATAAAAAACTAACGCCATTTATTAGCAAGTACATAGTAGGACCATATTAGAACATCTTGAAAATTTGAAAAACTAGTTCGATATTTTTTAAAATCTAGAGGATATAAGTGAAATTTAACTAAAATTAAGAGGCTATTTTCGTAATTTATGCAATAAATTATTGATGATAGATGTTACCATTAGATTTATATAATAATATGGTGGCATTATTAAAAGTTTATCTATTTTCATTCTTCTTATTTTTATTATAATAATTATTTGCTTACCATATTTTTCATTAAGTCTTCTATAGAAGATATGCATTATCCAAGCATTTTCTGACCTATTCGACTAAGTTCACTAAACCTATGCCAACAAGACGATGAGTGTCTCCCTCTTCAAGTCTCCATAGATGACAATATTTTATGAATAAGTTGTTCCTATCAAAGCAGTATTACTATAGATAATAAAAACTTCAGCATGTTAATTATTCCATCAAAATTGATATAAGTACAAATTATCTTGATTCAAGCACTTTCCAAATAATTTCATACAACTCACCAACATAGTTTTCTATTAATGCTAACATATATTACAAAAGAAGCCAGGCTCTTACAAAAAGATACAACCACCCACAAAATGCAGTTTATTACAAACCTCCCAAGCAATACTAAACTTATCTATCTTTATAGAAATTATATCTGTTTAGGATTTATTTGGATGATTAAATCTAAAATTTTATAAAAATTATGAGTTTGAACCAATACAATTATCTAAAGGAGGCTTAGTCCGACCTGCCTTATGTATATCTAGAAAATTATTACAATAGATCGGTTCGAATTTTATTGGAAGAAAAAACCTTATTTAGATAGTTGTAAAAGTTCATATCTATCGTTTCTATGGGTTTTTGGATCTACTTATGCTTTTTTTTTTTTTTTTTTGGAACAAATACCCGGCTTATAGCCTTTGTGGAACATCCAAAAGCGCGTCCATGAGCAGTTCCTCCCTCCCTCTCACGGTAATTTCGAGAAGAAGCAGGGGCAATTTCGTACATTGAAACCTCGGCAACGGCGGAAGTTTCGAACGCCGTAGAAAGGGCATCGAGAGGCGAAGCATAAAGAGGGAAACGGGGGTAGGGTTTTCTTCTCTTCCCACCTCTCACATCCCTGATCTCGATTCCAATTCCCATTCCTCTCCTCCCCCTATTAGACGATCCATCCGTTGGAGGTTGAGGTTTGGATCGCGTCGGATAGTTCGAGATTTCGGGTTTGGTGGGGTAGTTGTACATTTGGAAGGTAAATTTCCTTTGGGTTCCCTGTTTCCCTTAAATTTTTGGCTGTTAGATGTGCGATTCCCCTTTTTTTGGCTGGTTCTGATTTTTTTTTTTTTAATGGGGAAGTAATGGTTTTTCTTATAACATTTGACGATGAAAGGTTTCATCTTTTGCTCTTTGTTTCTTTCGTCCCAAATCCTAGAGTATGCGTGATATAAAAGTGTCTGATTTGAATGGTTTCTTGCTTCTTTTTTTTTTCGTGTTAAAAATGCTACGATATTTCATTTTGACATAAAGGTGAGATTTTTTTTTAATATAAAGATGGGAACCCATCATGTATTTGATAAAGAGAATGAAAGGGGACGAATTTCTTTTGGTTTCTGCTGCAATCCCTGCTTCGCGCTAATAGATGTGCACCATTGGCTGCTTACCGTAACTGGATAATGATATCTTGAATTTTGTTATCTTTGTTTTGTTCGTCAGCTGGACAATTCCTTGCTCGATTTTGTAAAGTTTTCTGCTAAAAACGTTTTTATCTTTTAAATTCAAAAGCGTGCTTTACATCTATTTTTTTTCTTAAATTGATATTTGATTTCACCAGGATAAGGCTCCGATGTCTAGTTTGTTGTAAGAAATTAATCATGTTTCGGTTGTAACAGAATCAGGTTTGCTTATAACAAGTTATCTAATTTGTTTCTTATTGCCAAAGACAAGTATGTCTGCATCTATGTTATTTACACTTGTATGCATGCATATGTATGTATGTATATATATATGTGCAAATGATTGCACTGGGTAGATCTTGGGTACTTATACAGGGTCAAGAAATTCAAATAACACCTCCTCTTGCCTTTATGGCTGAGGTCCTTGGTCCTTACGAATGGTATCTTGCATGTCTTTATGGGTGAGGTCTTAGGCATTACAAATGCTTGTCTTTATGGGTGAGGTCTTAGGCATTACAAATGCTTTTAGAGTGGATCTGGCTTATGGCCCCTATGGACGAAAGGATACTGTAACCACACTTTTTTGGAGCTGCTGCGGCCAATCGTGATGATTTTAACCGGATCTGATTAAATTTGGACCTTAACCTGGCAAGAACACATGGCTTAAATAGGTCAAGTGTGTTAGGACCTATGCGGACATGTGTCCAGTTCCATGTTGACTATCTATTGGATAGATGTTGAGTGCTTATACCTTGCCAAGGGGCCCAAATAACACGTCAAGGTTAGCCTTTTTGGTGCTATCCTTGGTTGGTACAGAATATATATACACGCTCATATATACACATGTATATGTGTACATGTGTGTGCGTGCGTGTGTGTGTGTGTGTGGATGTAGGCATGTATGTATGTATACACATGTATATATACATGTATATGGATGTAGGCACACATGCATCCAGGGCCGGTCCTGATATTTTTTAGACCTGGGGCTAAATAAAAAAATGAGACTTTCTCTATTAAAAATTAACATACTTTAAACATTAATTATCATTAAAAAAATTAATTTACGTGCAATAATTTTTTATAGATATATTCGTTAAGTAGCATATAAAATCCATCATTAACCTATGTAATTATTTTTTTATTATAATATTATAAAAAATCATTCTTGCACCCCATTGGAATATCAATACAGGGCTTGGGCCTGGGCCTGGGGCGGTCGCCCAATTCGACCTGCCCCAGGGCCGGCCCTGCATGCATCTGATGAAACCATTTTTAGTAGTTGCATGATTTGAGGTTGTTAATCTTTCTTTTTCCAAACATGTCAGATCTTTCTTTCTTTCATTCTTTTCTCTTTCTGAACATTAGTTCACAAGTCCAACCCAAGATTAGTTGTTATGTATTTACATAAATTTGTACAAAAGCTTTATCTTTGATTCGTCTCTTTCTGAAATCTCCAGCCAATTACAGGAGACAAATATCTGGGAATGCTGAAAGATGTGTTTGAACGCCAAGGTTTCCTTGTCTGAGTTAAACGAGATTGTAGCTCCCTTTGAGCTACCATTGGTCGGTCTGTATGAGATCAGACAGCACACACAAATCCAGTTTGTGCTCCATCTGCTAGTGCACAATGGAACTAAGAGAATTATAAAGCCTGTTGCACTGGATCATGACCTTCGTGACGACGGTTGAATTCTTCTGCTGTTAGAGTCTTGTAAACAGTATACATTGTAACAGCAGGATAGTGTAGCATTTATTTTCTCAAGATAAAATAAAAAGGAATGGAACATAGAGGGAATGTTTTGATGCAAAGGTTTGAGTTGGGGAGATTACTAGGACAAGGAACCTTTGCAAAGGTACACTATGCTAGAAATCTTAAAACTGGCCAGAGTGTTGCTATAAAGATTTTCGACAAAGAGAAGGTCATGAGGGTTGGACTTGTAGATCAGATCAAAAGAGAGATCTCAATAATGAAATTGGTGAGACATCCAAATATTGTGCAGCTTTATGAGGTCATGGCAAGCAAGACCAAGATTTACTTTGTCATGGAGTATGTTAAAGGTGGTGAGCTTTTTAACAAGGTTGCCAAAGGCAAGCTCAAGGAGGATATCGCACGAAAATACTTCCAACAGCTGATCAGTGCTGTAGACTATTGCCACAGCAGAGGCATATACCATCGTGATCTGAAGCTTGAAAATGTGCTGTTGGATGAAAATGGCTGTTTAAAAGTCTCAGATTTTGGGTTGAGCGCCCTTGCTGAGTCTAAGAGGCAGGATGGCTTACTCCACACTACTTGTGGGACTCCAGCTTATGTCGCTTTTGAGGTGATCAACAGAAAAGGATATGATGGGGCAAAAGCTGATATCTGGTCCTGTGGGGTGATTTTGTTTGTGCTCTTGGCTGGTTATCTTCCTTTCCATGATTCAAATCTGATGGAGATGTACAGGAAGATTGGAAAGGGTGAATTTAAATGCCCCTCTTGGTTCTCCTCTGATGTTCGAAAGCTGCTATATAAGATCCTAGACCCAAATCCGATTACCAGGATATCAATCACCAAAATCATGGAGAATCCTTGGTTCAGAAAGGGTTTTGATGGTAAACGGATGAAAAATGAAGCACAAACAAAAGAAAATATTCCTACAGACGTTGGTACGGTCTTTAGTTCCTCTGATAACAACAATACTGTCGTGGGAAAGCAAGAAGCAGTTAAGGTGACAAACTTGAATGCTTTTGATATCATCTCTCTTTCATCCGGTTTTGATCTTTCAGGTTTATTTGAAGAAAGAGACCACAGCAAAGAAGCAAGGTTCACTTCTAGGCACCCTGCAACAGCCATCATCTCAAAGCTGGAGGATGCTGCCAGGTGTTTGAGGTTACGAGTGAAGAAAAAGCATGATGGGTTGTTACAGATGGAAGGGTCGCAGGAAGGGAGGAAGGGTGTCCTCGGCATCGATGCTGAGATTTTTGAGGTCACTCCTTCATTTCATTTGGTGGAAATGAAGAAGTCAAATGGGGATACTCTGGAGTATCACAAGTTGTTGAAAGAGGGCATAAGACCAGCTCTCAAGGACATTGTTTGGGCATGGCAAGGCGATTGTAGGCATCAGGAGCAGCAGTTGCAAAGTTGAGTGATTGGCATTTTTCTTTGTTTCGCACAAGTAATTTCTGCGAACTGTCACTGTTTGCCAGTTATCTTTATCTCTATGTTGTATTTTCTAGTTTCTTAATTATCGTGAATGTTAATTTTGTGAACTCACTGCAATATAAAAATGTGCGTTCGAAAATAACCGTTACTGGTATTTTATAGATTTGGCCTTGGGAATCACACTCTGCAATATATGACACTACTATTATATCATCTTGTAAGAGCGTTAAAGTAGTCTTGGTTTGAAAAAGCTCATTCATGGCCATCATGACTCCAAGGTTTGTGATCTAATGACGAAGATTCTTGAAGGATAAAATTCATCCTTTCCTTGGGGAATCTTAAATTTATACATCCTTCATTACTGATTATTCCACAAACTACATAGTAGAAACGAGTTGAATCATCAAGCTGAAAAACTAGCCACGATATGAGTGTCTCGTCTGTGAAAGAGGGTTCCAGTGATAAAATTTTGCCTTCCTCTTCCTCCGGGGAGGGAGGACTTCGCTATCAGAAAAGACCTCAGGAGATCATGATCCGAGGGTCTTCATCGGGGGGAGTGGGGGCTCATCCATCGATGGAGGATATTTCTATATTGGAGGCTCGGTTCGTTGATTTGGTGATATTTTCAGAGGATTTGCAGAAAATAGCAAAGCGGTGGAAATCGGCTTTGATGGATAAGTTTTTAGGGCAGGGATTTCCTCTTGATTTTGTTCAGAGAGAAATGAAGAATCGATGGCAAGTGCAGGATGATTTTCAGATAACTCTCTTATCAGAGGGTTTCCTTTTATTTGGCTTGCCATTTGAGGAAATCCGTTCAAGGGTGCTTGAATTGGATCCTTGGATGTTGGCTGGCCAGTTGTTAGCCATTGAATGCTAGAGGCCAAACTTTAAATCATTTAAGGACTCCATCCAGAAGGCAAATGTATGCTCCGTCTACCTGATTTGCCGCTAGAAGCTTCGGAGAAAGATATGATATTGAAAATTACTGCTAAAGCTAGTAAATTCAAATTTTTGGATCCTCAGACTGCTAACTCTTCCCATCTAGGTTTTTTTATCAAAGATACTAAATTTTTTATCAAAGATCAGGTCACATGACAAGATTGTATACGAAGATCTGCTTGATATATTATAGCTATGGACACATTGGAGTTACTGTTACATCTTGTTCTAAGTGTAAGGACAAGGCATAAACTCATAACTCTATGCTCTATGGTTTTTAGATCAAAGCAGCACAGGTACCAGTATCTTCATCTAATTAGAACAAAGACACAAGGTATCCTTCTACCTCTTTTGTGGCTACTACTCCAAGTAATCCTTGGATTAATCCAAAGAAAACAATTGCTATGCCTTCTTACAAGTCCAATTTAGGATCTTCGGCCCCTCGGGCCACCGGTGGGGGCTCAAGATTCAAACCATTGGATTCAGAGAAAGAACTTCTATCATCTGAAGTGACTCCTATGGAAGTGCTTCCTCCCAAGTCCTTATGCTCTGTTCATGCTGATTGATCTAATTCCAAAGAAAAACAGAAAAGGTTACCTCCTGCTGTCAAGTCTTCCTCTTCAGTTTCTCCTCCTCGGAGTAAAGTCATTATTTTGTGAGGAGCAATCTGTTAATGAGCCTCCAGCTAATGTATCCAATACCCTAATAGTGTGCCTTAAAGATCCATAAAAAAAAGAAAAAGGTTTGGTGGCCAGTGGTGACCAATCCCAATAGGTTGCATGGGTCCCCCTTGGTTACCACTTCTAAACCTGACACTAAAGAATTGGCCTATCCTATTTTCTCCTTCAGTTTCAGGTGATCATGCAGTCTTAGTTAGACGGTTATCTCAAGTGCTGAACTCTCATGCTATTCCCTTTAGGTCGGAAATTCAAACTCCAGAGTTATCTTCTTTGGATGCTGCTTGGAACGTAGAGGGTGGGGAAACATCTTCCTTTTTTAACCAATGAAAATACTCATGTGGAACTATTGAGGTGCTGCTAAGCCCTCATTTCGTAGGTATTCTAAACTATTAATCAATAAATATCAATGGGATGTTTGTGGTTTTGTGGAAACAAGGCTTCAGCTGAATTCTTTACCCAAAATTCAGCATGTCTTTGGATCTTATTGAGAAGTTTATATTGTTCCTTCTAAAGGTTTATCTGGTGGCATTATAGTGGTATGGCATTGAAATCTAGGACAAGTTTCTTTCACCCATGCTGATCGTTAGGCTTGTTTTGGCATTATTTCCTCTCCTGAGTCATCTTCTTGGATTCTTGGTTTGGTGTATGCTGATAATCCGGGCTTAATGTATTGTTCTCTTTGGCAAATGGCTATTCATATCCTCTCTTTGGGTGTACCTACTCTTCTTCTAGGGGATTTTAATTATTTGTTATATTTTCAAGATAAAGCTGGAGGCAAGCCTTTCCGTCTAGATCGGGATATAAAGGAAGTTCGGAGTTTCATTTCTTCAACAGGCTTGATCGATTTAGGTTTTGATGGTCCCAAATACACTTGGTGTAACAATCAAAGTGGACTGTCCAGGATTTGGGAATGACTTGATTGTGGGTTTACGTTAGATAATTGGTTAGATCTATTTCCTAATTCTAGAATTCAACATCTTGCGAGATTCGCATTGAATCATTGTCTCTTGCTATGCTTGGCTTAGACCTACACTCAAACTCCTCATCCTCCTTTCAGATATTTTAAATTCTGGAACTATTATCCAGATTTTCATCATTTGGTGCAGAAATATTAGAAGGGAGATGAAGAGTTGCCTCTGGCTAAGCATCTCTCTTTGCTCCTGCAGAAACTTAAACAAAAGATTAGTCAATGGAGCTGATTTAAAGTCGGCAACTTATTCAAAAAAGAGGAAGAACTATACAATCAAATCCTTGTTCTTTAGGATCTTGAATCCAAAAATGGTTCTCTATCTCATGACAATCATGTCCTACTCTTGCATCTTCTCCAAGATTACAATTGTGTCTTACCTATGCAGGAAAGCTATTGGAGATAACAATCTCGTATACAATGGCTAAAGGAAGGAGATACCAATACCAAATTCTTTCACCGAAGAATTGTTGTTCAATGAAGGCATAATTGTATCTTCTCCCTTATATCTAAATCTAATCAATCGGTGTATGAGGAATCTGAGATCAAATCAACCTTTATCAGTATTTTCAGTCTAGATGCAACTTTTGCAATCTTCTGAGGAGTTTTGTCTTCCTCAACTACCTAATGCTCTTTCCTCTATCCGTAAATAGAGTCTTATTTCTCCTATATCTGAAAATCAGGTAATTTATGCCTTGCAGTGCACGAATCCAGATAAATCTCCATGACCTATCGGCTTTTCAGATTCTTTCTTTCAAGATTTTTGGCACCTTATAGGTAATGATGTGATCCAAGCTGTCCAATCTTTTTTTCAGACCTCATCCATATTACCTTCTTGGAAACATACTTTTCTTGCTTTGATTCCCAAAGTACGACATCCTATTGTCCCATTTGATTTTTGTCCCATCAGTCTTTGCAATACAATATATAAGATCGTGGTGAATGTATTGCTTAATCACATGAAACTATTGATGCCTGATCTTATTTGTTCTAATCAAGGAGCCTTTGTTCGAGATAGATCTATTATGAAAAATATTTTAGTTGCTTAAGAAATTATATACTCTCTTATTCGTGCGGCTCCTTCTAGAGGTCATTTAATGATTAAGGTGGATATAGAAAAAGCTTATGAGCAGGTGCAACGGGGTTTCTTATGAAAGGTCCTTAAGTAATTTAATTTTTACGAGCAGTTCATCAAGTGGATAACCGCTTGTGTACTTAATCCTCATTATGCCATTCTTATTAATAGCTCTCTCACAGACTGGTTTCTAACTTCTTGTGGACTACATCAGGGCTATCTGTTATCTCCACTTCTATTTTTGCTGTATTCAAAAATATTTTTTGTTGCTTTGTAAGCTGCAGTTCAGGCTAAATTACTTCATCCTTATATTCTAGGCATGAATAGGCCTTCTATTTCACATCTATTTTTTGCTAATGATTGTCTTCTGATTGTCAAAGCAATGGTCCATGATGCTCCTTCTCTCAAATTGCTGATGGATGCCTATTATTTTTGCTCTGATCAATTAGTCTACTCTCTACACCTCGATGAACTTCTTCTCGAGATATTTTCATATGATGTGGAACCACCACTCTATATGCTTGAACTTTTGGTGAGACCTTAGCTCCTTAGCGAAGGCTATAGCATTGTTGTTATCGTAGTGCAGTGTAATGACATCCGATGGCATGACACCTAGTTTCGCAATGAATTTTTTAAACCAAAATACTTTCTTAGTAGTTTCAGAGGTGGCGACGTATTCAGTTACCATGGTTGAATCCATGATGATCGGTTGTTTGAAACTCTTTCAACTAATCGAACCTCCATTACATAAGAATACACATCTTGATGTAGACCTTCTATCACCGACATCAGACATGAAGTCTGAATCGGTGTATCCCTCTACTTTTAGCTCAGATCCTCCTCCAAAGATCAAGAATAAATTCTTAGTCCTTCTCAAGTACTTAAGAATATTCTTTATATCTATCTAATGTTCTTCATCCGAATTTGACTGATATCTACTCATGACACTCACGGCAAAGGTTAAATCAAGTTAAGTACATAGCATGGCATACATGAGGCTCCCTATAGCTGAAGCATAAGGGATCTTGCTCATGCATTAGATCTCCTCAGATGTGTCAGGACACATCTTCTTAGAGAGATAAATTCTATACCTAAGGAATAAAATCTTTCTTAAAGTTTTCCATACTGAATCTCTTCAGCACCTCCTCTATGTATATTTTCTGTGAAAGGTCTAGTATTCTCTTAGATCTATCCTTAGAGATCTTTATTTCAAGAATGTAGGATGTTTCTCCTAGATCTTTTATGAAGAATTCTTTTGACAACCACACCTTGACTAAAGTCAGTATGGAAATATTATTTTCAATCAGGAGGATGTCATCCACGTACAGTATGAGAAATATGATAGCACTTTCACTAACTTTTTTATACATATATGTCTCCTCCTCATTCTTAATGAAATCAAATGATTTGATCACATCATTAAAGCGAGTGCTCCAACTCCGAGATGCTTGCTTAAGTCTATATATGAACCTTTGTAGCTTGCAGATCTTATGATCACTATCACTGGAGATGAAACCCATAGGTTACTTCATACAGATATCTTCCTCAATATATCTATTTAGAAAAATAATTTTCACATTCATCTGTCAGATTTCATAATTATAATATGCTTGTTACCCAGCTATGCAACCCAAGAGGGGGGTGAATTAGATTTTTGAAAATTTAAAATTAATCTAGAACCACAAGGATTAAGTAATAAAAGGCAAGTTAGTTGAAGTGAGTGATTTAAGCAAAGTGAAGATATTAGATGGAAGAGTGCAAGAAGAAAAAAAAAATAAGATAGAGAACAAGTAAGCACACCACAAACAACCAAGATTTATAGTGATTCGATGCCAACCTTGCACCTACATCCACTCCCCAAGCTCCTACTTGGGAATTTAAATCCACTAAACCGTACTCAACAAGAATACAACGTCGGTACCTCTGACTCTATCTATCTCAAGCTAGAACACTTATTTCCTAGGTACAAGCCAACCCAATACAATCTGATTCAAGGTTCAGATCAATATTTCTACATTTTGAAACCCTTCCAAAACTAAAGATCAACTCAAAAATAGAGTATAACAGTTAATCACATAGAAATATAAATGTAACTCCTTTAATGAGTAAATAAAGTTTTTAATACACTTTACACAATAATGAAGAAGCTTTTCTGATTCTCCTCAAGGTTGTTGAAGACTTAAATGAGCTCTTGAGGGGTTGGTGAACTTGAAATGAAAGCTTCTTTAACTTCAAGAAAGCTCTTTGCTTAGGACTGAAATGAATGCTTGAAAAATCTTTTTTATTCCCTCCTTTAAGTGCCTTTTATAGCTTCAAATGATTGTGGAGAGTGATCTGGATAGTTTTAGAGCCGTTGAAAATCATTAAATGAGTATTAAATGCAGCCAAAACGAGCTGAAAACTAGTCGTTGTGGAGTTTTTTCATCACAGGGATCGACTCATAGGGTCGACTCATACACATGAGTCAACTCATGAGGTCGACTTCTGTGACACAGAATAGAAAATGATTGTTCTATAATCTTGACGTGTACAGCAACATAGGTCGA
This sequence comes from Elaeis guineensis, assembly GCF_000442705.2. Lineage (NCBI taxonomy): Eukaryota > Viridiplantae > Streptophyta > Magnoliopsida > Arecales > Arecaceae > Elaeis > Elaeis guineensis. The sequence continues at coordinate 41,152,356 of NC_026002.2, forward strand.
CTCATAGGGTTGACTCATGCACAGAGATCGACTCATGAGGTCGACTCAATTGGGTGTGCCAGCCAAAAATTAGCATGCCGTTCAGCCTCATTTGACATGAGTCGACTCATGAGGTCGACTCAATTTTATAAATATTATTTTTTTTTAAAATATACATCCAAAAATTATGAAATTTTCTTCAATAGATCACAAATCTTCTGTTCTTGCTCTTAAGGCTTTTGAGTTAGGACTTGATGAAATTACGATTTTACTCCTGAAAAATAATAAATCTTTTTTTAAGCCAAAATCATTAGTAACCCCCTCAAATACTTTGTAATCATCAAAATCAATTCAAGAAGCAACAATCTCTCCCTTTTTGATGATGACAAAATACTTGAGCAAAAGCAGAGTATAACATATATAAGGCATTGAATATGAATTTCAAATTTATGAAGATGCATCACTTAAACATCATAGCCAGTTATTTGAATGAAATACATCATGAGTAGTTTGAAGATTAATTTGAAATTTGCTTATTAGATCATTTGCTTTGAAAATTGCTGACAATTTTGATTCTTTGACACATTTACTTTGATAATTTTGTTCGTTTGCTTAGACAATTTTGCTTATTACTCTCGATTCTATTTCTCTATTGCTTATTGCTCGATCTCGATTTTTGATTCTCTACTCTCCCTTTTTGACAGCATCAATTAAGATCTTAAGAGATTTTGAAGAGAAAAAAAAGGATAACATAAAGGACATATTTTTTCTACTCTCCTTTTTGGATACCATATTTTATTTCTTTACTCTCCCTCTTTCATTGTTTATTTCTCTACTCTCCCTCACTATAGAAATTATAAAAGACATATCAATTTGCTTATTTAGAAAATATTGCTATTCATGATATTTCATAGCATAAATATGAGTTATTTTTCATATCTCATAATTAAGACAGTTTAATTGATCCCATTCATAAATATTAATCCAAAGACATTCATTGAAATTCAAAGCATAAAAAAAATGTATATATCAAAATATGACTGATTACATTAAGTCAAAATACATAGATCATACAAAAATCATGGATAACAACTATCCAAGAGTCAATCAGCCAACAAAATACAAAGGCCATAAGATAGATCATAGACAAAAATAAAAAAAGATAACTATTCTAGATCTAATAGATATCATGGCTAGAGGGATCAAAATCTGAAGAGTCAGAGATATGATGAGGAGATGTAGGATCAAATTCATGGGCATAACTTCGACCACGTCTGCCTCGACCATGGGTAGAAGTACCGGCATGAGTAGAGGGATGAGAGGATCCTGGAGCCTGGGAAGCTACGGATTGTGCTAGAAGAGAAATTCTGATGGTGTCCAAAAGATCCAAGGCTCTCGACACAGACTGTATCAGGGTACTAAACTGAGTAGAGACAGTCTCACTGGAGCCCCTGATCTCTCTCTTCAAAAAGTCAAATACACTCTCTAAAACTCTCCAAAGTCTAGCCGCTTCTGCAGATAGATTGGAGACCTCTGTGATATCTTCATGCGGCTGGGGATGGGCTAAGACTAAAACTTGTCCCTGTAAATCTAAAACTCTGTCTGTCAGTCTCAAAATATATCCCTCAAACTGCTCAAGACGTACGGACTGAGCAGTAAGCATATGAAAGATGGTAGAGATATGAGGGATCATGGTCTGATCTAAAACAGCTTGAGAAGTCATCCCCTGAGCAAAATCTGAGGTGGCAAACTACTGAGATAAAATGGAGGCAACACGCTGGGACATCAGCTCAATCTGATCGTCTGTCAGTCTGATTTCTGAATGATCTACTCTGCTCTCAGACTGTGATACAGAAACATGCCTCCTCACAGACACTGAAGGATCAGTCTCGTGATCAGACACAAACTGAATATCAGGAGATGCTCTGTGATCACAAGGAGGTGAAGATGTTCCCTCCTCCTCCGCTCTCTCCTCTGCTCTCTCCTCAACACCCTTTGACCAATTGCCATCAGTCTTTGAAAAACCCATGCAGTGCAGTATGTGACGGTTGATGGTGTCGGAATGAGATAATTTGGCAACTGTCTTTCCCTCAAAACTGACTCCGAACCTCCTAAAGACCAGGATGAGTGCCATACCAAAAGGCAAGTGAGCCTTAAACCTATTTAGGATATCTCTCATGGCCTCAATCATCAAAATAGGAAGGTTCAAGGGGGTCTCAGTGATCACATGATACATGATGCAAATATTTCTACCAGATAGGAGGTCATGTCTGCCACTCCTAGGGACAAACAGTTTGGTTACCATGTGATGTAATAGCCTCATCTCAACAGAAAGAATTTTTGCTTCTAATTTATTCAAACTTCTAGTAAAAGTTCTGCCTAATATAGTATTAATTCCTTCTCTTTTAATTGAGAGCTCCATATTAGTATAGCCTTCACAAGGCAAGTAAAGAATTTGTCCCAAATGCAAAGGATCAAGAATAATATCAACACCTTTCACTGTAAACTTTACTGTTCCATTGAAGTAACTTAAATTCAAATAAAACTGTCTGACCAGATCAACATAAGTATTTTCTTTCAATAGACAGTAAAACTCCCATCCTTGATTTTTAATCTTTGTTCCAATGGAGAATCCTTCTTTTTCAAAAAACTTGAAATCTATATTCTTCCCGAGTTCCACTTTTCGATCAGAGAGAGGTATCTTGCTTGCATTGATTGGAGACTGTGTAAAAGCTGAAGCAGGACCTGGAGCTGGGATTGGAGCAGGAGAGGGCTCGACTACCATTCTTTTTCTGCGCTCAGTCTCTTCCAACCCGCGAACAGATTTTCTTCTCTACGATAGCTTCATTTTGGGGGCCATTTGGACAAAAGAGACTTGCAAGGAGCTTAGGAGACTAAATGAGGTAGAGAGGAAAGAATTCTAGTGGAAAAGCTAAGATTTTGGAGAGGTGAAGCATCGATTTGGAGAAGAAAGGTAGAATCTAGGGCAAGCTAGAACCATCCAAACGAGGAAGAAAGAGGAGAGAAAGTTAGTTCCTAAATGGGCGATTTGAAGGGTAAAATCAGTGGAAAGAGAGATTTGAGAGAAATCTTCGGTTTGAGGGAGAAGAGAGGGAGAGCTTTTGGTTCGGTGGGAGGAAGAAGAAGAAGGGCTGAGTCGGCTCAAAGAAAATTTTTCAATAAAAAGAGAGCGCTTGAAGGATTTTGACAGAATTACAAGTTTATCCTAGGGTCGATCCTGGGGGTCGACTCATGGCACAGAAAAAATTCATAAGAACGATGGAAAAATTTGAAAAAAAAATTAAAACTTTGAGAAAAAAATATCTACCTAGAGATTGATCATGTGAAGTACAGTTTTGAGCTTTTAAGAGAAAAGAAAAGATGAGAATTGAGCTCAACAAATTTAGTTCCATGAATTTTTGGCATTAAGAACTTGGAATTAGAGAGATACTTAAGCTGATGGATCAAGGATTCCTAGTTCTCTTCTAATTTCATAAAATCTATCTTCACTTAAGGTCTTGGTAAAAATGTCAGCCAATTGTTTCTCAGTACATACATAGTCAAGAGTTATATTATTATTTTGAATATGTTCTCTTATGAAATGATGTCTAATTTTAATATATTTTGATCTAGAGTGCTGAATTAGATTTTTAGTTAGATTGATAGCACTAGTGTTATCATATATTATGGGAGTTTTATTGAGTTTGATGCTAAAGTCCTCAAATTGTTGCTTAATCTACAAGATTTGAGCACAACAACTTCCGGCTGTAATATATTCAGCCTCGGTCGTAAACAGTACCACCGAATTTTGCTTCTTGCTAAACCAAGAGATTAAGTTAACTCCAAAAATTAGCAAGTTCCACTAGTACTTTTTCTATCTAATCTACATCCAGCAAAATCGACATCTGAATATCCTATTAAGTCAATTGATGAGTCCTTAGAATACCATAGTCCTAGAGTTTGTGTACCATTTAAATATCTAAGGATTCTTTTAACTGCATTCAAATGTGATTCTTTTGGATTTGATTGAGAGCGAGCATAAAGACATACACTAAATATAATATCTGATCTACTAGCAGTTAAATACAATAGAGAACCAATCATGCCTCTATAAAATTTTAAGTCTATATTTTTATCTCCTTCATCCTTGTCAAGCTTACATGATGGGCTCATGGGTATACCAATTGCTTTGGAACCCTCCATTCCAAATCTTTTGAGTAGTTCTTTTGTATATTTGCTTTGAGTGATAGAGATTCCTTCCTTTATTTGTTTGATTTGAAGTCCGAGGAAGAATGTAAGTTCTCCCATCATGCTCATCTCAAACTCTCCTTGCATGAACTTAGCAAAATCTTGATAAAGAGTTTCATTAGTAGACCCAAAAATAATGTCATCAACGTATATTTGTATAACTAAGATATCATCTTGATTTTTTTTAATGAAAAGGGGTGTCTACATTTTCTCTTGAAAAACCATTATTAAGCAGAAATTTACTTAGCCTTTCATACCAAGCCCTAGGTGCTTGTTTCAAACCATATAATACTTTTTTTAATTTAAAAATATGATTAAAAAAAATATAATTTTCAAAATCAGAAGATTGTTCTACATAAACTTCTTCAGCAATATATCTATTTAGAAAAGTACTTTCGACATCCATTTGGAATAACTTAAAATTCATAAAGCAAGCATATGTAAGTAAAAGTCTAATTACTTCTAATCTAGCAACAGGTACAAAGATTTCATCAAAATTAATTCTCTCTTCTTGATTATAATCTTTTACAACCAATCTTGCTTTATTTTTAATTATATTTTTATGTTCATCCAGTTTATTTCTATATACTCATTTTGTGTCAATTACTGGATAATTTTTAGGTCTTGATACTAAAGTCCATACATTATTTCTTTCAAATTAATTAAATTCTTTTTGCATTGCATTTATCTAATTATAATCTTTTTCAGCTTCATCTATGGTTTTAGGTTCAAAATAAGAAATAAATATAAAATAATTGTATGCATCTCTAAGAGAGGAACGAGTTCTTACTCTATGTGTAGGATCACCAATGATCAATTCTTTGGGGTGATTGTGATCATACCTCCATTCTTTATGTAGATCATTTGAGCCTTGAGGTTGTTCTTGTTATTCTTCACCTTCATCCTCTTGTTTGTTTTCATGTTCTTCTTCATTTTGAATTGTTGAGTCTTTTAGGGTGATCTCCTTCATTTCTTCTATAAGAGGATCTGCATCATCAATACATTCATTCTTCTTTGAAGGAAGATCGTTAGTTTCATCAAAAACAACATGTATTGACTCCTCTACTACTAAAGTTCTTTTGTTGAAAACTCTAAAAGCTTTGCTAGAAGAAGAGTAATCTAGAAAAATAGCTTCATCAGATTTTGAATGAAATTTTCTTAGTCTTTCTTTACCATTGTTCAAAATAAAACATCAGCAATCAAAAATATAAAAATATGCAATGTTTGATTTTCTTCCTTTCCAAAGCTCATAGGGAGTTTTCTTTAAAATTGGTCTAATTAAAGAATGATTTAATATGTAACATGCCGTATTAATTGCTTTCGCCCAAAAATATCTTGGGAGGTTGCTTTCACATAGCATGGTACAGGCCATTTCTTCGAGGGTTCTATTTTTTCTTTCTATTATCCCATTTTGTTGGAGTGTCCTAGGTGCTGAGAAGTTGTGATCAATACCTTTTTCATTACAAAACTTTTTAAAATTTTGATTTTTAAATTTAGTTTCATGATCACTTCAAATATTTTGAATTGAAAATTTTTTTTATTAGTAACTTTTCGATAAAATTTTGATAACACATGAAAAGTTTCATCCTTATGTGCCAAAAATAAGACCCATGTAAAACAAAAAAATCATCAATAGTCACAAAGTCATATCATTTTTCACCTAAACTAGTAGTTCTAGTGGGTCCAAATAAATCCATGTGCAATAGTTCTAATGGCCTAGAAGTTGAAACAATATTTTTAGATTTGAATGAGATACTTGTTTGTTTATCTAGTTGGCATGCATCACAAATTCTATCCTTTTTAAAATTTAATTTGGGTAAGTCAGTAATCAATTCCTTTTTAATAAGTTTTGAAAGTGAATACATGTTAATATGTGCAAGCCTATAATGCCAAAGCCAACTAGTCTCATTAATCTTGGCATTCAAGGCTACTAGGCATTGCATGTTTATTTCGGAAAGATCAATCAAATCTACCATATAAACATTACCATGTCTATACCCAACAAATTTAATGTCTTCATCAATAGGACTAGTTAGTATGCAAAATGAAGATTCAAAAATGACTTCGTATCCTTTATCACAAAATTGACTGATGCTTAATAGATTATGTTTCAAACCATCTACTAACAAAATATTTTCAATGTATTTGGAGGGAGTGATACCAATGTTACCTATACCGATAATTTTTTCTTTTCTATTGTCTCCAAAGGTGACCATCCTTCCATCTTTTGCATCAAGTGTGATGAACTGAAATTCATCACTGGTCATGTGTCTTGAGCACCCACTATCAAGATACCATTTTCGATTTGTTCCTTGAGATGCAAGACACACCTGCATGCAAAAATCAAGATTTTACTTTAGGTACCCAAGCTTTCTCGGATCCTTTTTGATTAGTTACAGTAGTTCCTTTTGGAACTCATATTTTCTTTACATTAGAATTTTCAGATTTGTTAGAAAAATATGTGTAGGATTTGTATCCTATTTTACCATATTTAAAGAAAGTAATATTTGAAAACTTGTTGCATGATGAGTTTACAAAGATATTTTTCAGAAGTTTTTGTTTCTTTAAAGGGTTATATCCAAGATCGGCTTTATCATAAATGGCTTTTTGATTGTCAAGAATCATTTGAAGTTTATTTGAACTTAAAATAAACTTTTCAATCATTGATTTTAACTTGATAATCTCATTTTTTTAATTTAAATTTTTTTGAGACAAGATTGATTTTTTATTTGAAATAATCTCATTTTTTTTAGTAAAAATTAATTCTTTGATTTCAATTCTTTGTTCTTTACCCTTAGCTTCTTTAGTTCATCAATTAGATCATAAAATGCTTCATAAAGTTCTTCAAAAGTAAAATCATTAGGAGTTTCAGTGTTTACCTCATTTTTATGTGCCATAAGGCACAAGTTGGGTTGTTCATTTGAATCTTCTTCTTCGGAGCTTGACTCATCACTTTCGCTCCATGTAGCCATCATAGCCTTTTTTTGTACTTCTTAGGACCCTTCTTAAGTTATGGACATTCAGACTTAAAGTGTCCTGACTTCTTACATTCATAACAAATAAGAGATTGCTCCTTATCCTTCTCTTTGCTATGTTCCCCTTTTATAGGTGGCCTCTTCCTCATTCCTTATCTTCTTTTCTTCAAAAACTTCTTAAACTTTCTAGTAATGAGGGCCATTCCTTTATCCTACTCTTCATTTTCTGTATTATCGGATTCTTCATCAAGTTGAGCAGTGAATTTGAGGGCAATTGTCCTCTTCTTTTTGATATCTTCTTCTTGACGTTGTTTCATGCTTAGCTCGTATATCATTAGCGATCCTAGAAGCTCCTCCAAGAGTAAGATATTTAGATCTTTGGCTTTTTGGATTGCGGTCACTTTGACCTCCCAAGTTCTTGAAAAAGACCTAAAAATTTTTCTCACGAGATCACTATTAGAATAAGACTTTTCAAGACTTTTAGACCATTAATAATATCAGTAAAAGGAGTAAATATTTCAGTTATTAATTCATCATGCTTCATTTTAAAGAGTTCATATTTATGCACAAGCATGTTAATTTTTGATTCCTTCACTTGATTAATTCCTTCATGAGTTACTTCTAATCTATCCCATATTTTCTTAGCTGACATGCATGTTGAAATACGATTGAATTCATCAGCATCTAGAGCATAATATAAAACATTCATGGCTTTTGCATTAAGTTGAGCCATTTTCTTGTCAACTTCATCCCATTCTTTTTCAGATTTGATTGATTCCACACCATCAATTATTTTAGTGGGAGTGTGTGGTCCATTTACTATGATACTCCACATATCATAGTCAAGTACTTGAATAAAGATTTTTATCCAAACTTTTCAATAGGTATAATTTGACCCATTGAAAAGTGAAGGTCGGTTTGTGGACTGCCCCTCGACTAGTGAAGCACCAACTTGAGTTGCCATAGATCTTTAGCTCTTTGATGGTTAAATCAATATAGGACTAGAGCACCGGGCTCTGATACCACTTGTTGCCCAGCTATGCAACCCAAGGGGGGGTGAATTGGATTTTTGAAAATTTAAAATTAATCTAGAACCACAAGGATTAAATAATAAAAGGCAAGTTAGTTGAAGTGAGTGATTTAAGCAAAGTGAAGATATTAGATGCAAGAGTGCAAGAAGGAAAAGAAATAAGATAGAGAATAAGTAAGGACACCAAAAACAACCAAGATTTATAGTGATTCGGTGCTAACCTTGCACCTACATCCACTCTCCAAGCTCCTACTTGAGAATTTAAATTCACTAAACCGTATTCAACAAGAATACAACATCGGTACCTCCGACTCTAGCTATCCCAAGCTAGAACACTTATTTTTTGGGTACAAACTAATTCAATACAATTCGATTCAGGATTCGGATCAACTTTTTCATATTTTGAAACCCTTCCAAAACTAAAAATCAACTCAAAAACAGAATATAACAGTTAATCACACGAAAATATAAATGTAGCTCCTTTAATAAGCAAATAAAACTTTAAATACACTTTACACAATAATGAAGAAGCTTTTCTGATTCTCTTCAAGGTTGTTGAAGACTTGAATGAGCTCTTGAGGGGTTGGTGAACTTGAAATGAAAGCTTCTTTAACTTCAAGAAAGCTTTTTACTTAGGACTGAAATGAATGCTTGAAAAAAAATTTTTATTCCCTCCTTTAAGTGTTATTTATAGCTTCAAATGATGGTGGAGAGTGATCTGGATAGTTTTAGAGCTGTTAGAGATCATTAAATGAGCATTAAATGCAGCCAAAATGAATTGAAAACTAACCGTTGTGGAGTTTTTTCTGTCATAGGGGTCGACTCATAGGATCGACTCATATTACACATGAGTCGACTCATGGGGTCGACTTCTGTGGCACAGAACAGAAAATGATTATTCTGTAATCTTGGCATGCACAGCAACAGAGGTTGACTCATAGGGTCAACTCATGTACAGGGGTCGACTCATAGGGTCGACTCAATTAGGTGTGCCAGTCAAAAAATAACATACCGTTCAGTCCCATTTGACATGAGTCGACTCATGGGGTCGACTCAATTTTATAAATATTATTTTTTTTCAAAATATACATCCAAAAATTATAAAATTTCCTCCAATAGATCACAAATCTTCTGTTCTTGCTCTTGAGGCTTTCGAGTTAGGACTTGATGAAATTATGATTTTGCCCCTGAAAAACAATAAATCTTTTTTCAAGCCAAAATCATTAGTAACCCCCTCAAATACTTTGTAATCATCAAAATCAATTCAAGGAGCAACAATGCTATAATAGCGAGCAGTATCTGGATGAATTTTAGCATGACTACAGATGAAAAGATTTCTTAATAGTTAATACTTTTGCGTTGGCTATAACCTTTCGCCACTAGCTTTGCCTTATATGTCTCTACCTTACCATCCAAATCTACTTTTCTTTTGTAGATCCATTTACATCCTATAGGTACTATATTTTTGGATGGATTTACTAAAGTCCAGATCTGATTGGAATGTATAGAGTCAATTTCTAACTTCATTGCTTCCTTCTATTTTTTAGAGTCAATATCAACATCACTTCATTATAAATTTTGAGATCATCTCTATGGTCCCTATCTCACATTAAGAACACTTCCTCAATATCCTCTATAAGTATGCCTAAATATCTTTTAGGAGGATGGAAGATCCTACTAGATCTATGAGATAGTAGAGATACTATATCTACTGGCTCACTATAAACAGGTTCAGACTCTAGGACTCATTGCTCTTCAGAGACTCTCTCTTTGAGCTTAATTTTTTTTTCATTACCTCCATCTTGGATAAACTATTTTTTCAAGAAGACAGCATGATGACTCACAATTATATTGTGATCCTTTAGAAAATAAAAATAGTATCACATGGATTCCTTAATATATCTTATGAATCGAGCCCTAATAGACCCAGCCTCTAACTTATCTTTATGCTGTCGCTTGATATAGGTTGGATATCCCCAAATCTTGAGGTAACCAAGATTTGATTTCTTATCATGCCATATCTTATATGATGTGGTAGGAATAAATTTAGAAAAAAATTTATTTAAAAGATAAATCACAGAAAGTAACGTATGTCTCCAAAGAAATAACGAAAGATTGGGGAAGCTCATCATAGATAGGACCATATCCAATAAGATCCTATTTTTTTTTTTGGATATTTCATTGAGTTGAGACATTCCAGGAGGCATCCATTGTGAGACTATGCCATTATCTTTGAGATAGTTTTAAAATTTTTCACTAAGATATTCATCTCCTCGATCTGATCGAAGAACCTTTATGAGTTTTTCTATTTACTTCTCTACTTCACATTTGAACTCCTTGAATTTTTCAAAGATCTCATATTTGTGTCGCATTAAGTACACATACTCATTCCATGAATAGTCATCAGTAAATGTTATGAAGTAGAGATAACCATTCTTGATCTGTACATCAAATGGACCATACACATCAGTATGTATCAGGGCTAATATTTCAGTAGTCTTTTTTTCATGTCCCACAAAGTGTAGCTTGGCCATCTTTCTTTGAAAACAAGACTCACAAACTAAATATGACTCGAAAGTCAATGACTCAAGAAAGACATCTTTTTCTAATTTGTTAATTCTGTCCTCTCTTATATGGCTTAGTCTATGGTGCCACAGATATCTTTGGTTTAGCCTATCTCTTGATCTCTTAGACCCTATGGCATTCACTACTTGCTCATTAACATTCACATACGCATCAACATGCAAATGGTAGAGACCGTCAATCATAAAGATATGTGTAATAATTTTATTTCTAAAATAAATTAAATATTAATCTTTATTAAAATTAAATATATAATCATCCTGTGCTAGCACAGATATAGAAATCAAATTTTTGCTACCTACAAGCATATAAAAATAGTCTCTACATTCTTAACTATATTATTTTGCTAGCTACAGATACATAAAAATAGTTTCTATATTTTAAACTATATCCTTATGGTAGTTATGGAGGATAAGTGCCCACGATCATAGCAGCAATTCTTATTCGATTGCTGACTTGAAGAGTGACTTCACCTTTCCTCAGCCCTCTATTTTTCTTTAGACCCTCTATTGAAGTGCACAAATGAGCACTAGAGCCAAAATCTAAAATTCAACTGGAAGAAAAAGAAACCATAACATTAGTTTCTATAATGAGCAAGTCAGACATACCTTCAAAAGGTGTGTCCTTCTTTTTGTTCTTCAGGCTCGCCAAGTATGTAAGATAATTTCTTCTCTAGTGGCCTTCGACATTGCAATGAAAATACTTTTCTTTGTTATTGTCCTCCTTTGAAACTTTTTTCTTTAGCCTGATCTTAGTCTTGTGCTTCTTCACAGGCTTCTTCTTCTTCCAAGTAGACTTCTCTTGAAAGGCGATGCCTGCTCCACGATAAGAATGGTGCCCTTTAAACTCTTTAAGGTCCCTTCAGTTGTTAGCAATATATTAAGTAATTCGGACAGGATGCTATCAATCTTATTCATATGGTAGTTTATAATAAATTATTCATATGAATCAGGAAGAGACTACAGGATCAGATACACTTACAAATCTCTATGCATGGTCATTTCGAGCTTCTGAAGCTCCTCGATATCTTTGATCATTGTCAAACAATGATTGTGGACCGACTGCCCATCACATATCTTCACTCTGAAGAATCTCTTGGAGATCTCGAAGTGAGCTGTGCGACTCTGCTTACCGTACAACTCTTGCAGATGAGTCAACATATCCTTAACAGTCTTCATATCTTCATGCTGGTGCTGTAGCTCGTTAAACATAGACGCCAAGATGTAGCATCTAACTCGATTATCATCATCCATCGATTTCTCAAGTGCATCTCGTTGATAGGAGATGGATGAGTTGGTAACATAGAGATTTTCTAATTGAGAATATGGGTTAGCTTCTCAAAACTGAGAACTATTCTCAGATTCCTAAGCTAGTCCTTATAGTTGGTTTCGATCAACCTATTAGTCTCTAGGATATGAGCTAGTAGGTTCGAAGACAACATGATTAATTGCAGAGAGTAAAATTTTGTAGTTAGATGTTTATATTTGATTTTAATTTATTTTAAAAACTTTAAAAACAAACATAACTTCCACTATTTTCATGAGTCTCTCACACTTCTCTGGTGAAGAAATGGAAATCCTTATGCGATAGGTGTTTCAAGTTGGTACTGCGGTCCTACTAATCTATGCGTACCTCACCAACTATTATTGATGGTGCATAAATCAATAAGTGGAAAACTCTTTATCCATTACTTTTCTAAGCAAGTTACAATGACATCGATCTCTAAATCCTATGACCTCACCTAATAGTAATTGATCATATTTCTTAAGTCAGACCCACCATTCATCAGCAGATGCAAAATCATCATTGGATCTCTCATCTAATAGTTATTGGACCAAACCCCATCTCTACATTGGAGCATCTAATACTAATAGAATGGTTGTCTTTTCGATGTAACTGAACCACTGTGACCAGTCAAGAATAATTAACGTCAGAAAGATGTCCGTATCTCTACAACGGTGGAAGACCACTAGACTTAATATGTGTGAGGAGATTTATTTAGATCTTTTTTAACCATTTACATCTCATGCAAATCTTTAATCAACTAGGGCATGGGCACAGCTCAAATCATCAGACACCTAAATTCAAAACTAATCACAGTTAGCCAAATAAGTGAGAGATTGGTGGGAGGCTCCCCACTACCAGAAGCAATGGTTCTAATTAAATAATTACCACTCAATTACTTATCTTAGACACCAATTGATCCTGATCAATTTCAAATTGGGTTAACCTAAGTGATCGAGGCTCGTGCCACTAAGCCAAGACCAGATTATAGGTCAAAATTTTTAACACATGCAACTTAATCGATTTGATCCTACAACTATTGATTCGATCTCAAGTAGACTCAACCTAATCGCAATTAACTCCTTGATTTGTTTAGATCAATTACCCAATTTTCTTGAGCCCATCATGTGCCAATCAAGAACCTTAGGACTCTAATCAAATTAGAGATCCAAATTGATCTTACCATAAATCCAATGTGTAAAAATTTTAGATTTTAACATAAAATTTTAGATCTAAATTTTGATCTGAAATAGATTTCAAATCCAAATGAAACAACACATAACATCTTCAGATTTGAAACTAATTTCAAATCTGAAAGAAAATTTATTTCAGATCTGAAACAATATCATAATAACAACATATATTATGCAAAAATTTCAGATCTTATAAATTTTAATATTTTATATTATTCTAGGATAATCTTTCAGCATAACTGAATTATACCAGGACAATCTTATATCAAAACAATGTCTAATCTATTAATTAAATTTAGATCTGATTTTTGCAAATCAGATTTCAAATCAACATGATTTCATGTTCATATCAGAATCTCACTCTGATACCACTATTGAAAATGGATGGCTTCATACATGTAGTTTTAAAATTTTTTATTTAGCAATAGAAACAAATATAGATTAAAATATTTTTAATCTAAGTATGTATTAGATATGATCTACTAAACCACCTAAAAGGATCTATCATATAAACATGAATTATGCATCTGAAATCTAATTTCAATAACATAATTAAAGAGGAGATCAGATCTCCATATCTTATCGTGGGTCGATCTATACCATGTCGATGATTGTGAATGTCTGGATTCTTCAAGTCGCACAAGTGTCCGACCTCTACAGATATCCACATGAGGTCTTGATTTAATCAAAAAATTTTTTATCTCCTTGGGGTGCTAACTCCTTTACAGAGATCACTTCCTGATGGTTGAATGGGATCCTTCTTCATTTCTCATAGACTTTCTCAAAGATGAAGAAGAATAGGAGGAAAAAGAGGAGGAAGATGAAATAGAAGAGAATCCTTTTCTCCTTCTTTTTTTTCCTCTTCCTAAAATCCAATGCCTAAGATGAGATGCCCTCTAAAAAACCTCATGCCAAGAGAGAGAACCCTCGCCCCTCTATCTAATTTTTCACCATAAAAATCAAATTACTTCTTCATATGTCGCACCCCCTACATCTCCTCCTTTTAATTGGCATTCAAAAGGGATAAGGTCCAACCTAATATAGATAAGTTCAATCCTTATCTAATAAGAAGTGAACTCAAAAGAAACTTATCTACACCCTTTTGGTATGGAGAAGGGAGGCGTGGAGAAGGTTTGGGCATGAGATATCTCATGCAAAACACAAGGGGGGCGTGAATAATGGCATGGCTTCATATGGGATGGTGCTAGAGAGAGAGAGTCCTAGTCAAATTAGGACTCTTTGGTGCTTTAATTAATCCTTAACTAATTAGGAATTGGTTGCACCCAAAGAGAAGAAGATCTTAGTCTAACTAGGAATCCAATTAGATCCTAATCCAATTAGAAAATTAGTCGCATCCAAATCCTAATCAAATCAAGAATTGATCTCCCTTACAATTAGGTTATCTCATAATCCAATCAAGCTTGATCTAATCAAATCCAAACCTAGCCAAATTGAATCCAATTCAATTAGACTTGATTCTAACCCCATTGCTCAATCAAATTGAGCCAAATTGTAATTCAATTGCTAATTAATTCTCCTATAACTCATTAACTCTTAGTGAATTTTTTTATTATAATTTTTGCATTGAATTAATCATCAATCATATTCATAATTAGATCCAATTGCGATTCATAATACCAACTCAACCTTTTGATCATCAAAAATCTCTATTATGTGTGATCCTATAGGTTCCATTCTGTCTAGTAGTAAGATATCTCGTGATCTCTATCACAATATCATTGAAACTCCTTTCAATAGGTTAGAATAATTCTAACTCCATCCATCAAGAATTATCGATCATCAAGATGATGCTCGATGAGTCTCACAATCCATTAGTGATATCTAGCAGTATATGGTGGTAATCCAGCAGAATAAAATTACTAAACTCTAGATGCAGTAATCGTGTGATTCAGTCCTTCTATCATGAGTTTTGACTAGATGGAGGTCATGACAAACTCGTCAAATTCTAATGTCAGTCATATGCAAGATTGACTCGACTTGAGTTTATTCATAAATTTCTGTGAAAATTTTATTCAGTATTCACACTTGCTTCAACCAAAGACTTCTTGAACTCAGTCTTGTAAATCGTATAGGACTATTCCTTTTCTACCAAGATTGATAGATTCTGTATAGGTGCATCTCACTCTTAACAGTGAATTTAAATTTACTATAGCTAACATACACCGCAACGATCCAAATGGCTAGAAGATTAAGTATATATATAGTCAAACTATAGTAACCTCACTATAAATAATCAAGATATCGTAGGTCAAAGATCACTCACACTACTGCAGCATCGAGTAAACCACTTACGAGTGAGTAGACATCCAAGTGGCTTCCTCTCCCTTCGTCAAAGATAAGCTATCCTATTGGGTAAGCTAGCCGCCAAGTTAGTCTTACAATCCTCTTCTTTGTGGGCTCAACTAGTTTATTCCAAATATAGATTTCATCATTCCTGGGTTGCCTATAGACCACCCACTCGTAGTTGCCCTATCTGGTGGAAAATTGCTGCTATTGGGAAACATATTCAACTTCAGTTTATGTGGCTTATTGGCAATAGATCGTCAATAAATGTGTGGACTGATCCTTAACTGTCGAATGTGCTTTTGTCTCACTGGCCTTCTTTTACCAACGTTGATGTTGATCTGGAGGCTTATACAATTGCTGATTTTATTTTACCTGATAAAACATGGAATATATCATTCTTGACCTCTATTTTTAATACTGAGATGATGACCATAATTATTTTTATGCCCCTTGCATAAGCCTTTTGGTCTGATCAGTTAGGTTGGGCTCCTTCAAGATCCATAATTGTCTCCTCTAATTAAAGATATTGCTGTAGCTCTTTTTCCATCTCTTTCTTTTATATTTAGATATCATTTTGCCTGAATTTGGCAACTTGTGTTTCTAAGTGAGTAAGATGTTTTTGTTGAAACTTGTTTGGCAACGTATACCCACTAAAGAACTACAACCATACAGACATGTGTTGCACTCTTCTTCGCCTCAATGTGATTTGTGTGCTGCTTCTGTGGAGGACCGTCAACATGTAATCATCACATGTATTTGCACAATATTGTTGGCTTCTTTTGTGGTATCACTTTGGATGTCCTTGAAGAAAAAGAAAGTCAGTTTCTAGCAGATAACAAGGGTTGCATCTAAAAATTTTTTATATATTGAACTAAATAAAAATCAAATCTTTATCTAGATTGCAATGGAATAGGGATCAAATCCTCAAAATCTAGATTCAAATCTTTGCGTAGACCTAGATCTGCAAGCACTCTACTTCACGTGCACATCAAGCTCCACAGGAAAGCGGGATGAAGCTTCGAATTAAAGCACTTTCGCAAGGCCATCGAGGGAGGAGAAATAGCTGCTGGTGTGATGCCTCACACCAGTAAGGAGACGCCCACAATGGAGCCCATGGCAAGGAGGAGGAGGGGTGGCAAGAAGGAGGACGCCTAAGGGTAACGCCCACAAGCTCTCTCATGCCTCTCTCTTTCTTTCTTTCTTTCTCACAATCTAATTGCTATGCATCCATAGATAAAGACTCTCCTTATTTATAGATGATTCTCTATGACCCATAATATTAGGACTCCTAATTCAAATAAGCTTTGAATCAGTTCATAACTTATCAAAGAAGGACTCCTACATAAGAAAAGATTGACATTTAACTTGGCACCTACATGCACTCATGCCCACACCCATGTGGGACGGCCTACAACCATTACCATATCAGGTGCTGATCAGCCATGGAGGTAAAAGAGTCTCAATAAAAATAGACTCTAAGGATCTCATCCAAAATTGGATCAATTCGAATCTAATTCAAAACTGATTTGAAATAATTTCAAAAAACTGTCAATCCTAAACTGTTTAGGATTTAAGATCAAGTCTAACTTAAAATTTTGAATCCAATTAAGTCTTATTAAATTAGATCTAATCTAAAATTAATTAGTACTAAAATTCAATCTCTCATGGGCTTCTTGGATTATAAATCAAAAATTATTCATCCCCAGGATTGAACCTGAACCTCATATGTAGTGCTAGCAGACATAGTCAAATCTTCAATCCCGTTTGACCCATAATTTAATTCTCAATCAAGTTAGTCTATATATTCAATCAAGCCAAATACTTTCAAATTGGACATATAAACATAGACCAATATTTTTTTACATCGCCTGACTTTTATGCGTGACTCCATAGGTTCGAACACTAAGCAGTAGTGTAGGAACCGTTTCCTGCACTAATCGAAGATACCATCTAGTAATAATTTCTGACATCTGAATAGATTGAATAATCGTAAGAGAATATTTTAGAACCTATGCATATGGTTACCGTATAATTCATCTCCTTGATCCTAAATACTCTAGAATGATCTAGGGTTAACTGTCAATCCTAAGTGTTTCATTCACATTATATTTCAATATTTTAAATTGATCTCATGGATTATTCTAACCAAGATTTTACTAAATTAAAATACAGTGATACATCAGCTCCTATAATCTAGAGGGATCAATCCTATTTTGATCCACACACAGATTTTACAAGTACTTGACTGTACCCAGTAGCCTTTTGTCACTACATTAGAAATTCAGATAGTCCGATACTAAAGCACAGTTAGTTGCTTGCAAGTCACTATGGTGATCTCAGGCTTGAGGGACACTTATGTCTATATACTTTGCGAGCAGCACTTGACAGCAGAATGCTCAGCAGGTGAGTCACTTGTTCAATGACAATGTACTCCTATATCTCACCTGTATGCTATATCAGTATCATTACACTCCTTGGTTAAGAAGATAATTAACTCATATGACACACAACGATCTCCACTCGATAAATATCATCATCTTATAATGATATATCATTTGATCATGAACATATTTAAAAACTATACAATGAATCCTCCTTTATCGATTACTAACATAGTTCTAAAGACTTCATCACAACACAAAAGTTCTACAAGAAATATGCAACTTTATGATGAATAATATCAAAATAATTTTTATTTATCAATGAATAATTCATATACACAAGTGTTGCCCAGCTATGCAACCCAAGAGGGAGGGTGAATTAGATTTTTAAAATTTTAAAATTAATTTAGAACCACAAGGATTAAGTAATAATAGGTAAGTTTTATATAGTAAGTAATTTAAGTAAAGTGTAAAAATGAGATGTAAGAATGCAAAAAAATAAAAAAATTTAAATAGAGAGCAAGTAAGCACATCGTAAACAATCAAGGTTTATAGTGGTTCAGTGCCAACTTTACACCTACATCCACTCTCCAAGCTCCTACTTGAGAATTTAAATTTACTAAAATATATTCAACAAGAATACAATGTCGGTACCTCCGACTCTAGTTATCCCAAGCTAGAATACTTATTTTTCAGATACAAGCTAACCCAATATAATCTGATTCAAGATTCGGATCAACCTATCCAAGTTTTAAAATCCTTCCAAAACTAAAGATCAAGACAAAAATAGAGTATAAGAGTTAATGACAAAGAAATACAAATTTAGCTCTTTTAATGAGCAAATAAAATTTTAAGTACACTTTACACAACAAGAAAGAAGCTTTTCTGATTTTTCTCAAGGTTGTTGAAGACTTGAATGAGCTTTTGAGGGGTTGGTGAACTTGAAATGAAAGCTTCTTTTGCTTGAAGAGGACTTTTTGCTTCGGGTTGAAATGAATGCTTGAATCTCTTATTTTTTTTCCTCCTTTAAGTGCCTTTATATCTTCAATAGATGGTGGAGAAAAATTTGGATAGGTTTGAAGCTGTTGGAGAGCATTAAATGAGCATTAAATATGATCAAAATAAGCTAAAAAATTAACCGTTACAGAGATTTTTCATCGTAGGGATCGACTCATAGGGTCGTCCCCTACACAGGGGTCGATCTCTGTGGTGCAGAACAGAAAGTGATTGTTCTGTATCTTTAGCTTGCACAGACAACAGAGATCGACCCCTAGGGTCATCCCTTTTGGGTGTGTCAGTCAAAAATAACGTGCCGTTCAGCCTCTTTTGATAGGAATCCACCCTAGGGGTCGATCCTTTTCTTCAAACTTGATTTTCTCTCAAAATATACATCCAAAAAATATGAAATTACCTCCAATAGATCACAAATCTTCTGTTCTTGCTCTTAAGGTTTTCGAATCAGAACTTGATAAAATTATGATTTTGTCCCTAAAATATAATAAATCATTTTCCAAATCAAAATCATTAGTAACCCCCTCAAATATTTTATAATCATCAAAATTAATTCATGGAGCAACAATCTCTTCCTTTTTGATGATGACAAAATACTTGAGCAAAAGCAAAATATAACATATATAAAGCATTGATTAAAAATTTTTAAATTTATAAAGATGCATCACTTAAACATTATAGCCAATTATTTGAATAAAATATATTAGGAGTAGTTTGAAGATTAGTTTGAAAATTACTTATAAGATTATTTTCTTTGACAAATTTGCTTATTGTCCGATTTTATTTCTCTACTCTCCCTTTTTGACAACATCAATTAAGATCTCTACTCTCCCTTTTTAAAGAAAAATGAAAAAGACTCCCCCTCACTATACTAATCATAAAGGATATTTTAATTTGCTCATATAGAAGATATTGTCATTCCTAATATTTCATAACACATATATAAGATATTTTTCATATCACATAATTAAGATATTTCAATTGATGCCATTCATAAAAATCAATCCAAATAATATTCATAGAAGTTAAAAAAATATATATATATATATCCAAAATATGACTGAAGAGTTATCAGATACATAAATGTCACAATACATAAGAGTCAAGTCAAGATACATAGACCATACAAAAGTCATGGGTAACAAAAAATACAACTATCCATGAGTCAATCAGCCAACAAATACAAAGGCCATAAGTTAGATCCTAGACATAAAAGACTAACTATGCTAGATCTAATAAATATCATGGCTAGAGGCATCAGAATCAGAAGAGTCAGAGATATGATGAGGAGACTCAGGATCAAAACCACGAGCACGTCCTCGACCACATCTGCCTCGACCACAGGTAAAAGTACCGGCACGAGCAGAAGGGCGAGAAGGTCCTGGAGTTTGGAAAGATATGGGCTGTACTATGAGAGTAAGTCTGATGGGATCCAATTGTGCCAAAACTCTCGACATGGACTGCATCAGGGTACCAATCTGAATAGAGACTGCCTCACTGGAGTCTCTGATCTCTCTCCTTAAAAAATCAAAGCCACTCTCCAAAATACCTCGAAGTCTACCCGCCTCTGCAGATAGGTTGGAGACCTCCGTGATGTCTTCTTATGGATGGAGATAGGCTAAGGCTAATACCTACCTCTGCAAATCTAAAACTCTGTCCATCAGTTTCAGAATATATCCCTCAAGCTACTCAAGTCATGCGGACTCAGCAGTAAGCATCTGAAAGACAGTAAAAATATGAGGGATCATAGTCTGGTCTGAAACAGCCTAGATATCATCCTCTGAGTAAAACCTAAGGTGGCAAACTTCTGGGATAAAATGGAAGCAACACGTTAGGAAATCAACTCAATCTGATCGTCTACAAGTCTGATATCTGAAGGATCTACTCTGCTCCCTGACTGTGGTATAGAAGCATCCCTCCTCACTAACTCTGAGGGACCAGCCTCGTGATTAGATACAAACTGAATATTAGGAGATGCTCTGTGATCATGAGGAGATGAAGACATTTCTTCCTCCTCTACTCTCTCCTCTGCTCTCTCCTCAACACTCTTCGACCAACCACCATCAGTCTTTAAAAAACCCATACAGTGCAGTGTGTGGCGGTTGATGGTATCAGAATGTGATAATCTGGTGACAGCCTTTCCCTCAAAATAGACTTCGAACCTCCTAAAGATCAGGATGAGTGCCATACCATAAGGTAGGTGAGCCTTAGAGCTATTTAGGATCTCTCTCATAGCCTCAAACATCAGAGTAGGAAGGTTCAAGGGGATCTCGATGATCACATGGTACATGATGCATATATCCCTACCAGGTAAGAGGTCATGTCTGCCACTCCTAGGGATAAAAAGTTTGGTCACCATGTGATGCAAAAGTCTCATCTCTACTGAAAAAATTCTTGCTTCTAATTTATTTAAATTCTAGTAAATGTTCTTCCTAAAATAACACTTAGTCCCTCTTCTTTCATTGGGAGCTCCATATGAGTATAACCTTCACAAGGCAAGTGCAGGATTTGTCCCAAATGCAATGGATCAAGAACAATGTTAACACCTTTCACCAAAGACTTTACTGTTCCATTGCAGTAACTTAAATTCAAATAAAATTCTCTGACCAAATCAACATAAGTATTTTTCTTCAATAGACAGTAAAACTTCCATCCTTGACTTTTAATTTTTGAACCAATTGAGAACCCTTGTTTTTCAAAAAACTTAAAATCTATATTTTTCTCGAGTTCTACTTTTCGATTGGAGAGTGGTACCTTGCTTGGACTAAGTGAAAACTATGAAGAAGCTGGAGCAAGACCTGAAACTAGGGTTGGAGTAGGAGAGGGCTCGGCTGTCATTCTTTTTCTGTGCACTTCCTCCTCTAACTTACGAACAGACTTTCTTCTCTATGGTAGCTTCAATTTGGGAGTCATTTCGGACAAGAAAGACTTGCAAACAGCTTAGGAGACCTAATGAGAGGAGAGTGAAAAGGATTTTAGAGGAAAAATAAAGATTTTGGGGAGATAGACCATCGGTTTGGAGAAGAGCGTTTGAAGTTAGGGTAAGCTTGATCCGCCCAAATGAAAAAGAAAAAGAAAGGGGATTTAGTTCCTAAAAGGGTGATTTGAAGGGAGAAACATGATGGGAAGAAAGATTTTAAGAAAATTTTTATGGTTGAGAGAGTGGAGAGGGAAGAGATTTTTGTTCGGTGGGATGAGAAAGATGAAAGGCAAAGGGTCGGCTCCTTTACAAATAGAGATTTTTCAATAAAATAGAACGCCTGATGGATTTTAATAAAAATTATAAGTTTACCTTAGGATCGATCCTGGGGGTCGACTCATGGCTAGAAAAATTTAAAAAAATGATCAAAAATTTTTTAAAAAAATTGAAACTTAAGGAAAGGATATCTTTTTAAGAGATTGATCATATGAAGGATAGTTTTGAACTTTTAAGAAGGGAGAGATGAGAATTGAGCTCAAAAATTGGTTCAATAAATTTTTGGCCAAAAAGAACTTGGAATCAGAAAGATACTCAAGCTGATGGATCAAGGATTCCTAGTTCTCTCCTAATTTCACAAAATCTATCTTCACTTAAGGTCTTGGTAAAGATGTCAGCCAATTATTTTTCAGTACATACATAATCAAGAATTATATCATTATTTTGGATATGTTCTCTTATGAAATGATGTCTAATTTTAATATGTTTTGATCTAGAGTGCTAAATTAGATGTTTAGTTAGATTAATAGCATTAGTGTTATCATATTTTATGGGAGTTTCATTGAGTTTGATGTCAAAGTCCTCGAGTTATTGCTTAATTCACAAGATTTAAGCACAGCAACTTCCGACTGCAATGTATTCAGCCTCGACCGTAGATAGTGCCACCTAACTTTTTTAGATCATCAACTAGATCATAAAATATTTCTTGAAGTTCTTCAAAAGTAAAGTCATTAGGAGTTTCAGCGTTTACCTCATTTTCATGTGTCATAAGTCACAAGTTGGTTTGTTCATGTGAATCTTCTTCTTCGGAGCTTGACTCATTACTATCAGTCCATGTAGCCACCATAGTCTTTTTCTTATACTTTTTGGGGTCCTTCTTAAGTTGTGGATATTCGGACCTAAAGTATCCCGGCTTCTTACATTCATAACAAATAATAGACTGTCTTTTATCCTTCTCCTTGCTATGCTCTCCTTTTGTAGGTAGCCTCTTCCTCATCTTTTATTTTTTTTTCAAAAATCTTTTAAACTTTTTAGTGATTAGGGCTATTTCTTCATCTTGCTCTTCACTTTCTGTTTCATCAGATTTCTCATCGAGTTGAGCAGTGGATTTGAGGGCGATTGTCCTCTTTTTCTTAACATCTTCTTCTTGATGTTGTTTCAAGCTTAGCTCGTATGTCATTAGCGATCCAAGAAGCTCCTCCAAAGGTAAAACATTCAGATCTTTGACTTTTTGGATTGCGGTCACTTTGGCCTCCCAAGTCCTTGACAAAGATCTAAGAATCTTTTTCACAAGATTACTGTTAGAATAAGACTTACCAAGATTTTTTAGATCATTAATAATATCCATAAAATAAGTAAACATTTCAGTTATTGATTCATCATGCTCCATTTTAAAGAGTTCATATTTGTGTACAAGCATGTTAATTTTTGATTCTTTAACTTGATTAGTGTCTTCATGTGTTACTTCTAATCTATCTCATATTTTTTTAGCCGACATGCATATTAAAATATGATTAAATTTATTAGCATCTAAAGCACAATATAAAATATTCATGGCTTTAGCATTGAGTTGAGCCATTTCTTGTCAACCTTATTCCATTCTCTTTTGAATTTGGTTGATTCTATACCATCAATTATCTTAGTGAGTGTGTGTGGTCCATTAACTATGATACTCCACATATCATAGTCAAGTGCTTGAATAAAAATTTTCATCCGAGCTTTCCAATAGGTGTAGTTTGACTCATTGAAAAGTGGAGGTCGGTTTGTAGACTGCCCCTCGGCTAGTGAAGCACCAACTTGAGTTGCCATAGATCTTTAACTTTTTGATGGTTAAATCAAAGTAGAGCTAGAGCACTGAGCTCTGATACTACTTGTTGTCCAGCTATACAACCCAAGAGGGGGTGAATTAGGTTTTTAAAATTTTAAAGTTAATTTAGAACCACAAGGATTAAGTAATAATAGGCAAGTTTTATATAGTAAGTGATTTAAGCAAAGTGTAGAAATGAGATGCAAGAATGCAAGAATATAAAAAAATTTAGATAGAGAGTAAGTAAGCATACCACAAACAATCAAGGTTTATAGTGGTTCAGTGCTAATCTTGCACCTACATCCACTCTTCAAGCTCCTACTTGAAAATTTAAATTCACTAAAACATATTCAATAAGAATACAATATCGGTACCTCCGACTCTAACTATCCCAAGCTAGAATACTTATTTCTCGGATACAAGCCAATCCAATACAATCCGATTCAAGGTTCGGATCAACCTATCCAAGTTTTGGAACCCTTCCAAAACTAAAGATCAAGACAAAAATAGAGTATAAGAGTTAATGACAAAAAAATACAAGTTTAGCTCCTTTAATGAGCAAATAAAACTTTAAGTACACTTTATACAATAAGGAAGAAGCTTTTCTAATTTTTCTCAAGGTTGTTGAAGACTTAAATGAGCTCTTGAGGGGTTAGTGAACTTGAAATAAAAGCTTCTTTTGCTTGAAGAGGACTTTTTGCTTAGGGCTGAAATGAATGCTTGAATCTCTTATCTTTTTTTCTCCTTAAGTGTCTTTATATCTTCAATAAATGGTGGAGAGAAATTTGGACAGATTTGGAGCCGTTGGAGAGCATTAAATGAGTATTAAATACGGCCAAAACGAGCTAAAAAACTAGTCGTTACAGAGATTTTTCATCGCAGGGGTCGACTCATAGGGTTGTCCCTTGTCCAGGGGTTGACCTCTGTGATACAAAATAGAAAGTGACTATTCTGTATCTTTAGCTTATATAGACAACAAAGGTTGACCCCTAGGGTCGTCTCCTTTAGGTGTGCCAGTCAAAAATAGCATGCCGTTCAGCCCCTTTTGACAGGGATCGACCCTAGGGGTCGATCCTTTTCTTTAAACTTGATTTTTTCTCAAAATATACATCCAAAAAATATGAAATTACCTCCAATAGATCACAAATCTTCTATTCTTGCTCTTAAGACTTTCGAATCAGAATTTGGTAAAATTATGATTTTACCTATGAAATACAATAAATCTTTTTTCAAGCCAAAATCATTAGTAACCCCCTCAAATATTTTGTAATCATCAAAATCAATTCATGGAGCAACAACAAAGAACTCAATCATCATATGATTAGTTTTAGGATATATTTTCCAACAACTCCCATTTAGACTAAGCCAATTGAGGCAGTATCTTATATCCATCTTCCATTTGAAATCATCAAACTCTTTGATCCTGAGAGCTTTAGTGAAGGGATCGGCTAGGTTCTTCTTTCCATCAATTTTCTAAAGCTCGATGTCACCTCAATCCATGATCTCTTATACCAGATGATAGCGGTACAGAATATGCTTGGTGCACTGATATGACTTTGGTTCCTTCATCTGAGCTATGGCTCCAGTGCTGTCACAATACAGCAGGACGGGGCCATTAATAGAAGGTATAACTTTCAGCTTGATGATGAATTTTCTCAACCACATTGTCTTTTCTGCAACATTGAATGTAGCAATGTATTCTACTTCACATACAGAATTAACCACAGTATGTTGCTTAAAACTCTTCCAGCAAACAGCTCCTCCATTCAAGATGAACACGTAGCCCGACACGCTTCTATTATCATCACTATTTGACTGAAAATTAAAATCAGTGTATCCCACAAGTTTCAGATCAGTGTCTCCATAGATAAGCTATTGGCCTTTAGTATTTCTCAAATACTTAAGGATTATCTTCACAATCTTTCAATGATTTTCATTCGGATTAGACTGGTATCTACTCACTATCCCCAGTGAATAGGCCACATCTGGCCTCGCACACCTCATGGCATGCATGATAGATCTCACTTCTGAAGTAAATGATATTCTACTCATACGCTCTATCTCCTAAAGGTTTATCGGATAATCTTTTTTGAAAAGAGTAATTTCATGATCTATCAAAAGATAGTCTTTTTTGAAATTTTTCATGTTGAACCGTTTCAATGTGACATCAATGTACATGGATTGGGACAATCCAAGCAACTTTCTATATCTATCCCTATAGATCTTCATCCTTAGGATGTTGGATGCTTCTCTCAAGTTCTTCATGGAGAACTATGATGATAACTACAGCTTCACACTCTACAAAGTTAGGATGTCATTTTCTATTAACAGTATGTCATCTACATATAGTATAAGGAAGATGACTGTAAAATCGGTAGTCCGCTTATAGACGCAAGGCTCTTCTTCGTTCCTAACGAAGTCATATATTTTGATCACCTTATCAAGACACACGTTCCAACTCCTAGATATTTGCTTAAGTCCATAAATGGACCTATTTAGCTTGCATACCTTAGACTCGTCTGTGGATGCGAACCCTTCAAGCTGTATTATATACACCTCTTCTTCTAGCTCTCTGTTAAGAAAAATGATTTTGACATTCATTTATCAGATCTCATAATCTAAGTGTGCAGCTATAACAAACATAATCTGGATGGACTTAAGCATTGCTACAAGAGAGAATGTCTTGTCATAATCAATACCATAATGCTGACGATAACTTTTAGCAATAAGACAGACTTTATAGGTCTCTACCTTCCCTTCTGCTCCTCTTTTTCTTTTAAAAATCCACTTACACCCTATGAATTTTATTTCTTCAGATGGATCAACTAGTGTCCATGCACTATTGATCTTTATGGACTCCATTTCAGACTTCATAGCTTCTAGCTATTTCTGAGAGTCGAGTCTTTGCATGGCTTCCATATAGGTGATTGGATCCTCATCATTCTCATCTAGATCGATGGGGTCACTGTCTCGGATCAAAAAATTATAGTATCTATCCAGCTGATACAGTACTCTATCAAATCTCCTCAATGATACCTCTACTAGCTCCAGATTTGATTCTCCAATCAAATCCAATTCTGTATGTGTCGGTCTTTCCACCTCTTGAACTTCACCAAGTTCAATTTTACAAACATTAGTTTCTTCTCTAAGAAACTTTTTTTTCCAAAACGATTGTCCTGTTGCTGATAAATACTTTTTATTCTTTAGCAAGGTAGAAGTAGTACCTTTTAGTTTTTTTTCGAGTACCTTATGAACAAGCATTTATCGGACTTAAATCCAAGCTTATGTATCTTTAAATGCTTGACATAGACTGGACACCACCAGACCCTAAGGTGTGAGAGCACAGACTTACGCCCAATCTATATCTCATACGAAATTTTATCAACAGACTTGCTCGGCACCTTATTCAGAATATAGCAGGCAATTTCTAGAGCATATTTCCAAAAAGAGATTAGCAGCCCATCATGGATCGGACCATGTCTAACAAAGTTCGATTCTTCCTTTCTGACACCCCATTATGTTATGGTGTTCTAGGAGGGGTCTACTGTGAGAGAATCTCATTCTCTTTTAGATATACCAGAAAGTCACTGATGAGGTATTTACCTCCTCGATCTGACTAAAGAGTCTTAATACTCTTCTCAGTTTATTTTTCTACTTCACTATAGAATCATTTGAACATTTTGAATGATTTCGATTAATACTTCATGAGATAGATATACCCATACCTCGATATATCATCCGTAAATGTAATGAAGTAGTAGTATCATCCTCCGACATTTATGTCCATACATCTGCATACATCAGTATGTATCAGACCTAGGATATCATTGGCTCTTTCATCTTTTTCTTTAAAAGATGATTTAGTCATCTTACCAAGCAGACAGGATTTATAGGTTGGTAATGATTCACAATCATCTATTTCAAAAACACACTCCTTGATTAACCTGTCAATCCTATTCTTGTTCACATGTCCAAACCTACAACACCAAAGATAGAATTTACTGACATTATCTATTTTAGGATGTTTACTGGATATGTACATTACACCAATAAGTCATGATATTATGTATATATCATGTCTTAATTGTCCTCACATAATTGCAGTATCATTCATAATAATATCACAAAAATCATTCTTTATTATAAACTTAAAATCAAGTTTGGCCAAAAAGCCTACAGAGATGATATTCATTAAAAAAAAAAAGATAATAATGACTATCATCTAATATGATATTACTGGACTCGAAGACAAGCTGTAAAGTTTTCAAAGTCAGGATTGGAATAAGGCTTCCATCTCCAACGTTTAAGAACCGCTCGTCCTCTCAAAATTTTTTACTTACCTGCAGTTTCTACAATAAATTATATATATTAATTAGACTTTTGGTATCTAATATCTAGATAGTAGTATCACAAACAGAAAAATTACAAGGAGTTATTATATAAGTATCTTGTGAAACAACCGTTTACTTCTTTCTCTTGTTCTTAAGCCTGTTTGGGTCAAGGATGGCTATATAAGCAGGATAATTTTTTTTTCAGTGACCCAGCTTCTTATAAAAGAAGTATTCCACCTAATTTTTATCAACTTTCGATGTTTTGCTCTGCTTTGGATTGGTGGCATGAGTCTTCTGCACCTTCTTCTTCTTTTCTCTTCTAGAAGATCGATGACCTACAGATGAACCTCCCACAACATGCATCGACTCCTTCTGAAATTGATGGTCCTTCTCAAAAGTCTGCAGTAACTCTAGTAAATCATGATAGTTCACTGCAGGCTTTGTCATTCTATAATGACTGAAAAAAGATAGGTAAAATTTCGGTAGTGAGTTGAGGATAGCATACCTGCCTAATTATTCATGCAACAGAAAGCAAAGTTTGCTCAGGTGTTCAATCTACTCAATCATGTATAGTACATGATCGATAACTGAAGTCCTCTTTCGCATACAGGCATTGAACACTGTGTGGGAGATTTTGTATCTTTCTGTATCCTCAGGGGTGCTGAAGGACTCATTCAACTTTTGAATGATCTTCTCTGACTACACATCCTCAAATTTATAGCTAAGTTCGTCATTCATGATTGTCCTCATCATACAATGCACAGTCGTGCAGTCATTGAGCCATTTTAGGTATGTGTCTCTCATGGCACTAGGAGCG
Organism: Elaeis guineensis; assembly: GCF_000442705.2. Lineage (NCBI taxonomy): Eukaryota > Viridiplantae > Streptophyta > Magnoliopsida > Arecales > Arecaceae > Elaeis > Elaeis guineensis. The sequence continues at coordinate 41,181,498 of NC_026002.2, forward strand.
TTGACACCAGGTTCTTCAGGTGCCTCATCCGTAAGGATGTACAGAATCCCTTCGTGCTCCAAGATGATCTTCAACTTTTGATACCAGCTATCAAAGTTGAGTCTGATAAGCTTGTCGCTGTCCAACAGCAAATAGAGGGATAGTGTGTTGGCCATAGTTAAAAGAAAAAATAAAAGCCTATTGGTATATGAATTACTTTTAATTCCAAATACATGGACTTTAGTCTAAAGATTCTTTCACTATTTTGTACGAATTGATAGCCTCTACCTCCAACTCGAAGAATTACATTAATTTCTTAACAGATACTAGAATTCACACAGATTGCATTCGGATTCGAGTGTAGCTCAGCCAACCCTAGTGCATCCATGGGTAAGTTCATAACCAATTATTTCTCCAAATAACTTGTAGCAATTAGGTTTTGCCCAAGGCATTCCTTCAGCAGGTGTGTGGTGCCTCCACTGAAAATTCTGATTAGGTCCAACCATTAACATGACAACACTAAGTGCATCCAACAAATAGATATCCAGGTCCGAGTGTGGCTCGGCCAACCTAAGTATTGATCTGAAGGTACAATAAGACGGTCATATGATGGATGATAATTTCAATACATAATAGACATCAGACGTGTGGCACCTCCAATGTCTATTTAAAATATTAAACTCATTATCATGCACCTTAATGGGAGACTATGAACAAGTTATCTTCATAACTTTATCTTTTTATGGATCTAATAATTTAGAGGATTTGATTTCATTGACTTAAGAATAAGAGAAGAAGTTGATCTGCAAGTCATAAATTCTCCTACTAACTTTATCAAGTCATGTAGAGGATTAAACACAAGCTGGTCTAAAGATACCTAAATCATTCATACTGATTTATCTTGATGGCATGGATCAACTCGAATCGACTAGTGACCTAATCAAAATATAATCTACCATGTTGGCCAAGTAAGTGAGATCAGTTGGATGAATATGCCATTAACTCATCATAGACGCTATCTAGGTGAATAGCTCTCAATTAATAATCACTTGATCAAATCTGTCAGACTTATCTTAGACACCAATTGGTTAATTAGTTTTGATTTGGTCCACCAGAAGATTCAGGCTTAACCACGGAGTTATGATCATAATCTATTTATTAAAGTTAAAAATATGGAGTTGATCAAACTTCAACTATTGAGATTGATCTAGAAAAATTCTGATCTAATCTAATTCAACTCTTGATTAGATTTAACTAATTTCTCTACTTAGTCCATATGTATTTCTAACCCTAAGTCTAACCCATTAGAAGGATCTGATTCATGCTAACCCTTAGTCCATTAATTTATGTGGTGACCTAATGATCTTCAATTCTCAAATCTAGATCATTTAAACTTAATTCAAAATTAAATATGTAAAACATATGTTTCAGTTTGTAGAACTATTCTATCAAGATTTTAGATAAAGCATACCATATATTTTAAGTCATGAAAATAAATTTTTATAATATGTTTAATAATTAAACATGCATAGGTATGATTTAAATTTTATACATACATTACATGCATCATGACAACCTTTAGATCAATCCCGATTATATCTAATGTAACATACTTTTTAGATTCTAAAATAATTTTATATCTGAATTTATCTTATTGTAATGAATCATAGATCGCTTTAGATCTAATCTAAACTTTTTTATGATCAAAATAATTCATAAGCATCTGTTCGCTTTTCTTCTTCATAAAATTGGATCATAATGACACCCTACACATCATAAGAGAACCCGTCGAATGGGTAAGAGAGCGAGATTAATCCCTTCGATCTCTTATGATCAGACGATCTGGTATTCTCATCAATCTGAGTAATCAATCTGAGTATTGGGCTACTAAAATCTGAAATCTAGTTTCATATATAATCACATCAACATACAATTGTGACAAAATAATTTATGTTATGAATATGTCTTTGATCTTATCAATTATATTCTTTATCTAATCTAATTAAATTTGATGTATCATATACATCATATTAAATCTGAAACACATCTTATACTTATCATAAAATATCAATTTCAGATCTGATATCATATAGAAAATTAATTAGATATAAATATGTATGCAAAAGGATTAATTTTCTGGTTAAATCTATTTTAATATAGTGTAGAATTTTGTTAGAAATTAGATCTGAAAATCTGTCAAAATAAATTTAATTTAGATCTAAAATAAGTTCAACTTTATAATTGAAATAACAATATTATAATTTTATTAAAACTAATTTAAAATAGATTTTAAATCAGATTGTTATTTTAATAAAATTCAGTAACAATAAAATTTTGTTATAACAAACTTATAACAAACCTTAATCAACCATTGATTAGGTTCATATAATCCAATCAAAATCAGATCATAAATTTTATTTAAATAGATCTAAATCAAATTTAATATCTAATATAAAATCTTTATTATATACAATATGTAAATAATTCAAAAAAATCAATTATGTATCTATGTATCAAAGCCTGGCTCTGACACCGATTGAAGGAAAAAAAGTCTGTTTCTAGCAAATAACCAGGGTTGCATCTAAAAATTTTCTATATATTGAACTAAATAAAGATCAAATTTTTATCTGGATTACAGTAAAATAGAGATCAAATCTTCAGAATCTAGATTCAAACCTTCACATAGGCCCGGATCTGCAGGCCTTCTACTTCGCGTGCAAGCCAAGCTCCGCAGGAAAGCGGGATGAAGCTTCAGATTAAAGCGCCTTTGCAAGGCCACCAAAGGAGGAGAGATAGCTGCTGGTGTGATGCCTCACACCACCAGCAAGGGGACTCCCACAATGGAGTCCAACACAAAGAGGAGGAGGGCGGCAAGAAGGAGGACGCCCATGGGTGATGCCCACAAGCTCTCTCACACCTCTCTCTCTTTCTCTTTCTCACAATCTAATTGCTATACATCCATAGGTAGAGATCCTTCCTATTTATAAATGATTTTTTATAACCCATAAAATTAAGACTTCTAATTCAAACAAGCTTTGAATCAGTTCATAACTTATCAAAGAAGGACTCCTACATGAGAAAGGAGTGGTGTCTAACTTGGTGCCTACATGCACCCACGCCCACACCCATGTGGGACGGCCCACAACTAGCACCATATCAGGTGCTGGTCTACCATGGAGATGAGAGAGTCCTAGTGAAAATAAACTTTAAGGATCTCATCCAAAATTGGATCAATTTGAATCCAATTCAAAGCTGATTCGAAATACTTTCGAAAGGATGTCAATCCTAAATTGTTTAGGATTTCGAATCAAGTCTAACTTAAAATTTTAAACCCAATTAAGTCTAATTAAATCAGATCTAATCTGAAATTAATTACCACTTAAATATAATCTCTCATGTGCTTCTGGATCATAGATCAAAAACTATTCATATTCGGGATTGAATTTGAACCTCATGTGTAGTGCTAGCTAGATATAGTCAACTCTTAAATCTTGTTTGATCCATAACTTATTTCTCAATCAAGTTAGTCTATATGTTCAATCAAGTCAAGTACTTTCAAATTGGATATATAAACATAGATCAATACTTTCCTACATTGTCTGATTTTTGTGCGTAACTCTATAGGTTCGAACACTAAGCTAGTAGCACAGAAATCATTTTCTGTACTAATCGAAGATACTATCTAGCAATGATTTTCAACATCCAGATAAGTCGAATAATTGTAAAAAAATATTTCAGAACCTATGCATATGGTTACCGTATAATTCATCCCTTTGACCTTGAATGCTCTAAGATGATCTAGGGTTAACTGTCGACCCTGAGTGTTTCATCCACATTATATTTCAATATTTCAAATCCATCTCATAGATTATCCTGATCAAGATTTTACTAAATTAAAATATAGCGATACATCAGCTCTTATAATTTGGAGAGATCAATCTCATCTTGATCCACACACAGACTTCGCAAGTACTTGACTGTACCCAGTAGCCTTCCATCACTATATTAAAAATCTAAATAATCCGGCACCAAAATACAGTGAGTTGCTTGCAAGTCACTATGGTGATTTCAGGTCTGAAGGACACTTATGCCCATGCACTTCGCAAGCAGCTCTTGACAGCAGAACGCTTAGCAGGTGAGTCACTTGTTCAGTGACGATGTACTCCAATATCTCATCTGTATGCCATACCAGTGTCACTACACTCCTTAGTTAAGAGGACAATCAACCCATATGGCACACAATGACCTCCACTCGATAAAAATCATCATTCTATAATAACGTATCATTTGGTCACAAATATGTTTAAGAACTATACGATACATCTTCTTTTATCGATTACAAATATAATTCTAAGGATTTCATCAAAATATAAGAGTTCTACAAAAAAGATGCAATTTTGTGATAAATAATGTCAAAATAATTTTTATTTATCAATGAATAATTCATATACATAAGAAACTCAGAAGAAGGTTTAGGTTATTGCTATATATATGGCATCTCTGATTTAGCAGGCAAGGATTCAGACAATATTTCAAACTCAATATGGCCAACCATTGCATCTTCTTCGGTTATGTTCTTGCTTCTATAAAGATCAGTTCGATACACCAGAAGCTCCTTCACATGCAGTGATCTCCCTTTTAAGGCACCAGGGTAGTCCTAAGCTGTGTATGCAGTATCCTTTATCTAACAACCTAATTTCCTGGATACCTCCTCCCTTTGTAGTGATCATTGTTAATTTGATGGAGCGGTCACTTCGCAAAGAGCAGCGGGTGGGTTTGTTATTCGTGACCATGAAGGGTCCATGCTCTCAATTGATAGTAAACTTCTCTCTCACTCATCAGTTCCGTTTGCAGATGTTATTGGTGCCTGGCTAGGCATCAAATACCTTGTTGATCATTTCCATGTTCAAGATGCTTGGATCCAAGGGGACTCTTCTGTTGTTATCTCTTGGCTTCATAATTTGTCACATAATAAAATGTATCTTTCCCCCTAGGTGCAAGATATAAAACTGTGGACTACTCATTTTCATTCCTTCAAAATTTCTCATATATGTAGGGAGGGCAATCGAGCGGCGGATTGGGCTGCTAACTTTGCCCTGTCAGGTGACATTTCTTTTAACTCTACTCACTCGTGTCAGCATCCAGACTTAGTCTATATTTTGAAGGCCGATGCTTATCCCATTGCTTTTCCAAGACATGGCTGTTAGAGTGAATTCTTATTTTACAGATGTTATCTATGGGGTAGTACTCGGTTTGATCCGTTATGGGTATTGCATGTTCAGCTTGTTTATATTGTTCCTTACAGTCTAATATATGTTTCTGAGCAGCTTAGGCTCCTATGGTTGCCGGATTTTCTTGCTCTTTCTCTCTACTCTTCAAATTGCATTACATGGCTCTGCTCTGCTTGGCAGATTTGCATTTTCTTTTCATTACCAGCTGGATTGTTCATATTTCACAGGACTTCACTTTATCAATTTTAGCTGTGGGTGGAATCAGCATTTTTAACTCAGCCATTCTCTATTTTCTTTATTGTAGCTGATGCATGGGAAACAAATCGTTTATGGAAATGTTACTTCTCTAGAAGTGAAATTTATGTTGTTCAAAATGCTGTTGAGAAATCATTTAAGCTTCTGATATTTATTGTTGTTGTTGAAAATGAGGAAGAGAGTTTCAAGTGCCAGGCTAAACAAATAGCTTCAGATGGGACATCTTTTTCATTCTTGTGCAGGTTGTTTTATACACTTAAGGAGCAGCTTCACGGTTATTACACAATCTGGGTTCCCAGCTGGCTCGGCTTCAATGGCCGCTCTCTTCTTAAATCTCTGCTGAAAGAGGACCACATTCTCTTTTACATCGACCTTTCGTGCCGTGTACTCTTACCTCACTTCACTTTGCAGGTCCTACTCTTCATCTTGGTTATCTATTCCAATTTATCAGCTCTGGTTATCGGAATTTGCTCCATGTATAATGGAGTCGATGGACGGGGGAAAATCTGTTCTTTCTTCAAATCAAGAATGGTACAATATCTTTTCATATGCAGTGATACTGACCCTTCTTTAATCAAGCTGTTAGTATTCAAGGATGTTAACAAAAAGATTCGCCTACATATATGCGTTCTGTTATCAAACCACATCTTGGTGTGGGTTGCAACTCTTACACATATTATGGTCTATCTACTGCTGCTTAATACACTTTTCATCAGTGGGATACTTCATCTTGTATTATTGCTTTCGTGTGCAAGACTGGCTTCTATGTTGGATGTGGTTTATATCTGCAGGCTTCTTTCCTCTGTTCAAAATTCAGAAGGATGCAATGCAGTTAAGCAGTGTTTCAAATCTTCTTATATTTTGTATCAGTCAGGGTTACTGTGCTTCTATCATTTTCTTCATTGGTGCTTTCTACATGTATATGTTCTCTATTTTGGGTTTAGCCTCCTATTAGCTATTCAGCTTTTACTTTTCTTTATTGTAATTGTAAATAAGCATTTTGGATTGTGTTGGGTATAAAATACCCCCAGCCGAAGTTTGTAAAAGACTGACCTTCCAGAACTTTTCCGGCTTCCGACCTTGTGTGGCGTCTCTCTGAACCCCCTCAACCGTCCGGACTTCTCCGATAATGAGCTTCTGCATTCATTTACCGGATCGCTCCAAAGGCTCTCTGAGCCTCACTGTCAGCCGACCTTCTACAGTGATCAACTATTCTCCAAATCCCTTCCGGACTTCTTTCGGCCGCGGACGACCCTACTCCGAACTTCTTCCGTACTTCGTCAATATCCGAGCTCCTCTAAAAACGAGATTTCTATAGTAACCAGGCTCCATCCAAGTCTCTGCGGCGGCCAACCGCCTTCCAGATCCCAACCGAGCTCCTGCGAGAGCCGAACTCCCACTGCAGGCGGTCTACTCTGAATATCTACTGTAAGCGAATTCCATTCGAGCCTCTACTGTAAACGAATTTCTTTCGAACTTCTATTACAGATAGACTTCAGCCGAGCTTCTCCACCAGCCGGGACACTACTCCGATCTTCCACGACAACTGATCCTCATCCGAGCTCCTGCGAGAGCCGAACTCCCACTGCAAGCTATCTACTCTGGATATCTACTCCGAGCTTCTCCACAGCGGATGGATTCCGGACGAGCTTCTACAACGAGACAGGCTCCACCAACCGGGACACTACTCCGAGCTTCCACGACAACTGATCCTCATCCGAGCTCCTGCGAGAGCCGAACTCCCACTGCAGGTGGTCTACTCTGAATATCTACTGTAAGTGAATTCCATTCGAGCCTCTACTATAAACGAATTTTTTTCAAACTTCTATTACAGGTAGACTTCAGCCGAGCTTCTTCACTAGTCGGGACACTACTCCGAGCTTCCACGATAACTGATCCTCATCCGAGCTCCTGCAAGAGCCGAACTCCCACTGCAAACGGTCTACTCTGGATATCTACTCCGAGCTTTTCCACAGCGGATGGATTCCGGATGAGCTTCTACAACGGGACAGGCTCCACCACCCGGGATACTACTCCGAGCTTCCACGACAACTGATCCTCATCCGAGCTCCTGCGAGAGCCGAACTCCCACTGCAGGCGGTCTACTTTGGATATCTACTCCGAACTTCCACAGTGGGTGGATTTCGGACGAGCTTCTACAATAAGTGACCTCCTTTCAGCCTTCTACAAGAACCAGACTCCGTCCGAACTTTCACAGCGGGTGGATTTCGGACGAGCTTCTACAACAGACGGGCTTCAGTAGCCGAATTTCTACAACGGCCAATCGCCCCCGGTGTCTGCCGAACCTCCCCAGCCATCAGCCTTCAGTAGCGTCAGCCGAACCTCCCCAACGCCATCCGAAGTCTACCGTCGACCGATCCTCTACCAGATTCTTCATGAAACCGAATTTCTCCGATGGATAATCTTCAGACGAGCTTCCACGTCAGGCAAATCCCAGACGAACTTCTCTAGCAATCGGACTCCTACCGGACTTCACCAATGAAAAATTATCATCCGAGCTTCTACAGCAGATGACTCCCACCTGTAGCATCAGCGCCCGAGGCGTCCGACAACAGTAGATTCGTCAGCAACCTCGAAACATCCGAGCTTCTCCTAGATCGACGAGATAGAGAGCCATTCTGCTCCATCAGACATCCCAACCGAGCTTCAGCTGACAGATCCGAACTCTCTGGCAAGCCACGATAAGGGCCACTATCTTGCTCCATTCCCTGGTAAGTTGCGACAACGGACACCACTCCACTCTCCGTAACAAACTCCACGTGGCCCTGAACGGCCCCTGACGCCACTACTCTCTGTAACAAATTCCGCGCAGCTCTGAATGGCCCACGACCAGACGGTTACAGACGTCACTGTCAATCAGTTACGCTCTCCATCTATAAAAAGGGATCCTCTGATATGTTCTTCTCTAAGTTTAAAACTCTATCTCGAAATTCTACTAAAATTTTCATTCGAGCACTCCATTTCTGTTGAAACAGAGTACTGATTTGAGTATTGGAGGGTCTTGCCGGAGCACCCCCAACTCCGGTTTAGACTTTCTTTGCAGGTCCCGACGGCGGCCGCTGTCATTCCAGCTCCAACTTCTCCGACTTCGGTGGAATTCTGCACCAACAGATTGTATATTTAACGATTACGGCACCTTTTTAGGTGAAGTAACACTGATTTGATCTTTCAAAAAAAAAAAAATCATCAAGCTGAAGAGAGTCTTCCAACGATGAAGATGATAATAGAAAATACACGATGGTGGCTGATGATGAAGTGGACCTAATTTGATCAAATCAAAATCTCTACCGAGTAGTGGCTACAATAGGCTCAAATAAAGGCCATCAAATAGGGGTGCAGCTTGGAGCATGTAATTAAGATTGCAAAGGTGCGTTCATGTGCCCTTAGTTTAGTACCTGTTGGGTATAAAATACCCACGGCTGAAACCCTCAGCAGAACCGACATCAGAATGGTTCCGCCCGGACTCCTACGGGAGCCGGGCTCCACCGCCGACATCAGAATGGTTCCGCCCGGACTCCTACGGGAGCCGGGCTCCACCACCGACATCAGAATGGTTCCGCCCGGACTCCTACGGGAGCCGGGCTCCACCGACGACATCAGCACAACTCCGCCCGGACTCCTACGTGAGCCGGGCTCCACCGCCATCAGCAAGAGCAGCTCCGCCCGGACTCCTACGGGAGCCGGGCTCTGCTGCCATCATCACAGCTCCGCCCGGACTCCTACGGGAGCCGGACTCCGCCGCCGACATCAAAATAGCTCCGCCCGGACTCCTACGGGAGCCGAGCTCCGCTCTCAATATCAATCGCTGGTAAGCTCAATCCGGACTCCTATCAGAGCCGGACTTCACCCTTGACTCTGTTTGCAGCGCAGCTCCGCCCGGACTCCTACGGGAGCCGGGCTCTGCTGCCATCATCACAGCTCCGCCCGGACTCCGCCGCCGACATCAAAATAGCTCCGCCCGGACTCCTACGGGAGCCGGGCTCCGCTCTCAATATCAATCACTGGTAAGCTCAATCCGGACTCCTATCAGAGCCGGACTTCACCCTTGACTCTGTTTGCAGCGCAGCTCCGCCCGGACTCCTACGGGAGCCGGGCTCTGCTGCCATCATCACAGCTCCGCCCGGACTCCTACGGGAGCCGGACTCCGCCGCCGACATCAAAACAGCTCCGCCCGGACTCCTATGGGAGCCGGGCTCCGCTCTCAATATCAATCGCTGGTAAGCTCAATCCGGACTCCTATCAGAGCCGGACTTCACCCTTGACTCTGTTTGCAGCGCAGCTCCGCCCGGACTCCTACGGGAGCCGGGCTCTGCTGTCATCATCACAGCTCCGCCCGGACCCCTACGGGAGCCGGACTCCGCTGCCGACATCAGAACAGCTCCGCCCGGACTCCTACGGGAGCCGGACTCTGCTCACGACGGCTCCGACCATTGCCGAGCTTCAATCGACAGATCCACGCCCCCTGACAGGCCCTCAAAACGGCCGCGACCCTGCTCCACCTCCTGTGGCGGACTCCACGCAGTATCATCATTCCCTGACAAGCCGCGGCAGCCATAGCCGCCCTGCTCCACTTCCTGTGGCGGACTCAGCACAGCTCCATTATCCCCCTGGCAGGCCACAGTAACGGCCACGAACCTGCTCCACCTCCTGCGACGGATACCATGCGATTCTCCTGACGACGGACGCTGCTCCACCCCTCATAACGGATTCCACGTGGCAAATCGAGGTGATACCCACGTGTCTGCTCCATTATCTTTCGCAATCAATTCCCCTGACCATGGGCGGCCCACTACCAGGCAGTTACACACGTCGCCATCAGTCCGTTGCCTCCCCCGCCTATAAAAGGGGGGGACTCAGATACGTTATCTTCTAAGCTCATTTTTCTTATCTCAAAACTCTGCTAAATTCTCCGTTCGAGCACTCCATTCTTGTTGAGGCAGAGAACTGACTTGAGCGTCGGAGGGTCTTGCCGGAGCAACCCCACCTCCGGTTTAGACTTCCCTTGCAGGTCCCGGCGGCGACCGCGGCTTCCTCAACTCCAGCTTCTCCGGCGTAGGCGGATTTTTGCACCAACAGGATTGGCGCTAGAGGAAGGGCGCGAATCTTCGCAGCACCCTTGTTCTTGAAGGAGCGCTCAACGGAGCCACCTCCGGCCATCTCTCCGTCATCTACTCCTAATCCTCCCCCGCGAGATCGACACCCGATGCCTCCGCGCAGGGCGTCCACCCGACGGTCCACGGCCTCCGCGGCCAGATCTCAGGCTCCGGCCTCCCCTCCCGTTTCTCAGCCAGCTCCTCCTCCCCCTTCGGAGACGGCGGTCGGTGCGGAGCAGTTTGACTTGCTGGCGCAGCAGGTCAAGGGCCTCATCGAGGCCGTACAGGCGATGCAGCAGCAGCCGCCGCAGGCATCAGCGCATCCGGAAGGGGCATCTCCAGAATGCCAGAACCCGGCGGTGGGGCGGGCCACCTGGGCTAGCCGCCCCGTCCTTCCTGAGAAGGCGAATCCAAGGGTGGAGAGCCCTCAGTCGGACCATGACTCCACCCCTGGGAGGTCCCTGCCCCCGTTCTGCCAAAGGACCCTCGAGACTCGAAGTCGAGAGGATTTCCTGGACCGGAGGCTCCAGGAGATGAACCGGCGGATCGAAGAACTCCGCCATGCGCCTCCCGCTTACGGTGAGGATATCTGCACTGACCCTCCCTTCTCCCAAATGATTATGCAGGAACCGATCCCGCCGAATTTCAAGCTCCCCCAGTTTGAAAGCTACGACGGGACGTCGGACCCGGTGGACCACCTGGAGGCCTTCCGAACGATGATGTTGCTTCATGGTGCCCCCGACGCCATCTTGTGCCGGGCTTTCCCGTCTACTTTGAAGGGAGCAGCAAGAAACTGGTACTCGGCACTGAAGCCGGGTACCATCTTCTCCTTCGACCAAATGAGCCACCAATTCGTGGCCCATTTTGTCAGCAGCCGACGTCCCCGGAAAGGTTCGAAGTCCCTCATCAACATCAAGCAGAGGGAAGGGGAGTCCATACGGGCCTACATCAACCGCTTCAACATCGCGGCGTTGGAGGTCCGGAACTTGGACCAGTCGGTTGCCATGGCCGCCCTGAAAGGTGGCCTTCAGAAGAATGATCTCTTGTACTCCCTGGAGAAGAAGTACCCCAGGGATTTTGCTGATCTGCTGGCTCGGGCTGAAGGATACGCCCGAGCGGAAGAGGCCTTCAAAATGAAGGATGAAGAGACTGCGAGGGAGCGCCAGGCGGGAGATTCTGGCAAACCCGCAGTTGAGAAGAGGCCAAGGGAAGCCCGGCCTCGCTCCCGATCCCCCCTGGGCACAAGCGCGCCCATACTCCACCCCGGGCACGCAGGCAGAGAAGCCCGGACAACAGGTTTCGGCGGGGTTCCCCGCCAGGGAAGTTCCGCAGCTACGCCCCCCTCAACGCCTCGAAGGCCCAGGTACTGATGGAGGTCAGGGAGCTGATCCCTAGGCCGGAGAGGATGCGCACGCACCCCGGGAAGTGCAACCCCAACAAGTTCTGCCTCTACCACCGTGACCACGGCCACGACACCGAAGAGTGCATCCAGCTCCAGGATGAGATCGAGGAGCTCATCCGGCGAGGTCGGCTCGACAGATTCATCCGCCGCAGGCCTGAGGGTAGAGGAGACCGGCCAAGAGCCCTCCCGCCGCCCGAACCACAGAAGAGGGAGGAGCAGCCCGGGGACCGGCCTCCTATTGGGACCATCGACTCCATCGCCGGAGGGCCTCAAGGAGGAGCGGGAGAACTGTAAATGTATTGCTTACTGTTTCGTTTTGAATCTACTTTTCTTTTTAGCTAACACACTCCTCCTGCTTAACGCGGATGTACTATGACTGGATATGACCTCTCCAAAAAACAACGGCCATGTCAGGAACAGGAGGAGAACCTCGTCCTGACATGAGCAAAGTCAAAGGCCCGGTTCTTTTAGACCGGATGGGGGGAGAGGCCTTACAACGCCCTAATGTGCCCCCACAGCCCTGTTAGGGACAGGAGGAAAACCTCGCCCTAACTTGAGCAAAGTCAAAGGCCCGGTTCTTTTAGACCGGATGGGGGGAGAGGCCTTACAACGCCCTAATGTGCCCCCACAGCCCTGTTAGGGACAGGAGGAAAACCTCGCCCTAACTTGAGCAAAGTCGAAGGCCCGGTTCTTTTAGACCGGATGGAGGGAGAGGCCTTGCAACGCCCTAATGTGCCCCCATAGCCATGTCAGGAACAGGAGGAGAACCTCGTCCTGACATGAGCAAAGTTGAAGACCCGGTTCTTTTAGACCGGAGGGGGGAGAGGCCTTACAGCGCCCTAACGCGCCCCCACAAGCCAGGCTGATGACGAGAACCTCGCCATCGGCTCAAGCAAAATGGAAGACCCGGACTCCTACGGGAGCCGGGTTCCGCCGCAAAGGTAGGCTTCACCCGGACTCCTACGGGAGCCGGGTTCCGCCGCAAAGGTAGGCTTCACCCGGACTCCTACGGGAGCCGGGCCCTGCCGCCAAGGTAAAGCTTCACCCGGACTCCTACGGGAGCCGGGTTCCACCGCCAGGTAAAGCTTCACCCGGACTCCTACGGGAGCCGGGTTCCACCGCCAGGTAAAGCTTCACCCGGACTCCTACGGGAGCTGGGTTCCGCCGCCAGGTAAAGCTTCACCCGAACTCCTACGGGAGCCGAGTTTCGCCGCCAAGGTAAAGCTTCACCCGGACTCCTACGGGAACCGGGTTCCGCCGCCACGTAAAGCTTCACCCGGACTCCTACGGGAGCCGGGTTCCGCCGCCAGGTAAAGCTTCACCCGGACTCCTACGGGAGCCGGGTTCCGCCGCAAAGGTAGGCTTCACCCGGACTCCTACGAGAGCCGGGTTCCGCCGCCAGGTAAAGCTTCACCCGGACTCCTACGAGAGCCGGGTTCCGCCGCCAAGGTAAACTTCACCCGGACTCCTACGGGAGCCGGGTTCCGCCCCAAGAAAGACTTCGCCCGGGCTCCTAAGAAAGCCAGGCCCCATCCGCCACTTCGCCAGCAAGGGTTAAAAACGGTGGCGAGGCTCGGCCACATGACGAGATCGGATGGAAGGGAAGAGCCCTTTCCCACGACGACCTCTAAGCCAAACAAGCCAAACAACGAGAAAGGATCGGCGAACGACAACATTGATGCTACGCGCGGACAAGGTAACACAAAATATCTTTTTCTCATTTTCGATATATGTACTACAGGGCCAGGACGGCCATAAAAAGAGGGACAAAACGACAAGAAAAGAAAAAGGGGGTGACTACAAAAGAACTCTAAGGAGGCCCTGCTCCCTCTAACATAGGGTGATCACCTCCATCCCCCGACCAGGACTGCCTCAGGGTCTCCACCATTTCCTCTAGTTCCTCCTTCTTTTGCAGCATATCCTGGAGCGCCTGACGAAGTCGCCGGCTCTCAGCCTCCGCTTCCCGATGCCACTTCCGCAAAACTTCGGACTCCGCCTCTGCGTCCGCGACGGCCTTCCGCTCAAGCCCCAGCTAGATTTTTACTTGTTGAAGCTCAGCTGTCTTCTCCCCAAGGGAGACGGAAATCCCTTCGACAGTGCCTCTCAGGGCCCGAAGCTCTTCGTTATCTTGGGCGTTGGCAAGCTGCGCCCTAGTAACCAACTGCCTCTGGAGGCGAACCACCTCGTCCGCCGATCGATGGAATCTCCCCTTGAACTCCTCTACCTGTCGGCGCCAGCTGGTCCGCTGCACATCGTGGCTCATCTCGGCATCTTGAAGCTGCTTCTGGAGGTCGGAGACCCTCTGCGACCATTTTTGGGCATCGTCAGCCCGCACTAGGGTCCGGGATGAGTTTCCTTCCAGCTGGCCAATCCTCCTCTGCGCAGCTGAAAGCTCCATCTTAAGGGCGCTGATCCTGGCTTCTTGAGCCCAAGTTCGGTCACTGGCGCTCTTCTTACATTCCTCAAGCTCTTTTGTGAAGCTCGCCTTCCTCCGACTGTAGTCCATGATCGCCTTCACTTGGATACTCCTGAAGTGGGCGGCCTCGGCAGCGGCCTCGGAGTAGCATTTTTTCTCCTGACGGAGCTCGCCTTCCGACTTCTTCAGCTTCCTCGTCAAGTGGAGGACCTCCTTTTTCATCCGTCGGATAGTGGACTTCAGCGGGACCCCCAGGGGCAAGGGGAGTGCTTCAGCGAGACGCTGCCATTGGAAGAGGCAAGCGTCAAAGACCGATTCGTTGCAAGAAGAAAGGCCGGAAAGAAGGAGCAGAGGGAGGAAAAAATCATCCACAAAAAGGAATTCGGCTTTATTAATTGATCTTGAAGACAAATGAAAAGGAAGCATGATAACAAAAGAAAGGTACAAGGTCGGAGGTCTCAGACCTCGGGAGCGGGGGGTGGAGAGTTCGGCGCGGGGGGTGCAACTGCTGTGGCGGCGGGCGAAGGGCCGGCCTCGTCGTCGGACTCCTCCAAGAATTCGAGGCCAAGATCGGGATATCTGCTGGCCACCTTCTCCCGGCAAAGCTCAAACCCTTTGGTAAATGCCTCCAGGCCGAACTGGACGTTCAGCTCCCTCATCTCCGCGGAGGCCTTGAACTCCTCCACCGCAAGGGTCCTGGCCTCCGAGACCAGAACCGGAGTTTGCTCGGCTAGATGGGCGACTTCGGCCTCCACCTTTCTCACCGACTCCTCCAGGCTCCGTCTCTCCACCTCCCGGGCTTGTCTCTCCTCCTCTCGGGCTTGTCTTTCCTCTTCCCGGTCCTGTCTCTCTCTCTCCAGGGCCTCCCGGAGGGCAGCCACCTCGGCCGTCTTCGCTTGAAGATGGGCAGCCTCGTCCCGGCAGCGCTCCTCCGCTCGGAGAAGGTCCCTTCTCGCACAGCCCGACGCCTCGACGTAGGCGAAGAGCTGGTGCCCGATCTGCAAGGACAGATGGAGAATTACAACAAAGACCGAGCAACCATGCAAATAAACATCTGCTTACCTCAAGAAAGGATCCCAGAGTATCCCAGGCCCGCTGCTCGGGATCGGCATGGTCAATCCTCTCCACGACATCGGGCAGAATGCAGCCGTCGAGCAGCCGCCTGATCAGAGCCTTGTCGTTGAAGGGATTCTCCGATCCCCCCTCGGAGCAGACGGACTCGTCTGCAGCGGCTCGGTGGCTGCTCGGCCTGCGGGCCACCGATTTTCTCCTCCTCCCCGCGGCAGGCGCCTCCGCGGGGCGAACCTCCGGAATTGGGACCCCAGTCGGTGGGCTCCCTGGGGGAGCCCGGGGGGCCGCTGGCTCGGCATCCGAAGGAATGTCGATCGCCGGGGTCGCCTGGACGGGCGCGGCCAAGCTCGTCTCTCCCACCTTGGCCCTCTTCGCTAAGCCGGAGGTCGTCGCGCCCTTCCTCTTCTGGGCTCTCATGGACTTGGCGAGCATCCGCGTGGCTTCGGCGTCCATTGCTAAAGAAAAAGGAGGGGGAGAGAGAAGAAGAAGAAAAAGAAGCAACATCGATCAGTCCGGAAAAAAAAAAAAAAAAAAAAAAAAAAAAAAAAAAAGAGAAGAAGAAGAAAAAAGAGAGAAGAGAAAGAAGAGAGAGAAAAGGAAGAAGGGGAGAAAAAATAAATGAAAAGAAGGCGAGAAAAGATAAATACTTGCTGGATCCTGGGGGCTCAAGCCGATGTTGAAAAGAAGCTGCTCCCTCAGAAGGTTAGGAAGGGAAGGAGCGGGGTAACTCAGAAGCTTCTGGGCGGCCTGGAGGTCGTCCTCTCCCAGGCTGGGAGCCCGACGGACGGAATCCCTCAGAGCCCCCCAACGGGGCAGACCTAGTTCTAAGGTCGGGCAGTAGACAAAGAGGAATTTCCCCTTCCAGTTGTGAATCGAAGAAGGGGCGCCCTTCAGCAACCCCTTCTTGCCGAACTGGGGGGAGAAGTACCACCAGTCCTTCGCTGAAGGATGGCGTTTGAAGGTGTAGAAATGTCTGAATAAGGAGAGGGATGGCTGGACCTCGGCTATGTGGCAGAGAGAGAGAAACCCTATCAAAAACCTAAAGGAATTCGGGGCAACAGAAGCAAGTGAAATATCTAAAAAGCGAAAGAAGGCGGCGACGAAGTTTGGGAGCGGAAGCCGAAGCCCGGCACGAAAGGCCTCCTGGTACAGGCAAAAGCGGCCAGGAGGGGGAGCGCTGGCCCTATCAGAGGGGCCAGGAAGCTCCAGGTCGTACTCCGCAGGGACCCCGTATCGAGCCCTTATCAGGAGAAGTTCGTCCGGAGTCGACGAACACGAAATGGCGCCCGACGCGAAAACCGGGCGAGGCCCTGCCCCGAGCGCGGGTTCATCCGCAGAAACGGGGGCCTGGGGGTTCGAAGCAGAAGAACTCCCAGAACTTACGGAGACAGAAGATTCAGAAGACATTTTTTCTCGGGGAAAAACCTAAAGGGCCCTAGAAAGGCAAATCGAGAGGGGAACGAAACGCCAAAGGACAACCCGGAGGAAGACACGAAGAGAATGAAAAGACGAAAGATCCCTAGGCGGTGAAAAGAAGGTGGGCACTAACCTATCTTGCTCTGAGGACCCGGGGGGCGAGAGACGGAAGGCGCCTATGGCTCGAAAGGGCGTTCGCGAGAGCAGACTCTCGGGGAGATGACAGACGCCGGCGAAAATCAAAAATGGAGTAGGACGCCTGAAGGAGGGAGGACGAGTTTAAATAGACCCTGGGATCCGGCGCCATAATGATCTCGAATCCCCCCAAGCCAGTCCGCGCTCGACACGTGTCCCACTCCCCGCGGCGGACGACTAAAGGTGGCTGGCGGTTGGCAGGGCCATAATTACGCCGTACCTAGGCCAGTGTACCTGCGGGATTCTCGAAGCGCCCCCCCTCGTATCGCCCCAACTCGAAAAGACCCCGGCACGCGCTCATTTAATGCCAAAATATCTGGAGGCGGCAGTGCGCAGGATTCGAGGGGACGGTTTCAGCCATGTCTCTCTCCCTCTCTGTACTTCCTTCATTTGAAATTCAAACTCGGAAGTAGGGGGACTGGTGTTGGGTATAAAATACCCACGGCTGAAACCCTCAGCAGAACCGACATCAGAATGGTTCCGCCCGGACTCCTACGGGAGCCGGGCTCCACCGACGACATCAGCACAACTCCGCCCGGACTCCTACGTGAGCCGGGCTCCACCGCCATCAGCAAGAGCAGCTCCGCCCGGACTCCTACGGGAGCCGGGCTCTGCTGCCATCATCACAGCTCCGTCCGGACTCCTACAGGAGCCGGACTCCGCCGCCGACATCAAAACAGCTCCGCCCGGACTCCTACGGGAGCCGGGCTCCGCTCTCAATATCAATCGCTGGTAAGCTCAATCCGGACTCCTATCAGAGCCGGACTTCACCCTTGACTCTGTTTGCAGCGCAGCTCCGCCCGGACTCCTACGGGAGCCGGGCTCTGCTGCCATCATCACAGCTCCGCCCGGACTCCTACGGGAGCCGGACTCCACCGCCGACATCAAAACAGCTCCGCCCGGACTCCTACGGGAGCCGGGCTCCGCTCTCAATATCAATCGCTGGTAAGCTCAATCCGGACTCCTATCAGAGCCGGACTTCACCCTTGACTCTGTTTGCAGCGCAGCTCCGCCCGGACTCCTACGGGAGCCGGGCTCTGCTGCCATCATCACAGCTCCGCCCGGACTCCGCCGCCGACATCAAAACAGCTCCGCCCGGACTCCTACGGGAGCCGGGCTCCACTCTCAATATCAATCGCTGGTAAGCTCAATCCGGACTCCTATCAGAGCCGGACTTCACCCTTGACTCTGTTTGCAGCGCAGCTCCGCCCGGACTCCTACGGGAGCCGGGCTCTGCTGCCATCATCACAGCTCCGCCCGGACCCCTACGGGAGCCGGACTCCACCGCCGACATCAGAACAGCTCCGCCCGAACTCCTACGGGAGCCGGGCTCCGCTCACGACGGCTCCGACCATTGCCGAGCTTCAAGCGACAGATCCACGCCCCCTGACAGGCCCTCAAAACGGCCGCGACCCTGCTCCACCTCCTGTGGCGGACTCCACGCAGTATCATCATTCCCTGACAAGCCGCGGCAGCCATAGCCGCCCTGCTCCACTTCCTGTGGCGGACTCCGCACAGCTCCATTATCCCCCTGGCAGGCCACAGTAACGGCCACGAACCTGCTCCACCTCCTGCGACGGATACCATGCGATTCTCCTGACGACGGACGCTGCTCCACCCCTCATAACGGATTCCACGTGGCAAATCGAGGTGATACCCACGTGTCTGCTCCATTATCTTTCGCAATCAATTCCCCTGACCATGGGCGGCCCACTACCAGGCAGTTACACACGTCGCCATCAGTCCGTTGCCTCCCCCGCCTATAAAAGGGGGGGACTCAGATATGTTATCTTCTAAGCTCATTTTTCTTATCTCAAAACTCTGCTAAATTCTCCGTTCGAGCACTCCATTCTTGTTGAGGCAGAGAACTGACTTGAGCGTCGGAGGGTCTTGCCGGAGCAACTCCACCTCCGGTTTAGACTTCCCTTGCAGGTCCCGGCGGCGACCGCGGCTTCCTCAACTCCAGCTTCTCCGGCGCAGGCGGATTTTTGCACCAACAGTACCCAATACTTGGAAACTAGAGTTACTTCATGATGTTTGCGTAGTTCTTTGTGCATCTTTGGCGAGAAAAGATAATTGAAGACATGACTCCATACTAATTAATGGTCATGGTATGTATCGCGCAAGATGCATAGATCAATAAAGACAGTTTTTTTTTTTTTGCTCTACAATGTAACAGCCAACTTCCTTAGGAAGACGTACGTTGTCACAAACACAAACAAGCAAATACGAAAGTATCCACCCTTGACATCTTGTGTATCCACCCTTGACATCTTGAATAGTAGTTCCTCCAATAGCCCTGAAGAAAATTCTCCTCCATACTTGCTATTGTTATCATAATATCCATTCTTTTCCAGCAAATTAACTAATTTACTCTTATCGCAGCTTAAGTAGCAGCACACTGCTCAAATTTCTCTAAAAGATACAGCCGCCTTTTATATATGCTTCATCTATAATTTATTTTATCAGACTAAATCAATGGCCAAGTATTTGCTCTCTTGCTCTTAAACCAGGTTGTGTCCGCGCAATTCACAGTCTTATTTCATCTTTAAAGAATGGTTCCATGTTAGCCAACTCCAGGCATTCAAGAACAAGTCTAACGCACGCAATGGCAAATAGTTTCCCGCAGGCTGACTGTGTCACCGTAGCGAAGATTAAATAACAGAAAGCCCACGAGATTCACGCCTCTCTTGCTCTCCCTTGGTGACTTTTAGTGGGGTGTATTATTAATTTATTATAACAAGACTTATCCGATCATGTTGTTAAAAAAATTATTTCTATCTCCATCCTGCTTAAGAATTTTTTTTTTAACAAACAATTTTTCCTTACAAGCATTATTCATCAATATGCGTGCACGGATTTTTGAAAGATTGATGCCACCAAGCAATCTGGAGATTGAAGAGGTGGATACACAGAGAGATTTCTGAAACTGAGGGGGGAGATAATCCAAACTTCTCCATGCGATTCATATGCTTTTTAGGCACAAAGGGTATACGTTACATGCTGATCATGCATAGTTTGCTGAATTTGTTGGTTAAGGATGAATATATATATATATATATATATATATATATATATATAAATGACCAATTATTACAACAGAAAGAAGATGGGAAGAAGAACATCTTCCTACTGGATCAGCTCTGCTTCTTTTCAGGAGCAGAAGTTGGGGAGATGAAGGCCCTCCACATGTAGCGCCCGCTCGCCATATCCACGCAAGTCCAGAATCCCGTGCAGATCGCCGCCCGAACCTAATTTTATCATCATTCTAATAATCAGTCCAAAAAACAAAGAAACAAAATCCACATCCTAATTAGACCAGAAAAAAAGAGAGGATATTTTATTTTGTTCAGATAATCAGAAACTCCATAACAAAGTCCCCGCATGAAAGCAAGCAATCCTCGTTTCTTTGGCTTATACCTTGGCAGAAAGAGGGACAGTTTCTTTGGGGGAAAGCTCTAGGTCCTCACGGTGGTCTTCCGGCTGGGACTTGAGGCCTCTCAAAACGAAGAACCCGGCCAGCGTCGCCGAGAGAAAGATCAGCACCAGCCTCAACGGGCACATCTCACCTTTTTTATCTCTATACTAACTATAATGATTTGGATCAAAGATCTCGAAGAACCAAAAGAAAGAGAATAGAACTAGGATTTGGAACAAGGGTAACGAGAGCCGCCCCCCCTCTTCTTTTGATTTCTTAACCTTGCGACAAGAGAGCAAATTAGACAGGGAAAAAAAATCCATTAATTCTTATTAAAGATGGTGTGGAGCGGATGAGTGCCATCCTCCGCCCGAACACACGCCATTTTTCTCAAGTGGGACCCGCCACTAATGATGCCGAGGTGATGGTGGTGGTTGAATTTGGCCCACGGCGACGCGGTCGCGTTCTACCGGCCGCGTGGATTTTGTCTCTGCCTGTCTCTATTCTATTACTAACTAAGAGAGATCTCCACCGCCTGATCTTTGGCCCCGCCTTGCTTAAATCAACGATTTCCTCCCGTCGTGGCCTCTCGGACTTCATCTCTATCGTCTAGAAGGATGCCGCCTGAATGAGCAAATGCGGAAGAAGCAAGATATAATCAATTGTTGGCCACAAATGGTAAGATAAATTAATTTTTTTTCTTGTGGAATAGTAAGATAAATTAAATGAACGCAAGGCAGACGCCGCAAATGGGTCTTTCACCATCATAAATACACCGTTACAGCACGGCAAGAACCCGGTTACTACAGAAGGCAGTTAGTTACAGTGGACCGCCAGCCTGTGGCTGAAAGATACCTCGAGACCACAACCAAGTTTTCGGTCATGGTTGTTCGTTTGCAACTGTTGCATTGCTTAAGGAAGCAGCAACACCACGATTCGACTCTAAAAATAGCCAATTTCCTATGAGGGAAAAAATTGTAAAGCTTGAACCAGAGCGAACAAAGAGCGAACCCGCATTTCCAGACTTCACCACTCCATCCAAAACAATGATAAGGCCAGAATTTTCCCCTAAACGTTGCCCAAAAATTACGGCGAATGTTAACGCAATGAAAGGGGCGAGCAGATCATCCTGCGGAAAACACTCCGCATGCACAAACGCCACCCTCCATGGACATCATGAAATTATGACGCCAAGTTTTAGGTTCTTGGAGTCGGAGTTCAAAGGTTTCCAATGAACAATTCCTGCTGGCGGACACGAGGTACGTGAAATGTGGAGCGCGTGCAAACACATGCAGGCTTCTATTGGCGCCCCACCAATAATCAGTATCACTCAATGCTGAGGATATGCTTTCCCCTCCAAGACACCCCACTTTCATCAGGATCACACTAAAAGAAGCAAACTGATGAGCATGCATGATAGGATTTCATTGTAAAGCATATATTTGAGCTTCCCCTGTAGGAATGCATGAATGCATGCATGCCATCTATTCATGCCAATGAAACATATCATTCGCATTAAGAAGGATACAGTGCAACTAGTTCCTGAACTCTCCTCAAAAGAGGCAAGGGTGCTTGCCTTTGGTGACATTGATTCTGTAGTGTTCATATCGTCTCTTTTTGATTGAATGACCAGACTGACTGTACATCTGGATTAGTAGAAAACAGGCCTCCTATGTGCGGCATGGCCGGGGTTGAGTTTCCAGCTTCCTGAGTACCATTTAGTGACCACTCACTCCTGCAAACAGTCAAGAGGTAAGCATTCAGCTGTTTGAAAAAACCAAGATGCTATCAACTGTGATATCCAATTGTTTGAAAAAAACCAAGATGCTATCAACTGTGATATCCAATCCATTTATTGGAAGAGCCATGCAAAGAACAAAAACTCATTCAACGAATATATTGGTTTACAAGGGGAGATGAGTAGACATAATACCACCTTGATGGAAAATTTCAAATAAAATGAAAAGATTGTCAAAAACTGACCCTCCAAACTTGACATCTTCATTTTTAGTAAAGAGAATCAA
This sequence comes from Elaeis guineensis, assembly GCF_000442705.2. Taxonomy (NCBI): domain Eukaryota; kingdom Viridiplantae; phylum Streptophyta; class Magnoliopsida; order Arecales; family Arecaceae; genus Elaeis; species Elaeis guineensis. The sequence continues at coordinate 41,204,019 of NC_026002.2, forward strand.
GTTCTCCAAAAAGCAAAATTCTATGGTGAATAAAATCCTGAAGAGAATTTCAATAACACCAGCAAGCCAACAACACAAACATTGATATCCGACACAATGTCAACCTCATGTGAAGGCCATAAAATAGATGATTATTCTTTAAGATACATCTAAGTTTAACTTCACCAGCTCAGCCAATTTACAAGTCAAAACATAGAAGGTCATCATTCAATTATGCTTATGCCTGACTTTATGACAACACATAACAGGTAAAACAAGAAAATATCAAATATGTGCGCAAGACAGATAAAAAAAACTGATGAAATCCTTGTTGCTAATGGTTCAGATTTTTAAAAAATCACTTTAAAACCATTCTTCCCCGATCCATACATTAGGATGATACTGGACACAGCTGGCAAGAATGGTTTCTACTAATGAAAAGAAAGAAAATTAGCAGTACGGATGCAGAGAAAACAGAAGGTATTTTGTACGAGAGAAAAGTTAGAAGGGCTTGCTGCATTGCAGCATTGCCACATTAAATCTGAAACGATCAGAATAAACATCAACTAGATTGTCATCATTTCCCACAAATACAATTTCGACATGGAAAAAAATGCAAGAATTCTTTATGGGTCCCTCGACTGGTGAGAACTAGGATCATTATGAATATATTAATTGTAAACATCAAAATACAAAGTATATGTGGACTTTTCGCGTCAACCACACAGAGCCTACCTCCTGTTGATTTATATCCAAGGCCAAGCCCTCAACTACAGAACGGCAGTCAAACCAGTTCTAGCTACTCACATATGTCTTCTATAGTTAACCACTTAATTTTGTCAGAAGATTCATATTCATATCTCAGACCCACCTCACCACAGGCATCCCTGGCAAGAACTAGAAAAGGAATATTTCTGTATTTATATGTGGTGATAAACTTGTAAATGTTACTATTGGAGGGAAGGCAACAACTCATTTATTTGACAGCCAGGATACTTCACCAATTTGCTCAAAAATTTTCCTTCAATGTTCTTGAATATCAGCCTTTTTTAAAGAGGCTAAGAGCAAACTACAGCCATTATTTTAGGTTGTGTGATCCATATGAACCATTATACCGGCAGGGTAGAAGCTAAAACCATCTTCAAGGGTTCAAAAGCACAAACCATGAATCAAAGGAAGAGGCCTATCTGAAATAATGCCAATGAGACAGTAGGAACCATGGAGCAGGAGGAGGCAGAAAGTTGCCAAAAAACGGAGGCATGGTCTAGAAACAGTTCAGACAGTTCAACTATAGATATTTTGAGAGCTCATCTGGATGCAGATGAAAACAGAACCAAGAAGCATACAGATGAAAATTGGACAACATAGAAACATCAAAATGGAGGTATACAGGTTAGGAGCAAGCAGCATGCAGGTTATTCAGGATGTGGAGGCCTCTAAAAATGGACAGCAACATCACAATGAGGGACCAAAAGGTTGAAGCCAAAGTATCATCAAGAGTGATATTTTACATAACTTAGTAGTAGAATAGCAGGATATCCTTTAATGTGAAACGTCAGAGCAACAAAGTCTAGTTTGGCCATTGGTTGCAAGAATTCTGTAACTTGGATGTGATTATAATTTAGAGACTCTCCTCTAAGAATCCTTGTGCTCCCGGACCCCTTCTGTTACCTTTGTTATGCCCATATCCCAGCACTTGCTTCCACGATCCTTGTATTATTTTCACTGAATGCATTCCTTTTAAATTTCTCCCAATTTTAATAAAGACACTAATAAACTACTAAAGATGACACCAAATGGGCAGGCTTCTTTGTTTGCATACGACAAAATTTTGTCCATATGGGTCTTGGAAACTCTTAATTTTTTAACAATTTTTAAAACCACTAAGTACCAAATTCCATGACGAGATGTACTATAAGTGGCTCTTCCACTCTAACAACCGTTGACACCACAGTTGCAAAAAGGGAAATATTTGCTGAGTTCAATTACACCATGATGATGGATGCACAGCTTCTAAAACATTAAGTGATTATGTTAAGGAAGCAACTACCTTTCTTAATTACCTTTACTTCAGCGCTGACTGAGTTCAACTAGAAAACTATATGGCAGAGGTGTCTTTAGAGGTTGATGAGGGTTGGTAAAAATGAGTTCTGGTAGAGCTAGTAAAATGTTTAACTTAGAATTCTAGTTTTTTATTGTAACATTATATAGACTTTAAATGGATATAAGTATAGATCTACTAGTAGGTTTAACCTAACTAAACACGTTTCTACATCTAAATGCAATAATATAATATTTAGTTGCATAGTTTCTTCACATGAAATAGATATATGCAAAGATAATTTTTTCCATATTAAATAAATTTTTTTCAACTCTTTTGATTATTATAATGGTCAGAATTAATTAAAAAAATTAGCACGTGCCTTAATTCATCTTCATGGTTCAAGATTATTGACTGGTTTAAAATAAAGTAATATTAGTAATTCCTTAAGGTAAATCTCCACTTGTCCTTTCTCATATAAAAACATTGATGAATGATCTTTTTAATACATCACATCGACAGTAATTACAAAGAGAAAAGAAAAAGATATGACTTGTTGGATCTCATTTTGAAATTGGTAGGTGAAAAGAAGTAGCTCATGTTCTATATAGCTTGAAAGGAATCTTTTTAATACATCACATTGACAGTAATTACAAAGAGGAAAGAAAAAGATACGACTTGTTGGATATCATTTTGAAATTGGTAGGTGAAAAGAAGTAGCTCATGTTCTATATAGCTTGAAAGGAAGCTCTCTTGGGAGTAGCATCTGTATGCCAACATCTAGACATGATTCTAGTCATACTGGAATCGGGATATTTCTTGATAGTGAAAGTAATCAAGATTCAATGTTGACATAAAACAAGTTTTTGGATTTTGTTTCTTTATTTACATAATTTAGTAGAATAAGTAATAATCACTGTGTCACCCAACAGGATGAGACCCAAGGTCACGGTAGACGTAGTTAAAGCATAATAGACATAGCTAGGGCTCTTGTATAAAATGCTTGGCCTGGATAGAAAATGAGTAGGATAAGGATATATATAAAAGATATTTAAGTGCACAAGACGAAATATCGAATGCTGATGCTGACACCTAGAGGAGGAATAAGCAAGACAGGCCCTCAGTTTCGTAAAGCAATTACACCCATTTTGGAAGATGTAATTTGAAGTAGATTAATTTATCAACAAGGCAGGTAAAAACACAAGAAAATAAAAGAAATGGCATCACAAGGTTCTTTAGATGGTCCCAGCAACTGTTGATGCACATCATTGAAAAAGAAGAGGCAGAAGTGCAATTATAGTTTTATAGTTTATTGTTCAATGGATGTAAGTATTAGTGTGTCCAATGCATGCCATAACATGCTTTAGATAGAAACTAAATACTGAATTCAATGTTCCAATTCTTTAAGATGATGATGATGATGATAAGCAGTTCAGGAAGAAAACTCAAATTATTGCTTCTTATAATACCAATTAATAATGGAGTAAGGCCTCAATTTAGAGAATTCTAAGCCAAGAAAACCCAGAAGGATATCCTTCTTAACCATCTATTTCTTTATAATTGTGAAAACAGTATTATAAAATAATATATGGTATGCACTTAAAACCCTTGTATCCACATCCCCTGATCAAAGAAAGCTCACAGCAGAACTTGCAAGTCTTTAGGTTTATTTGGTTTTACAAAAATGGAAATAGGTGATGTTTGATGCTGGAGCATTGATTGTTCGTTTAACCAGCCAAACCTGAGGAAAAAGTAATGTGTTAATGATGGCTGGCCAACGCCCCAAAAAGTGTTTGTTAAGTATATTTCATGGGGGAAGGTAAAATACATTTAACCATTGGAGCTCTCTCTTCTCCTTCTTTACTTTTTCACTTTTTTTCTACAACTTATCCCACTAACCCTTGAACATTAACCAAATAAGGAATGTTGTCAACCCATGATAACTGAATAAGGGATGACTGCCTGGAGTCAAAAGTTTCTACCTCCAGTTAGTTATTTGGCATCCAAAAAGGGCCTCGGAGGTCACATGATTCGGGTAAGTACTCCACCTTTGGGTGGATAAATGTGCACAAGGCAAGTGCACTTACATACATGTCATTTTCACCCTGTTCACTAAGTGATCCCAGTCAAAGAAAATCCGAGTCAGTTCAAAGAATTTGAAAGACCATGTCCAGACTTTTGTTGCCATGTTTGATGATATTACATCATAATGATATATAGTTGATGATAGCTGATTATGCCATGCTACCCATCATTGACCGCATCAGTCTTATAACTTCCAGAGCTTATTTCTTTCATGCCAAATAACCAGAATCGGAACAAACTCACCTTTCGATTCTCACATCCATTGGACACACTAATACTTTTCGCACTTAGCTCCAACCAAACTAATCCTTAAGGGTGCAACTAGTATAGAGTATATTTAATATGTTTCACTCCCTAGCTCCTTGCAACCACAAAAAATTGGCAACCAGATTTGCAATAACAAGTTTTAAATTATGACATATTCTTCAGCAATTTGAACCCATGCTGAAACCAAATTAACATGGGCATCTAGTTTATAGAAAGCGGATGAGTTGTAAGTTTTCTAATTCCTTAGAGCCTCCCTCAAGCCAAATCAGTCACTAATTCTCATACAAAAACAAAAAGGATTAGATATCGAACACCAGTCAGGTCATTCATTCACCAGTGGAAGTCAATGCAGTCCTTATCAAGGGACAGGATGCAGGCTTCTCATCCTAGAGTTTAAGAAAATTATGGTTTAATATTAACTTAAATTAGTACAGAAATAAAGAAAGTAGGGACCTTTAATGCAAAAGAGATCATGTGCCTCTGGCCCTAATTCATTAAAGAGAAATGCAAAAGGAAAGAGAAGGGGAAGAAGATAGGAAGCGGAGAGACAAAAGAAGGGGAAGAAAATTAGAGAGAAGAGGAAGGTACGTAAAACATTCCGTGAGGAAACATCAATATTCCACTCAATTTTCAAATTCCATATAATCAAACTCCAAAGAGCTTTACCTGTGGACTGCCATGCAGTCCAAAACACACTCCTAATGACCCTAGGCTTGTCTCAATTTGACTTACAATAAACTAGAAATCATGAACGAGGGAAGACTGAACTTTAGTTACACTCATATGCCGGCAAGAAGAAAGAGTAAAATGCTTATCTTGTTTCAAAACAAAAGGACATGTTAAGGCAATAATTTTGAATTCAACATCCCAAAAATGACTGTTTTTCAGTAACATCAACCAACCTGAACAAAACAAGAACCAACATGAGCTTAAGAATCATGTGTAGCAATGGCATAAAAAAGTCTAGCCCATTGAGAGTTTCCATTTCTTGGTGCTTAAAGCAATCGTTGACTACCTTGTCAACAATGCTTAGTCTGCTCCATGAAGCACTCCAATTAACTCCTGTTTTTCCAAAGTCCATTGTGCTCCAATCGTAGATCCACTACACCATTTAGAGTTAATACTTCAAGAAATTTCATTTGAAATCTTTGGTCCAATCCATCGCTAAAAGGCTTATCATGTTAAGGCATACATTTAGCAAGCAGAAAGCATATACTTATTTTTATCCTTCACAATTCTTTCACCACAACATATGCATTAATTTCCAAAAGATTTCTGATTTCTAATCACATGCCTTAAAGTACTACCCTAAGGAATTGTTTGATGCACTTCTGGAACATACTTTCCCACCAAAAACAAAAACATCCGTTTCCTTTGTTTAAACATGACTTTTGAAATGACAAAGGCAATAACGACAATACATAAGTTTACTGGAAATAAAAAGGAATGTTTAAGGTCACATCTATCTAGAGAAAAAATGAAGATGTTGCTAGATATATTTGGAATGTCATGCTGACATCAGAGACTGCAAACGCCAATGGCATTCCCTTGTTGGAATATAAACAAACAAGTAGAGCCTCACTCAGTAGCAAGAAAGTTCTGTGTAGGGTGCTGCACCCTATGCATCCTTCCTTAGCATTCCTACCTTTTTTTTTTTTTTTTTTTGAAGGATCCACTTCCCCACACAAGCACGTAAATCTGCTCCCACACAAGCTCTCGCTTTCAGGTGACAAAGACTTGCAAATTGCAAATTTCTTGTGCATGAGATCCCTTCTAAAATTTTGCATTAATGACCTTCTTAGATGAGTGTAATAACGACTCCCACTACTAAAGCCTCATCTATCATTGCAAGCTTAGTCTACACCATATCTAGTTGGATCGATAAGAATCAGTCTTCTTCAAATGATATTTTTGCTCAAGTCCTTGACATTTTATACCTTCCATTCTGATTGCATACAAAATAAATTAAAAAAAGCAGGAGATGCATCTAATATGATCATAACAACTGCAAATCAGCCAAACCTAGACGCACCATCTGTCCTAATTTGGTATCCTGTTTCACTCAATGTGAATACTTAATATTTAGAGTTCTATCGGAATAAACTCAACTTTCAACAGATGGTTGCCCGACCCAAGTTCTAAAACTTGGTCGATGTTTCAGTTTGTCCAAATTCATTATAGTTAGCAATTCCAGAGCTTTTTAGTACTATGTGCATTCAAATCTTTTCTTCGTTCTTCTAGAAAAACTCACAAGTATATTAAGTTCTCAGAATTTTTGAGGTTAAGAGGCTATTTAATCAGTTATATGTAGTTATAGAACATTATACTCAATTTAAAAAAAAAAAAAAAAAAGATGTTACTTGTTTGTATTTAGCAATTCAACTGGTCTTTGTAATTATTGTGAAAAGCTTTTTCCAGGGCCTCAGCCTATGAAGGGTTATGCTCAATATTTATCTCCTCATTTAACTCAAAAAAAAAAAAGAAAGAAAAATCATTGAAAATTAACAATATATAGTCTATGTATCTACACAAATAAAGGAATGACCCAGTGTGATTGTAGTAACCAAAATAATACTTAATTATTTATGGCTAGCTTGAAGCAATTTTGGCTGAAACTACCACCAAAATTGGAGCAGAGCAGGTCAAAACTAACCAAAACACAAAAGTGGGGGTTCGTTTAAACTGAGTCTTTGCTGAAACAAGTCAATTCTAGCCAAATCTTAAAACCTTAGCACCACCAGATCCTTTACAAAATAATAATAACCCACAAGTGGAACTTGTATATATATTACTAAGAAAATCAGTTTTGAAAGGAAAAATGAAAAGGTAAGATATATGAAAAGGCATTACCATTTCTTTCTCTTCCCCTTATTTCTTTCCAAAAGGTGAAACTCTAAACACTAAAAAAGAGAGAGGACCAAGGAACCACTTCTCTCTCTCACTCACTCATCCAGTGGTCCAGCACATAACTACACAGGAGGGTGAACTAGTACATGAAATGCAACATATCTTCGGGCTAAGTTGCACAATTTTGGTCCTTTCTTAGCAATTAAAACTTTAGTATTCAACTTACCTAAAACTCTGAATGTGCTGCATTCGACAGCATCTGGTAATGTAGGATCTAGAAGGTCGGTGTCAGATAGATGGTACAGATAAAATATAGGGTGTTGCCCTATTCATGTCTTTACTTACATTTCCTGAAATATAATAATTTTTTAGGATCAAAAACAGTTCCATGCTTTCAAGAGGTTTCAAGAAAATATAAGGTGTTACTAATAGTAAGTACTAAAATTTTGTACATAAAGTAGCAAAATAATAAGCAACAAACCCATATTATGAAACAAAAAAATGAATAAATCCATCCAAATGTTGAGGCAAAATCATTTCAAGACAACTATTATCATCCTGTACTGTCTAATACATTCAGCAACTAATTATCATAACTTTTCACAGTAATACAAAAGTCGACAATGAAGACAAAGCTTAAAAAGCTGAACAGAGATCCATAACAAAAAGCTTCAAAAGTATATGGATCACTTACTTGGACCAACAATTAGCTGGAGGTAGCTCAAAAGTATAGCTAGCTGTTGATCCATGTGGACTGTCATATGTCATATCATTCCCTGCAATATTATCTATCAGATTACGAGGAAGAAAGTGGCTTTCTCCATCAACAGGCAATGGCTGGAAGGGTGTTTTCTGCATCCACACATCATTCCCGTTCAGACCAGGACCAAGAGGGCTGTATGTTCCACCATTCTGCTGATTAATAACACAAACATTCTGTGGAGATTGAATTTCAGGAACAACATGGTTCTCATTTGATATTTGTGATATCACAGGGTTATGTGACAAAGGATGCATGATATTTTCTTGCTTAAATTTGTTCGTCCCCAGGGGTGAAAACCAGCTGGAAGGCCCACCTACCAATCCCAATGCATCCTGAGCCAGTGGAGTGCCCCACATTTGCCATGTCCCTTGTGCATTACTTGACCCATCCAAATTTGAAGAATGTGATTCCTTCGACTTTGGAGTACCAGATACTTGGCTTGATGCAGTATGTTTTTCTTCAAAAACTCGCAGTCTGGACATGGGAGACTCGATTGGCGAAGGCTTGTTGACATCTCCAGGGGCAGATACATTTTTTAAAACATGAGGTACTTCCATCTTATCATTAGAAACAAACCCAGTACCTAGATCCAATGGAAGATTATCGAGTGACTCGGATACCGGCCCAAGCAAGGAGACAGGGTCTGGAACATAGCAGGGGTCTTCAAATAGCTCTGTTTCTTCTAGCACTGTAAGTGGTGCAGGTTCTTTGATAGGAGGAAACAGCGATTCAGACACCAAATGAGGAACTGTACTGCCACAAAATGATGCACTCACTGTGGGATAGGTGCTGAGAGGCAATGACTGTCCAAAGTTGATTTGGTTATCGACAGAATAATTAGAAAATATTCTTTGATCAGGTAACTGGGCACTTTGAGCTTCTAATTGGCCATTCTGACTTGGAGGGCTTGAGGTATTCGTATCAGGATATGGAGAAACAGCTGCTGAACGAGTAAATAGTTGATGCCAGGATTTCTTTGGGGCAGCTATATGTGGCTGCACATCTGAACTTACCTGGAGAGAGAGAAGAAGCAATTGCAAAACAAAAGTATGCATATTATGAATTTAAGTTAAAATTGCTTCCTTATATGAAAAGCAGATTAATAACAATAAAGAGGAGACAGATTGTGTAGATCATAACTCACAGGCCGATGAATGATGCCCAAAGAAGTTCCATCTACACTAGCAGTGGATTTTACTGTTACATGTCCAGCAGAATGACCATCTCTTTTAATTCCAGAACCATGATCGACAAAGCCAACGGCAGGCTTACTTGCTTTGTTACCAGGAACAGCAGGGCTCTGAGCATTTCTCCCAAAAAATGAGGCACCACTGAAACCTCTCGAAGAAGATAGGAAAGAGCCCGTCATGCGACCAAAGTATCTTGGCTTATTTGTTGTCACCTTATTTCCATGCCCAGGATCTGAACTTTGTGATTTGCAGTTCTCTATTGCAGATTTCAGTGCCTCCCGTTTTTCATTCTCACTCTTTCTGTCAAGCTCACGCTTCCTTTCACTTTCCCTGCCAACCCTCTTCTCAAGGTCTTCGACATCAGAATTGCTTTTGCTAGAACCTCTATCTTTCTCCCTCCGCCTCTCATGTCTCTTTTTCTCTGCATCTTTCCTTTTTTCTCTTTCTCCATCCAGAGTTGAGCTCTTTGCCCTCTCTCTCTCAGCTTCCAGCTTCTCATCACGTAATCTCCTCCTTTCCTCCACTAACCTTGCAACCTCCTCCCTCTGTTTCCTCTCCTCCTCTTCAAGCATTTCCCTTTCCAACCTAGCCTGTCTCTTCTCTTCGGCTTTCCTTCTAGCTTTCTCCCATCTTCTCTCCTGAAAATTTCCTTCATTCTCCCCTCTTTTAGATGATGATCCCTTGTAATCTGAATCTGAAGAACTTTCCTCCCTGGAATAATCAAACCTGAAAATCTTCCTGCAAAGCCATCTCAAACCAGAGAAAAAACATGAAAGCAAGTTGCAGGCAAAAGCCACCACGCCTGAATAAGACTTCTCCGTCAAGCACGGGCCATCACCACCTCCAACCCAATACCGTGGCACAGGGCTGATCCAGCTCCCATGCCCCTCCACTGCCCAATCCTGGCTACAGATCCAACCATTCTTTCCAACAAGGTCGCTGATGATCCCTGAGCTCCCAACAACAGTACCAGGGACGTCCAGCACGGGCCTTTTAGAAATATGCCCGCAATAAGAGCACATGAACCGGCCGCCTCCAGGGTTCTGATCGCGGTATGGGGTGAGGCAGTTCCGGCAACGGCGGGTGGCCGTCTTCCGGAGCTTCTGCAGCTCGAGGGCCTCGGTCCGCTGCCGCTCTCGGAGGCGCGCTGACCGACGGGCCCGCCATACCGACAGCTGCGGCATCAGGATCTCATACCAGAACAGGGTAACGAGGAGAACCAGCACGCAGGCCAGCCGCGGCGAGGTGATCTCGAAGCGGAAGCCCGGCGGGAGGAACTGCGACAGCGCCCAGAAGAAGATGAGAGGGATCACCAGCCACGGCAGCATGGTGGAGACCCACCGCGACCACCTCTGGACCACACAGAGTATACACATTATCCAAAAACCCTAGCTTCTGAAATCAAAATCGCCGCTTCCACCCAATGCCCAGAAGATTGAAAGCCGGAACCCTAGAAAATCCCTGCAATCCACAAATCCTAAGATCAAAACGATTCGCGTCCCGTGCTTTCGGCCTAGCCCACGTTCTGATCCGGGGCGTATTCCACCATGATTGACGATTCACACAAAAGAAAAATAACCAAGCTAGAATCTCCAAATCCCTAATCCACAAGCAATCAAATTGCGCCGAACCTTGCGTCTGGAAGCCCTAATCTTCGAATCTCGGAGCCGTAATCCGCTCGAAACCCTAGGCGGGGAAGCCACCGAAGGGAAGGAGGGGGGAGTTTGTTTCCTCCGGTGTTGGATTCTCCACGGCACGAAGAGAGCGAGGAATCAAATCGAGAGAAGAGATCGGAGACTTACGGATTGGATGTCGCTCATAGCGAAAACCCTAGCTTCTTCGGCGACTCGTCCACGACCGTGCCTTGGAGGAGAAGACAAACGGAAAAAAACAGATAAAACAGACGCTATATTTATTCTTTTTTCCCTTACTCTTTCTTTTTCTTTCCTCTAAATCCTTTTTGTTTTGTTTTATCACACCCGTTTCCTCCCTCTTTGGGCGCACATGTTCCTCTGGTCCTTTTTATCTTATCCTTTCCCTGAGAATATGGACAGGGAAAAGGCATTGCTTTTTGATAGGGGAAAAAAAATAGTGGTTAGGGCTTGATGGACAAATGAAGGGTATGCTCTGCAGGGTAAGCGGTGGTGGAAAATTGAATGGGTAACATGCGGTCATTGGGATGGAAATTAGGTTTATAGAAGTGAAGGGGTGCATCCGCCTGCTTAGGTTTTCTTATTTCTGTGGCAGTCAATTTTTTCTGGCCTAGTTAATTATGGCATCCGTGGTGGGGGATGCAGCTTAACGTGGATTGGATGACTTTTTGGTAATTTCAAAGTAAATACTAGATGGATCTCTTAGGATCCGTTTGATTGGTTGGAGGTAACTAAAAAAATAAATTTCAAATCAGATTACGATATATAATATGAAACATAAAAGAGATAGATAATAAAAAAATTGATTTATTTTATATTTATAAATAATAAAAAAATATTTTTAATAAAATTATATATATATATATAATTATTAAATTTATTTTAATATCTTTTCAAATTTATTCAATAAAAAATTTTTACAAAAAAGTTAAGATGAAGATGGCATTAAACAAAAGGCTACGTGATTATAATCATTATATAAAAATTAATTAGAGATAACAATATTATTTTAGTATTAAAAAATATTTTATGTTGAAAGATATATTTATAAATTTAATCATATTCATATATATATTTATCTTCAATCAAACGTAGTAATTTTTTTCTAGTGTCATTTTGTAAAGCAATTTTTTCACTAATCAAACGTAGTAAAAATTATTTTCTTTCATAATTTTTTTTTAAATAAATAATTTCAAAAATTATCAAATTATCTTGTAATCTAATATATCCCAACTAAACAGACTCTTAAACTCAAACTATGGACTAATCATTGCCATCTTAGTGCATTATTTATGAATCAAATTAATGCTTTGTAATATTTTATTCATACAAAGCATGCATGTAAATGTGCAATAATTTATGCATGAAGACTTATGTGATAGTGTAGCAGCATGAAATTGGCCATGCCCATGATTGACTTCTTCAACTCACTGGGAGCATGGCCAACCAAATATGAATCCTAGCATATGGTTAGAGTTACATTGAGACATCGGCTTTTTCTTTAATGTTCTCCCCTTTTTTTTGTGGCAAGGAGCAACATATAAGAATTTGATATAGTGTTCAACAATCTATGCATATGTAAACAATCTAATAGCATGTCCTTTACTGAAAAAAATGGCTAAGATGATGATTCACTTCCTACAATCAAGCCTTTTCTTATGTTTGTATGTCAATAGGCATGCGTATCTTCAAAAAAGCTAAATCTTTTAACACCACATTCAACATTTGGTGTTCTATAATATTTGCACGATAGCCTACATGTGAATGATTACACATTGACGTTACAATACACAATTTACTTTATACAAGATTTGCATCTACGATATATGCGCTTAACACCTGTAGATAGTTAACACACTAGTCCAGCCTCTTGTATATCAATGCAGTGCAATTTTCTTTTAGCTAGATACTTGCATAATTATGCATGCAAGAGAACACATAGATGATTATGATTAGAGACTTCAGAAAATAGTTGAGACATGCAATTGTGAATTAAGATTCTGAAAGTCTTGATTTCTTGAGGAAGAAAGTAGATGGAGATGATTTTTGTATCTTAGGATTTCCAAATTGAAATTTGGAAAAAGACACATCTCATTTTTTTAACTTGATTGACTCATGATTGTTGTTTTATTTTTTAGATTTAGGATAGCTTTAGAATTCAGGACAAGAATACCAGTAGCCCTTGCTTATGGGTTTGTATAAGCTCTATTCAATATTTGTATATAGTGTTCGAAAACTTGTGGAAGTTTTTCAAGGTGAACAGGTCCACTCTAAAATTTGTATAACTTTTAATAATTATGAATTCATAATATAAAATATGCATAATTTTGCTATCATGTTCTTCTATATTTTGGATCATTCATTATTAAATTTCATCAAAATGTATGCAAATTTTCCATCATATCAAATACCAGTTATATATTAAAAATCATTCATTCACAAATTTGAGCAAATTTTACTTTATACTTGTATAACCACCATAAAAAATGCATGCAGGATTGTCGCTATTAGTAAATTCTTCTTCTTCATATTATTTATAACAAGGGATTATTAGACTTATCAAAACTCTCAGGCCGTAATTGGTTTCTGGTTAAGGGGTTGACGAGGGAAAATTACCCGCTTAACCAGCCACACACCACCAAAAAAATGGCAGATAACTTTGTTTAACCAAAGGGGAGAAAAGCTAGTTGATCCAGTAAACTTTATTTCTTGGGGAAGGGTGAAATAAAATTAATCAAGCCGACAAACACTCCAAAGCTCTATTTTGTATCTTGTTTTAAATCCTGGAGTTAATAATTTACAACTCATTTTTACTTCCATCTCTCACCTTATCTGGGTTACTGCTGACCGTTTTATTACCCCTTTCAATGATTGGAGACACTCATAGGTCATTTCCATGGTTATCCCATGGTTATCCCCAGCCTTCACAGGCATTCGCCAGAGTTTGCCCCCAATCTCTTTCTCCCTCAGCCACCAAGGAGGAGAGGTAAGGTCTATTGCCAGACCCTGATGCTGGTCAAAATGGATCACCCATCTCATGCATGGTTGCTCTTATTGGTGTTCCAAACTAAAAATTTTGCTTCGATTACATTTAATCCCAAGAATAGTTAGTGCATGAACATTTGGTAGAACGGGAGCAATGATGCCCCCTACGATGTTGCTACAGCATTCAAATCTGGGCTTAGCCTTGTAGTTTTATTATGGTTTCGTTTTAATCGGTCTATGTTTTAATTTTTGCTCAATGATTGGATGGTCATAGTTGACGATAATCGTATAAATGATTCCTTTTAACGGAGTTAGCCATCATGGGGCAGGACATGTTATTTAATTTGACTTGTCCTATGCGTGGGGTAGGACATGCTGTTCAATTTTGAAGAACAGGTTAGCATTGGTATTGTTCTTCTCGAGTCAGCCACTACTCTGTACCATTTTGTCTGATGGTAATTCCTATGCGTCATTAACATTAAGCATTATTATCGTCTGAAGCATGTATATGAGCTCTCATATTTGCATTGGCAAAGGTCCCTACATGGCCAAGAGGGAAGCTGGCTTGGCATGACCCCTGCTTGTTTTATTTGAATCCCATGATGCATTTTTGGGACCCATTCAGTTGATATGGTGGTTTGAGCAACCTCGCATTAATAAGTGACAAAGCTAATAGCCTATTGGACAAATAAATAAGGTACAATAATAGTTCATCCCTTTCGAGAGTTTTCCTTGTCTCCCTCTCTCAAAATTTTAAGCATTATTTTATTTTTTATAAGAAGCATCGAATGTCTTTTTTACAGTATATTCTTCCATTACATAGGAATTGTAAGTCCTTGTGGAGTGTGTTGTAGAATGGATAATGCGCAAATAAATTTCTCTTAATAACTACTTTACGTACACCAGATGAGCCCTAAGCCGGATTTTGTGTATCATTTGCAGATAGAAAGTTTTTTTAGGATTTTATCATCCATTCCATACCTAGTGGCTAACAAGTCATATGATCGGGATAGCTTATGGGTCTGTGTTGGGATATACGAAGTCCTTTTCTTTTATCTTGATATATAAAACATTGCAGATAATTTTTATATACAAAACTAAGATTAATATTGAAAAAGAAAGAGTTTTTATATACAAGATCTGATCAATGTTGAAAAAAAAAAAAAAAAATCCACGACACATCATCTAGAATAATCATTTATTTGTTGATTTTCCACATAGGTCACATGTTCCAATTGTATGGAACATTGTTTTATTCATCAAACTAGTTTTTAGTCCGTGCGGATTTTAGATCGCATAATGGATCATTTTTTAAAAAAAATATTAATAAATAGTAAAATATTATCCATCCAAATTTATAATATCTATTCATATTCTCAACTACTGAGTTTTTTATTATGAGAGGATAATAATATCAGATTTTAAAAATCTCATTTAAATCACATAAGTGGATTTAATTTTAGTCTTTTAATAACATCATGTTTGAATTTAATGTTTTAAAAATTATTAGGTAAGAGAGTCCAGATATGTGACAGGTTGATTTTGATTCAAATGATATTTATAAATAATGAGATACTATTTATGTGAATAATCTAAATAATTTATTTATTTATTTTTCGATTTCAATATATATATATATATATATATATATATATATATATATATATATATATATATATATATAAAAGATTAGCCTTGCACACCAAGATAAATCCTAACTATTTAAGTTCTCTCTGATCCAAGGCCACGCCACGTCCATCTTTACTAGCTGTATATGTTTTGGTAGGCAATCAATCTTCTGGATTTTTCTGCTTTTTTTTTCGGAGACTTGGCCAATGTGCTTTTGCCATAGAATTGATTAAATTCAACCCAAATCAATTTATATAGGAGTTACTTTCATGGGTCTAGTCTAGACTTGCGAGTTTGAGCTAACCCCAAGCAAAGCCCAGTCGATTTGAATCAAATTTCTTGGTTCACAATTCTCACAACTCAAAAATTATCTCTCACAAAAATAAAAAAATAAAAAATCGGCACCAATTTCCTCAAAATCGTTCGGTTGTGTTCGGCAGTCCGCAGTCAGCTCACGCCAAAAAATCTAAAAAAAGTTAAAAACAACACAAAATCTATGGCTCACAAAAACCAAAAAAAAAAAAAAAAAGAAAAAAAAAGAGAAAGAAAAGAAAAGAAAACAAAACAAAACATCAAATCAAAGCACCTTAAATGGCGCTGAGCCAACGAAGACTTGAACGAAGATCAAATCTTTGACATTGCGAGAGCTGGGAGGGCGAGAAAAAGTGTCCGGAGATGGCGACGATGGCTAACGGTTGCTTCTACCCAGTGCTCCCATCTCGCTCGAGACCGATGGAACAGAAGGCGTTGCTCCGTCGGAAGCCTGTCGGGTCTCTGAAGCCTCGCAGAAGGCATTCCAAAAGGAACGCGATCTATTGTACGATCTCCGAGAGCGGAACTGTCGAAGAGAACCGCCCTGGAGCCGGACAGAGCGGTCCCAAGCGCAAGGTGGAGGACTACAATACCGCTATGAAGAGGATGATGAGGAACCCGTACGAGTACCACCACGACCTCGGTGAGAAATTAATCCCCTATCAGAGAAATGTCATCCAAGTTCCTTCCCTTTGTTTAATTTCTTGAATATTATCGTAAGCTTGCTTACAAATTTCATCTTTGTGAAACCGGTGCTTGTTTGTTCGCCGAATCGTCTACTGTGGTCTATTTTGGGTTCGTTTTTACTGTGACATTGAGTATGTTACTCCAATTGATGCCCATTGCGGATCCAAATTTATTTTAGTGATTGATGTGGCCTGAATTTTTTTTTTCTTTTGTTGTTATTATTTTTTGTAGAGACTGGTTTTAAAGTTTGGAAAAAGCTGCACTTGCATGCCATTTTTGATTTTGTGGTTCTTATACTGTTATTTGTTGATGAAGAAAGTTCACTTTAGCTTATTGCTTTAATTTTTTAAAGTTTTCTGCTAAATTAGACGTCGTGTTCCATTTTGGCAATATATATTTTTTCCCATGTTCTATGCATTGACTAATTATAATGATTCTCTTTTTCCCATGTGTTAGTTAAGGATGTGAACTTTCGGTGCTCTAATCCATTTCTCATTCCAAATAACATCACTTGTCAGCTTTGGCCATATTCTTCTCTTCTAGCTTGACTAATCTTGTGGTCCTTGATTGAATTTTTAACTTTTTCTATCCCCCAAATATGCCTGCCTTTCAAAAAGCTCGTTACTCCTCCTGGCAATAATCAAAGGCCAATGTGCATTGCCTCCAACATAAGATGTAATATCAGAACTCAGAAGTGCAGTGGATGATTGTGTGAACTTCTCCATGCGAAGATTATGTCTTTGTATCTGGAAAGCCCATCCTTTGGGCCTTCTGTTGCTTGCCTAATCTTGAGACTCGAGGCAAGATGAGCTGCAAATAAACATATTAAGGTGATCATCTAGATTGTTGCTCCAAAATCCACACTAGGATATGGTTCTTGCTCCTGTCTCTGTTTCTAGATGTTTCCAAAATTTCCAATTCAAAATGGAACATCTAAGATTTTTGGCCTACTAAATCAATGGACAACAAAACGAGTTTATGTTTGTTGGAGTTATCTTCAACCTGGTACAGATGAAATCAGTCAGAAAATATGAAAAATGCACAGTCATGTGATGGAACTACATGATTTGTCCTCCTTCTCATTATCACCCAAGTCTAAACTTATTAAATAAAATGATGTCATCCTAAAGATATATGACAATCTTGATTAGGTTTTATCATATCGATGTGTCCCACTTGAATGAGAAACATTGATGCATGAAGCACTGATATTCTCCATAATCATAATATCTACAACTAATGCCATTTAAGTTCAACAATTTCTTATATAGGTTTTATTCACCCAGGGGCAGGACAAAGCTGGCCCTAACTAGAAGATAAGCTTGGGTTTATCTGGAAAGTTTGTTTGGGTAAGAATGCTAACATCTCTAGGACATCTAATGATAAGTAATTAGGTTTTTAAGCCTTTTTTTTGGAGTAATTGGAACAGCTGCCATGATTTGTCATCATGTCATCAACTGAAGAGGCTTCCTTTTTTTGGGTCAATTAATCATAAGCTTCATTTGTAAATAATTATCAAGGAAAAGCAAGCAGCAAGAGATTGGGCTAGAAAATGGTTGTTGTTGTCACCATACTTCTTTTCTACTTCTTGCTTATGGCCATCCCTTGGTCAGTACCTGGGGGGAAAAAACAAAAGTTGGTCTGGAGCTTTTTTCAAATGTTATATGGATTGAACGCTATCTTTCAAAGTTGTGCAATGTAAACAATTTTTAAAGAAAATAATATTTTCTCAAAACAGTTTAACATTCTTCTAAATTTGCTATATAGGCATGAACTATACTATCATAACTGATAGTTTAATTGTGGGCTCCCAACCTCAGAAGCCTGAAGATATTGATCACCTGAAAGCAGAGGAGAATGTAGCCTACATACTGTGCTTGCAGCAGGACAAAGATATCGAGTATTGGGGGATTGATTTCCAGTCTATAGTCAAGAGGTGCAAAGAACTTGGTATTCTTCACATGAGAAGGCCGGTGAGCTATTTCTTCCCTTTTGCACACTATTACTCTTGAAAGGAAAGAGTTAGTTGATGGATGCTTGTTACATCGTGCAACCTTCATTCAGGCTGTCAATCTTTTCTGTGTTTTCTGACAACATGTACATGATAAATTTAATAGACTTCCTTGATTTCTATCATTTTGGTTTTTCCTACCACATATGCCTTGCTTTTCATTTGTATGTTTTCAAATCTAAGCTGACCAATGCCCTCCAGAGCTTCTAGGTAAGCTAACTATACTGTGAATATGCTGAGGTCAATCACATTCAACCATCCCCTACATGTAATTTCTTAAAAATTTCGTACTGTCATCTAATATGACCTGTTGATACAAATGATCAGTTCAATGAATCTTTCCAGTGATTCATATCAATATTTCTGATGCTTTATGTTGATAGTGTTCAAACATGATCAGAAAATTACCCTCAAACTATGGAACAACTAAAAATTAGATAATTCAGTGGGAGACATAAATCGTAGTAAATTTTTCTACTAGGTCAATATGATGGTAACATTCTTGAAATCTTTTGAAATTTATGATTTTCTTAGATTATATCCAAGATATATTATTATATAATAAAAAATATGAAAGATTAAAGGCAGAAGCAAGTTTTTTAACAAAAATGCCAGATGTCTGAAGGCTATAATGATGTCATTCATAGTATATTAAGAGGTGAGGAGTCCAAGATCTCCAGGATCCATTTATTTCCACATCATGAGTTAGACAACATTTATTGATATATCGTCATAAATTATTGCCTAACCAACCATCAAACAATGCACACTCAATCTGGTGAAGAAAAAAGAAAAAAAAAAGAGAAAAAAGCTGGAAATTAAAATTGAAAGATCCCATAAAAGTACCACTATTCTTCTCTTTATATACATTACTATGATTTTGTACAGTATTTTGTTAAACTTGTTAGTACAACTTTTTCAGCCAAGTCTCATCATGCTTATTTAAATGTATATGTTCCTAAATTAGTACCTCATGTGTGATAATAAGTGTAGGAAAACGAAACCACTTTTAGGATTCCAAATGCCATACAAACACTTCAAAAATAGTGAGAATAGACTTTTTTCTAGACCATGTCAAGGACTTATTTTTTCAGTTGGTGCACACTAAAAACTAGCAGGTGGTAGATCCAGTCCAACCCCATATCTTTTGGATGGCTTCTACCATAATGAAACTTGACACGTGCAAGTGTTGGGCCAAGTAGAACTTTTAGGAGTCAGGTGGGGCCATGTAGGCATTGTAAGTCTTCAACTACTGTTCAGTCACAGTCTGAAATTTGTTCTGCAACTTGATGAATTTCCCCACCAGGTCTTGTGGAAAAGTCCTCATCAGCTAGAACATGTTCAGATAAGTATCTCTTGTTCGTGGGAGGTATGCTTGACAAACCTATGCATCACATTCTACCCGTGATCGTGATAAATTAAAATATCGGAAATCTTGAATGGTGATATAAGCCAATCTTCCAGCATTTCTTGGAATATGTTTTAGCTTAAGTATTAAACAGAGCAAAAGGACCTGCATTCCTGCATTGTGATTTAGCATGCAAACTACTCACTCTTTCAACTTTCATGTAAAACGACAATAGATTTCTTCCTTCATTCCTTCTTCTTCTTCTTCTTCTGCTTGTGTGTATTCGGTGTCTCAAAATAGCTGAGGTCCAGTCAGAATCGTTTAAATGGTCTTTAATTGTACATCAAACTCTTGAACACTAAATTTATATTTCACAAACTAAAGTGGTTCTTTCTGCTGAAACCATCTCAGTATGTGCCATCAAATGAGGTTTTAAGAGTAGCTTTGATATGTACATTCGCTGTCTTACAAACAAACATCACGAGGTGTTTAAAGATCCTTTTAAGAAGGACTTCTGCCAGAATTCTCTAAGTTCCCTCATAAAAAATCAACAAGGCCTTTCAAACTTGATGCCATGTTCCCAAAGAGTGGTCCTAGGAAATTCATTATGGTGATCATACCATTTTGAAGAAAAGATCCGTTATGATATAGGCACCAAAAGATATTTGACATGGCAAGGAGTGAGATATCATGGAAAATTAATTTTCCACCATCACTAGTTGGTACATTCTTGAATAAATCCTTTCTAAAGTCTAAAGAAAAATTTGTACAAAGATAGAACAATAAACATCATGGTGCAATCACAACCTTGTACTCTCAATTCATCAATTGACAAGTACTTCATCATCAGAAGTTTGACACGGATCATGCCTGAGACATAGCGGTTCAAAGTTGTCTCCAGCTAGGTTGATGGTCTCATTACAATCAAACTGGAGATTGATGGTCTCATTGCATTCAAAGTGACTTGTGAGTCCACCTGCAAGAGGTGGCAAATCCAGAACAAATTAAGTACAAGTCACAAGCACATTATCCGAAGATACACATCATGAATGCTAATATTCTCTCTTGTGTCATGAATCACTCTTTTCTTCTAGCTTCTCAGCAGACAGCAAACAAGTAAGCAGCTTGGTTGTCTCGAGTGTTTGTAACTCATGAATTCTTAAAATGCATGTGCTTACATCTGCCATGCTTGACTGGCTTATCTAAGCCAGGTCAGATAAATCTCAGCTAATTAACATTAAGAGGGTATTGTTGTCTGATTAGATGTATAGCTACCAGACTATTAGTTTGTTTGACGATATCTGACCGTGATTGCTTAATTCACTGTCATGTACAGCATTTGGCTCCACTAGTTTCCAGACAGCATGTAAATCAGTTTTGGAGCAGTCTTATGCTTGACAACTTTGATAAATAACATATTTTACTTTTTAATTAATCTAATAGCCATGATTTATTTCTCAAGATAAAAAATGTTATAATTATTGTTGATTGTGCGACCATCAGGCAAAGGACTTTGATCCAGATTCACTGCGAAGTCAACTGCCAAAAGCAGTGTCTTCATTAGAGTGGGCTATATCAGAAGGAAAAGGAAAAGTTTATATCCACTGTACTGCTGGACTGGGGAGAGCACCTGCGGTTGCAATTGCTTATATGTTTTGGTTCTGTGACATGGATGTAGGTCCTGAATCCTTATATATTTTCCGACTTTCTCCTTGAAATTATTAAATCTCCCAACCTGATCAATGCCTTTATCTATCAATGGATATTCATGATAACATGTTTTTACAGTAGAATCTATAAATACCTTTAAGATATATGTATCTCTTTTTGAGTAGTCTATTTAAATGATTTTATTACTATTTTATGATATTAAGTTCTGCTAATTTAACCTTCAAGATACTATGAAAAGCGAAATAGAAATTCTATATAACCCTTACAATTCCATATTGAAGAAGGTTCATTGTGACCTTTTTCTTGCAAGTTTGTTGAGATGCTCATATTTATGACAAGTTCTTGGCATTATTTGCTTTCTTTGGTCCAAAATTTTGGTCATTACTTCCTCATCACCATCATTCCTTCTCCACCGATGTTAGTGGCAAAAAATTTATGTGTTTCATCTTTCTATGAATTAAAGACAGATCTGCCTTGTTACACATGATTTGCTTTTTGTTTTTTCTTTTGAGTGATGTGGTGGGTGATTACTCCCTAATGATAATTTTTTATGCTGTTTTGTCTCTTCTAAGCAGCTAAATACTGCCTACAATACATTTACTTCAAAAAGACCCTGTGGTCCTAATAAGAGAGCTATTCGAGGGGCTACCTATGATCTGGCAAAGAATGATCCATGGAAAGAGCCTTTTGAGAGCCTACCTGAATATGCTTTTGGGGGTATTGCTGATTGGGAAAGGAAGCTGATTCAGGAACGAGTTCGTGGAATGCGTGGAGCTTGAAAACAGGTACGATTTCATAATAATTCTAAAAAAAAGTAGCTGCTGTCTTATGTCTTTGCTCATATAAATTCTGTTTCTCATTGAATCTAGCTAGCTGTTGCCAATGTTTGTTTTCATGGTTTACACTTCTTTTATCCACCTAATGTACATCAAATTGATCTAGCAGTAAGTATTTCAAATCTAATATAATAATAGAATGACTTTTATGAAACAGGAACAGAAAGATAGTGCAAGATTGCAATTTTAAAAGCTGGAGCCCATTCAAAGCATCCATACAGGACCGTACGGTAGATTAGATCATAATAATTATGAAAATAAGGAATCCCCTCATCTTTTCATTCTTTTGTTTGTATGGAAGTTTTGGGGACTTACCCCCATTAAACCACCTTCTATGTCAAGCAAATGGCTGGCACAGGGCCTGTGACGGAACCTGGGATTTAGATGGTATGTTCTGATGATGAAGGGATGTTCTGCTAGTTTAAGAGAGAGATGAATGTTCAAGCCTTGTCCTTCCATATATGTAAGACATAGAACCTTCCGTCATTCTAATTTGCTGCCATATTTTGAACAGTTATCTTCATCACATCAAAGTTAAACTTCCTAATCTTATATATTGAAGATACCATTATATTTGTTTTGTTAGTGCATATACGTAGCTTATGCTATTATCGACGTTCTGCAACATGTAATATGTGCAACATGTAACTTCATACTCAAGCTGGAATTTTTCCAAAAGTAAATCGAGATTAGAGAGATTTCTTCTTTCTTATTTGCCTCCTAATTGCTTCCATGACATGTTTATGGTCTCAGTAAAAGGTTTATCATCTGATGCTTCTTTGGATATTATTTGATGGCACCATGACAGGAAGTTACCTGTTTATCTGCTTGAATTAGCTCTCAATTAAGTGTCGTTTTTCTTTCCTTCTGTATTTCCTGTTCTCCTTTCACAAGTTATGTTGCTTCTGGTTGCCCAATAGACCTGCTTTATTGTTCTCTTGTTGCCTTCATTTATTTGATGCCCGTATCAAGGTTTATCATTTTGCTTAGTTGGTTGGACCTATACAGTCTGACCTTATCTTCATGCTTGCATTTAAAGCACTCACTATGTTCTCGCCAATAGCTGGTAAATGTCTGTTAGAATTCTCCATAAATGCTGTTGTTACCGACCACTGAGAATGGATTATTCTGTTTACGAGAACTATCAATCACCAGAGGGGACAATTGTGACCCTTCAGTCCATGGCTTTTGCTGACAGTGTTGGTTGGCCAATGAATCCTTTTTTGCTATTTCCTTCTGTGCATTCATGGCTTATGGAGAAACCATCTAAAATAACTCCCGTTCATGAATTTCCGAGTGGCGCTACTCATGATCTTCTCTAGTTACACATATGTGATCAAAACAAAGATTCAAAAGCATATCCAGCTTCAAAATAGAAGTGCCACAAACAAATGGGTCTTCTCAAATAAAGATCTCATCTATGAAAACAACCCGAAAGATCTCTTAAATCAGGAAAAGGATGTATACTTAATTTATAGTTAGTGTCTATAGCAGCTAACTGATCTAAGATGGAAAAACTGCAAACTATGCCAGTTTGAGATGGTTGTCGTATCACTTGCAATTGAATTCAATATTTGTTCTGATCAAATAAGTTATGTGTCTTCGAAGGTTCTGGACTAACTGTTTTGCCTGTGATATATGTAAAGCTGATATAATTTACTCTGGCAAGATTATTTGTTATGGATCACTTATGTGGAATTTCCTTTCAGAGGCTGAAATAAAAACATATTATTCTGTGGCTTTTATCCTGCCTTGATGTGCATCACATGTGTTGAATGCTGGTAACCTTAATTAAAAGAACTAGTTCATAGTTCTCTTTTTCCTTATTCTAGTTTTTTTTTATAGAAAGCTAGCCCTAAGGTATATATCGCTTCCTCGGAGCAGCAAGTCAAACAGAGCATGAGGAAAATTGCAGGGTTTTGTTGTTCAAACTTTGCAGTTGTTCAAACTTTGCAGTCGATGACAGGTTTTGGTTTTGATATGTAGATAAGAGATCTTCGAATGAATTTTTATTTCTTCATCCTTACATCGTAAATAAGGATTCTTAATGTTGATACATATAATTCGATCTCATCATCTAGACACATGGCGATAGATTATTATTTGAATTATAAATATTCTTTCAGATCACGTCGATCATTTACCGATCTGTTTTTTCAGTTTGTCGTTTGGCCGACCTAATTCGATAAGAGCTGCACTTAAAGTATAACACTCATTTCAGCTTTTTTGCCGATCTGTGATGAATTACGTCGGTCTTTAGCCGATGTGGTTATAAGGTACTAAAATGGTACATGATACTCAGTTCAGTCAATTTGCCGATCTAAGCTGTGTCACATGGATAGAATACTGATGTACTCCCAAAATGTAGATGATTATTTGGCAACTGTCATCCAGCTCAATATCAGTTGTTTTTTAGTTGTACTACAGCCAATCACCACATGGATATATGCCTCATAATCTTTATTGCAGCTGTTATAACAAACTAACGGCCTAAGAAATTCTCTTAACAGCCTAACAACCTGAACAGACCTCTTCATCCCCTCTATATAAAAAGGGGCAGAGTATCCACCGCAAGATAAGTCAGAATAGATAAAGCTGAGATTCTGCTGAATCATTTTCAGCTTTTCCATTGAAGAAAATAAGAGTTCTCTCTATATTTGTCTATAATTTCTTCTCTCATCCTTCTATTCTTCTATTTCCACAATCTGTTCTCAAGATTCTGTAAGACTTAATTATCGAAGGGTTTTAAACTGGAGGGTATTTCATCGATTTAGAGACTTTCTTTGCAGGAATTGTTATAGACTTCACCAAATTTGCTCAAGGAGTGGTTCAATTCGGTCCAAGATTGATCTCGATATATATCTTCCGGAGTCGTGTAGCAACGCTTAATATGGATTTTTATTGTTATTCTATGAGCATGAACTCCTCATGGAATATATAATTTTAAAGATATGATATTTGATTGGATTTATAGTCTATGACAAATTTTGGTTTTTATGCATAGATAAGAATATCTTCAAATAAATTTTTGGTTTCACATACTTTAAATATTGTGAATAAGGATTCTTAATGTGGATTTTTATTTGATAGGTCCAGTATTGATTTTCATTATGAATCATTTAGGATCAATTGCTCTTTAAAGAGCGACCTAGCTTTACTTAGAAAAATATTTGATAAATGGATAGAAACTACTTCCTTATTATTCCATAACAGCATAGATGTTCATATTTTGGTAGCGAGTCATGAATCGTGCAGTTCCACAATGACATTATTATTGACCTTTTTTTATTTTATCAGCTTTGAACTAAATAATTAAGAATCTATCACCTTTTGCCTTAAAAAAGAAAGTCATTATCGGTCGATGCGTGAATTCCGCCAATCCACAACTTAATTTCCTTGTCACTCTTGTTGCGGTAGCTCGCGTCGTTGCGTCAAGTAATGAGACTGCGACGGGCACCATGATCTCGTGATTTCGAAAGGTGGAAGAAGAAGAAGAAACGCTGACGGTTCTTTTTATCTTGAGTTGTTGCCCAGTTTTTTTCCCTTGTCTTTTCTTTTCTTTTCATTTTCCTTTTTCTGGTGCCCATCGGTCTTGTGGGTCAACAGAAAAAAAGTCAACTCCCTCCAACTTTGGAGGTCTTCTGCGATACTTTGGGCGCGTGCCCAACCCATGCTTTATTTAACTCTGATCTTTTTCTTATGTATTTGACTGGGTATGTGTTGGTTGAGCAGGAGGTCAGCACTCCTAATCTTCTTCTTCTCCGTTTTCTTTTTTATGTGTATATTGAACTGGCGTTAGTCAAAATAATACCCAAAAAACAGGTGGGTAACCCTGAGAAAGACTACTAAAATAAGAGGTGTTTGGTTGGGATAATTAAAGCCTGGAATAGGAATCGAAATAAATAACTTCCATTCTTATTGTTTGGTTGAGAGGAATTTCATTCCGATTCTCATTCCAGAGAAGAATAGAGATGATCCATTTCTTGAGCACCCAAATCCGAATTTATCCCAACGGATTCAAAATCTCATTCTCGTGGAATGAGATGGGAAAAAAAAATCATTCAGGTTCCCATGATGGTGGTAGTGGTGAGCGTGGAAGCGGGGATCGTCAGTGGCGGCAGCATCCGAACGGCTAAAGAACTTGAAGGGCGTGGAGTTCTGGTGGAGGAGGCAAGGAGGCGGCGGTGGCACCCGGACGGTCGGAGAACTTGAAGGGTGCGGAGATTTGATGGAGGAGGCAGCGGTCGGCTGGGAGCGGCGATCGAGAGGAGGCGGCGGTGGCGGAGGATTTCTCCTTGATCAGAGTGGATGAAGGAGATGGAGTCTTAGTCGGAGGAGGGAGGAGGAAAGCTCAGATCTTTAAGGAGAGGAGGCGGTCGTGGCTGGTGAGGTTGTACTCCTCGATGAGGTTGGTGAGGTCCTCATCGGAGGTGATGGAGATCAGGACGTCGAGGTCCTCCATCGATCGCAAGGAAACTTGCAGGGGGCCGAGACACGGGTGCCGGGGCAGGGAGGGAGGTGGGAGGGGGGGAGGGTTTGTGCGGAGCCGATCATCGTCTTTGGGGAAAGAAATGGCGGGGGAGGGGGAGGGGAGGAGAAGAAAGAGAAGGAGGGGGGGGCGGTTCGGCCATTTGGTTTGGTTTGTGCGGAGCCGATCAACGTCTTTGGGGAAAGAAATGGTGGGGGTGGGGGTGGGGGTCGGGGGGGGGGGGGGGGCGCGAGTGGGGAAGGAGGAGAAGGAAGGGGGGGGGAGGGGGTTCGATCATTTGGTTTATATTATTTTAATTTTAATATATTAAAATTTAATATTATATAATTATGATATATTAAATATAATATGAAATAAATCAATTACTATTGCATGTATAATCATCATAATTTTTTATAAAATAATATTTTTACAATAAAATAATATTTACTATCTATATTTTTTTAATGATAAATTTTTTTAAAAAAATTAAAAAAAATATTATTATGTTTAATTTTTATTTAATATTAATTTTTAAAATAATTAATTTTAAAAAAATTTAGTTAAAAATAAAATTAAAAATTTGAGTTGACTCCGATTTCACTTTTAGTATGAACCAAATAACAATAATGAGAGTCATCCATTTCGATTTCAATTCTGATCACGAACCAAACGCTTTGGAGATTTGGCTATTCCGATTCCGATTTAGGCCATTCTGATTTCGATTCTCATTCTGATTCCGGTTACAAACCAAATACCTCCTAAATCACTATGATTAGTCATACAAAGCCATCCAATCTGCCATCCCATTTATCTCACCGAAGACATGGTTGACAATACTTGGAAGTAACATATTTGCTATAATTCTTCAAAACACTAGGAATTAGAACTAGACTTCTCCCCTCTCTCAAGTTTTCATTAGAGAGAATTAAATTTATACGCTTATGAAGTTGACCAAGCTATTAGCCGCACAGGCTGATGTGCGTTGTGAGGAATACAATTTTGTCATTTGTAAATCAGTTAACCAGGTTTTAGACTCAGGCAGCAGTGAGGTTATGTAGCTAATATTATATCAGCATTCTTCACCCACAAACATGTCGATCTAATAAAGTACATCTAAATGATAACTACTAAAATTGTATAAAAAAAAGTATAACTACTAAAAATTAGTATATGCTCAGCTGCATGCCTCAATCTCTATCCGAGTTATCTTTCCAAACCATTTTGAGATTTAGCCAAGCAGGAACAATCTGAATGATAACTGCTAAAACTGGACTTAATTTCCAATCATTTTGAGATTTAGCCAAGCAGGAACAGACAGTGGCAGATAAAGCAATTTGGTTCGGGGGATTTGGCTGGAAGATGAATGGAGAGAATATAAAGAAACCTTGGATATGTGGCCTGGTCCCTTCTTACGTTCCCAGTTCCCACTCGCATGGTCTATATCATAAAATTAAGTTGGTAAGCCATCCAAATAGCCCTTTAATGTACTAGAATGATGGAACCAAAAGTAAATTTGGCAGTAAAGCTTTGGACCATAACCTTTCTTTGCTGTTAAAGGCAATAAATTAACTTCCTCCATCCACGTGAAAATTTTGGTGCTTATATTGGACCTGCCATCTGTGCACTGAAAGATATCTTTTTTTGCACTCGAGATCGATAAGTAGACCAAGACTTGATGGTTGCATTGCAGATGGCAGATTTGTAGCCTCTGAAAAGAAATTTCTGTGCAAGCATGAGGAATACAATCTTGTTTGCATTGGAAGGAGTTTCTAGCAATGGCTTATAGCTGTTAAATTCAATGCTGACACCGGAGAGTTCATCACCCGCACTTCAAATATACGACCTTGACCCACCAAATATTTTAGAACTCCAAAACCTTTTCATCACCCAAAGAAATTTTTAACATGCAAAGCTCCAATAACTGAGCCTCTAGAGCAGAAGAGAAAGGAATTAAGCTTGCTTGGCTGGGGGAAGATTTCTACGAGATAAATCCTGATACATGGTACCAAGGCCCTGTCCGACAGAGTTGTTGCTATGCTATCTTAAAAGGATAATTTTTGTTGCAAATTATTGCCTATACCAATGAGTAGGGGTGGGCGGGGCCTATCAAGAGTACAGCAATCCATGCCAAATTATTCTTGGCGAGCTTGCGAATGGTCCAA
The DNA here is from genome assembly GCF_000442705.2 of Elaeis guineensis. Classification (NCBI taxonomy): domain Eukaryota; kingdom Viridiplantae; phylum Streptophyta; class Magnoliopsida; order Arecales; family Arecaceae; genus Elaeis; species Elaeis guineensis. The sequence continues at coordinate 41,232,955 of NC_026002.2, forward strand.
ATCTCAGTTCCAGTAATCCTTCAGAAAATGCTTCAAGTTATCCGTATGCCAGTAGTTCATTAACCTCCTATTTGGCAACAAACCAATCCACACTTGCCTCATGGCAAGGGAGTTGTTCCTGTGCACAATCCATGTCTGCACCACCAGATAATACAAGGTGATTGGTTTCAATGAAACAAAGATTGTTATATAAAATTTTATTTGACTTATCAAAATCATAGTTTAGCCTTTATTAGTGTTAGGAGTAATTTGGAATAGACTGATGATATATGAAGATTCAAGCCCATTATGATCTATCGAGTCTATATCAGTGCCTCTCAAACGGCCTAATTGTTATGATTTGTCCGACCCCTGGTCGGCAAATATTTATGCCGATCTTTGGACGGAGGTTATTCTGTCTGACCCCTCATCGGTATGTTCTTGATCCGACTTTTGATCTCAAAAAGCTAGTCGGAGTGTATATCTTAAGCAGTGCAGTCGCATGATTGATTATGACTCGTCCGATCCCTAGTTGGCATGTGCCTAGTCTGACCCCTAGTCGGCCAGTCTTTGATCTGACCCCTATTTGGATGGTTCTTTATCCGAATTCTAGACGGAAAAAATTTGGTCCAACCCTTGGTCGGAGAACTAGTTGGTCGATCTCCAATCGCATCCGATCCTTACTCGGCTTGCATATCAGAACAATCTCTAGTCAGTATAACAACTGCGAGTTGGCTAGTCTTCCGATCAATCCATCTAATCGAGCCTTAGTCGGAAAACTATCAGTCTCAACTCCTAATCGGCCGGCAACTGGCTCCGAGCCTTAGTCGGCACATCATACTCTTTGATCTCTCCTCGAAATCAGATTGACTAGGCTCAGGTTCAAAAGGTAGGCACCAATTGACCATAGCTGTCAATCTTATCTGGATGCAACCGTCTAATCCTAAAAATCTTGCAGATGTAACCGCTCGATCCTGAGAATCATAACTAAATAATCGCACCAGATTCGACCAGCCTGTCTTCTAAGAATGGTTACATAGTCGTCTCCTCTATAAACACTCAAATCCCGAGGATCCAGATAAGTAATCCATCTCAGAGAGCTAAAAACTCTGTTTCTCTATTTGTGCGTTTTGACTTGAGCGTCGGAGGGTCCTCACCGGAGCACAATCCTTCGATCTGGACTTTTTTGTAGGTTGCTCCAGCACTGCACCTCCTTGTCTTCCGGTATCAATCAGAAATAAGCCGTAACAGATAGAGGAAGGGCCGAATCTCAGGTTCTATAAAAAGAAGCAGACAAGTTAGAAACTCTTAATGATGGCTCCATGCAGGACTTTCTCCTGGCAAACCAATGCCTCTATCTCCCGACAGGTGTAGAATGAAGTAAACCACTCTGCTTCTATACCTTCAGCGATGGTGAAAGTTCCTGCACCAGTATAGCAACCTGCAGCGATGACTATGAAGCAATTCAATCTACTTTTCCAGTAGGTGCAACAACTCACAACTGTTGTTTAGGTAGCGATCCAACCTCCCCTGGCACAACAGTCGATGAATCAAACCCAAATCCCTACGATCCAGTGACTGACGGCGGATCAGACCCAAGAATCAAGGAGACGGCAGTCTCTGAGTCCTCAGTCGGGGTATGATTCAACCTTCGGTTGAGGATCTCCTCTGCGCTCTGAAGTGCATACCAACTGAGATGTGGAAGTTGAGCAAAGACTTTGAGAAATGGATCGAAAGATTTAGTAGATTTGCAACAACCCGTTAGCACTATCCGACGAGTTCGATTCCAAACTGCCTTTTGTGGCAAGTATTCTCTAGGAACCTATCCTACCAAACTTCAAGATTCTTCAACTGAAGAGCTATGATAGGACTACAGACCCCGTCGATCATGTCAACGGCTTCCAAGCAGTCATGCTCCTTCAGAAAGCCTCTGATGCTATCTTATGCCAAGCCTTCCCCTCCACTTTGAAGGGGACAGCCCGATATTGGTATTTCAATATGAAGCCAGTTTTTATTTACTCTTTTCAGCAGCTGAGCCAAGCTTTTGTTGTCTATTTTATTACCAGCCAGCGACAACAGAAGTACTCAAACTATCTCCAAACCATCAAACAGAAGGAGGATGAGTTTATTCGATCTTACGTAGCTCGGTTCAACAGAACTATGTTGAAAATCCGTAACCTAGATCACTCAATCGCAATATCCATCCTCAAGGATAGATATTGATGGGCGACTTCAAAAAGTCGCTGTTGAAGACCTTTCCCCGAGATTTTTTGGAGATGCTAGCTCGGACAGAGAAATATACTCGATTGAAAGATTCTCTGATGAAAGAAACCGTCCGAATAACCCCAACTGTGGAGAATCAAGAGCAAGACAGAGGGGCAGGCGGTAGTAGAAGATCGACCTATGCGGGATGAAATTCACATGATAATTGAAGGGTTGTCTGGATCAGTGGAGTCGTATGCGGTGAAGAGGCCTCGACTCGAGGAGCCAATAATCTGTACCGAATAAGATGCTGAAGGTGTACAAACCCCGCATAATGATGCGGTGGTTATTACTGCTAATATCACTGACTATAATGTACACCGCATTTTTATTGATAATGAAAATTCTATCAATATTTTGTACTTTGCTACTTTCACTGCAAAGTAGTTTGTTCCGAAATAGTTAAATAAATTCAGTACTCCGATCCAAGGTTTCTCCGAAAGTTCGATAATTTTGGAGGGAACCATCAGACTGTCTCTTACGGTGGAAACCAAATCTAGGCAGATGATCATCCATGTTGATTTTCTTGTGCTGAACCCACCATCAGCCTACAATGCAATACTTGGCCGACCAAATCTAGGGGCGCTGAAGGCAGTGGTGTCGAGTTACCACTTGGTGATGAAGTTTCCGATGGAAGCTGGAGTGGAGCAAGTCTGAGGCAATCAAGTCATGGTTCGACAGTGTTTTGCTGCTAAGCTGCGGGCGGAGGAACAGCTGGTGGCGCCCGAACCTAAACTCCCAATAGGTTTTGTTGGGTATAAAATAACCCCAGCCGAAGTTCGTAAGAGGCCGACCCTCTCAGGGCTCTTCCGGCTTCCGACCTTGTGCGGCGTCTATCTGAACTTCTCTGGCTGTCCGAGCTTCCACAATACCATCCAGACTCCTCCAGCAGTCGACCTTCCACAGTATCCTCCAGATTCCTCCAACGGATGAACTCCTATCGTGCCATCCGGACTTCTCCAATAATGAGCTCCTCCATTCATCTACCGGACTGCTCCAAATACTCTCTGGGCTTCACTATCAGTCGATTTTCTACAGTGATCGACTACTCTCCGAATCTCTTCCAGACTTCTTCCAGCCACGATCGACTTTACTCCGAACTTCTTTCGGACTTCGTCAATGATCGAGCTTCTCCAACAGCAAGACTTCTACAGTAACCAGACTCCATCCAAATTTTTACGGTGGCCGACCGTCTTCCGAATTTCATCCGAGCTCCTACAAGAGTCGGACTCTGTCCGAACTTCTACAACGGACGGGCTCCACCAGCCGAATCTCTACTCCGAACTTCTATTGCAAGTGGACTTCATCCGAGCTTCTACAATAAGAAGTCTCCATCCGAGCTTCCACGGCAACCGGTCTCCATCCGAGCTTCTACAGTAAGCGGCATCCTTCCGGACTCCTACAAGGACTGGACTCCGTCCGAACTTCTACAACAGAATTTAGCCGACTGTCTTCGGTGTCTTCCGTACCTCTCTGAGCCGTCCACTTTCAACAGCGCCAACCGGACTTCTACAGTGTCCTCCAAACTCCTCCAGTGGACGAACTTCCACAACGCCTTCCGAATTTCACCATCAAGTCGACCTTCTGTCGGATTCCTCATGCAACCGGATCTCTCCAGTGGACAGTCCTCAGATAAGCTTCTACATCATACAAATTTCAGACGGACTTCTCCAGCAATTGGACTCCTGTTGGACTTCTCCAACAGAAAGTTTCCACCCGAGCTTCTACAGCAGATGACTTCGGTCTACAGCATCAATGTCTAAGGCACCCAACAACAGTTAACCCATCAGCAACCTCGAAAACATCCGAGCTTCTCTCAGATTGCTGAGGCAGAGAGCTATTCTGCTCTACCAGATGTTCCAACCGAGCTTCAGCCGTCCGGTCCAAACTCTCTGGTGAGTCACGACAAAGGACATCACTCCACCCTCTGTAACAAACTCCACGTGACCCCACCACTCTCTGGCAAGTTGCAACAACGGACACCACTCCACTCTCTATAACAAACTCCACGTGGCTCTGAACGGCCCACTGACACCACTACTCTCCGTAACAAACTCCGTGTGGCCCCAAACGGCCCACTACCAGGCAGTTACGGACGTCGCTATCAATCAGTTACGCTCTCCCGTCTATTAAAGAGACCCTCCAGATACGTTCTTCTCTAAGCTCTAAACTCTATCTCAAAACTCTGCCAAAATCTCATTTGAGTACTCCATTTCTGTTGAAGCAGAGTACTGACTTGAGCGTCGGAGGATCTTGCCGGAGCACCCCCAACTCCGGTTTAGACTTTCCTTGCAGGTCTCGACGGCAGCCGCGTTTTCCTCAACTCTAGCTTCTCCAGCATCGACGGAATTCTACACCAACAGGTTTGGACGCCCGCGATGATCTATCTGGAGAGCATGCTTGGCCGTCCGAGGACCTAGTGGAGGTCTCTCTGAGGAAAGAAAATCCTCATCAAATTGTGAAAATCAGATCATCCATAGATCAGATAACCAAAGCTCGACTAACTGCTTTTTTGCAAGTAAATGCAGACCTGTTCGCTTGGACGGTGGTAGATGTGCCTGACATAGATCCGGAGGTGATGACCCATTACTTAGGAGTGGATCCGACCTTCCATCCTATAAAGCAGAAGAAGAGAAGCTTTATCCCAGAGTGCCAGAAAATAATTGCTGAGAAAGTGGACAAGCTGGTTAAGGCCGACTTTGTCCGAGAAGTAATGTACCCTGACTGACTTGCCAATGTGGTACTAATCAACAAGACGAACAGAAAATAATGCATGTGCATCGATTTCACTGATCTGAATAAAGTCTGCCCCAAAGACAGCTATCCTCTCTTTTGGATAGATCAATTGGTGGATGCCACTTCTGGGCACGAGCTCCTCACCTTCATGGATGTCTTCTCTGGATATAATCAAATCCGGATGGCACCTGAAGAACGGAAGAAAACGGCCTTTATTATTGATTTTGGGTCTACTGTTACAGGGTGATGCCTTTTGGGCTAAAGAATGTCGGGGCAACGTACTAGTGACCAGTGAATAAGGTATTCAAAGATCAAATTGGTCGCAATATGGAGATCTATGTGAATGATATGTTGGTAAAAAGTCGAGCTACCCCAGATCACATAGCCGACCTTCAAGAAACCTTCAGCATCCTACATTGATTCCAGATGCGGTTGAATCCCACAAAATGTGTATTCGGTGTTAGCTCTAGAAAGTTCTTCGGATTTATGATTTCTCGATAAAGAATTGAGGTGAATCCAAAGAAGATTAAGACGATTCTGGAGATGTCCCCACCAAAAAATGTAAAGGAAGTCCAGTGCCTCATCAGAATGATTGTCTCATTCAATCGTTTTATTTCTAGATCGACTGAGAGATGTTTGCTTTTCTTCCAAACTCTCAAGTAGTCGAGGGACTTTCAATGGACGATTGAGTGTTAGAAAGCATTTGAGAAGTTGAAGCAGTATCTTAGCTCGGCACCCTTACTTACAAAGCCCCAACCTAGAGAAGAATTGCTACTCTACCTTGCCGTATCTCCAGCAGCAATTAGTTCGATTCTCATCTGAAAAGAAGGACGAATCCAAAAATCAGTGTATTACTCAAGTAAGGTCCTTAAAGATGCAGAGGCTAGGTACATAAAATTGAAAAAATTAATATTTGCTCTGATCATCATGGCAAAGAAGCTCCGGTCCTATTTTCAAGCTCATACAATAGTATTGCTCATGAATCAATCGATCAAAGCAGTCCTCCACCGTCCGGACATGTTGGGACGGGTTGCAAAATGGGCCTTATAGCTCCCCGAGTTTGATATTAAGTTCTGCCCAAGGCTTTCAATCAAAGCTAAGATCTTGGCGGACTTCATCCTTGAGTGCACCATCCCTGACGAGGAGGGCTCAGAGGCTGCAGAAGGTAGCTCAATGGTGCTAGAGGAACAAATAAATATGAACACTGATCCTGAAGATCAATGGATTTTTCAGGTGGATGGATCTTCCAATTCATCGGGATCAGGAGTTGAGATCATCTTAACTGAATCAGAAGGTGATGTGGCAGAGTATGCTCTGCGATTTGAATTTTCAGCCACCAACAATGAAGTAGAGTATGAGGCTTTAATTGTCGAGCTCAGGCTTGCAAAGGATGTGAGAGCCAAACACTTGAAGATCTTCAGTGACTCTCAACTGGTGATGAGATAAGTCAAGGATGAATATGAAGCTTGGGAGGAAAACATGAAGAGGTATCTCAAAAAAATGAAAGAACTGATCACATCTTTTCTAAGCTTTAATATCCAATAGATACCTTGGATACAAAATACACGAGCGGATGCACTGTCAAAGCTAGCAGCATCTCTATCGTCCGAATTTCGAAAAGGAACTTACATCGAGATATTGAGAATCTCAAGCTTGAAAGAACCTCTTGCTGTCCAGCAGATTGATGAAGAGCCTTGCTGGATCGATCCCTTGCTAAAGTATCTTAGGTCGGGCAAAGCACATAGCGGGCAGCCTGAGATGTTAAAAGTCTTGAGATGCTAAAGGCCTTTGATCGGCTTATATTGAGACTCAATCTTTGATCGGCCTTGAGATGCTAAAAGTCTTGGATCGACTTATACTTAAACTTGACTTTTGATTGGCCTTGAGATGCTAAAGATCTTTGATCAGTTTATATTTAAACTCATCTTTTGATCAGTCTTGAGATGTTAAAAGTCTTTGATCGGCTTATATTGAAACTCGATTTTTGATCGGCCTTGAGATGTTAAAGACCTTTGATCAGCTTATATTTAAACTCGGCTTTTGATCGGCCTTGAAATGTTAAAACCCTTTGATCGGCTTATATTAAAACTCGGCCTTTGCTCGGTCTTGAGATATTAAAAGTCTTTAATCGGCTTATATTGAAACTCGACCTTTGATCGGCTTTGAAATGTTAAAAGCTTTTGATCGACTTATATTAAAACTCGATCTTTGATCGGTCTTGAGATGCTAAAGACCTTTGATCGACTTATATTTAAATTCAATTTTTGATCGACCTTGAGATGTTAAAAGCCTTTTGATCGACTTATATTGAAACTCAGCCTTTGATCGATCTTAAAATGTTAAAAGTCTCTGATCAACTTATATTGAAATAAGGCATATTTAATGCCTCAGAAGAGTGGCGTTTGCATAGATTTTGAAAATTTTATCATTAGTTCGATAATTTTTTCATCTGAAAAATCATGCATAGATATTTGATTTAAAAAGAGCTCTTCACATCCCCAGCCATTCAGAATGTCAAAATAAATACTCCCATAGCCCAACCAGAGCTCGGACTAGGGAGTAGAGGGTATCTGTTAGGAATAATTTGAAATGGACCGATGATGTATGAAAATTCAAGCCATTATGACCCATCGGGTCCACGTCAGTGCCTCTCAAGCGGTCTAATTGTTATAATTTGTTCGACCCCTGATCGACAAATGTCGTCTCGATCCTTGGTCGAAGGTTATTTTGTCTGACCTCTCGTTAGCATGTTCTTGATCTGACTTCTGATCTAAAAGAGCTAGTCGGAGTGTACACCTTAAGCAGTGCAGTCGCATAATTGATTATGACTCATCCGACCTCTAGTCGGCATGTGCCTGATCCGATCTCTAGTCGGTCAGTCTTTGATTCGATCCTTAATCGGATGGTTCTTTGCTCAAATCCTGGATAGAAAAGATTTGGTCCGATCCTTGATCAGAAAACTAGCTGGTCAATCTTCAGTCGCATCTGATCCCTACTTGACTTGCATATCAAAATAATCTCTGGTCAGCATAACAACTGCGAGTCGGCTAGTCTTCCGATCAATCAATTTAACCAAGTTTTGGACGAAAAACTATCAGTCCCAAGTCTTAGTCGATCGACAACTGGCTCTGAGACCTAGTTGGCATACCATACTCTTTGATCTCTCCTCGGAAGCAGATTGACTAGGCTTAGGTTCAAAAGACAGGCACCAACTGACCACAACTGTCAATTCTATCTGGGTGCAACCGTCTGATCCTAAAAATCTTGCAGGTGCAATCGCTTGATTCTGAGAATCACAACTAAATAATCGCACCAGATTCGACTAGTCTGTCTTCCAAGAACGATTATATAGCCATCTTCTCTATAAATACTTAAACCTTGAGGACTCAGATAAGTAATCCATCTCAAAGAGCTAAAAACTCTGCTTCTCTATTTTACGCGTTCTGATTGAGCATTGGAGGATCTTCGTCGGAGCACAATCCTCCAGTCCGGATTTTTTTATAGGTTGCTCCAGCACTGTGCCTATTTATTTTCCGACGTCAACCAGAAACAAGCCGCAACAATTAGCATGGTCATCAAACCCCATCTTAATATTTGATATTTAGCACAAAAAAAAAAAAAAAGAGGAGCCACCCTTTCTCCTTTTTGGAAAAAAGAGTTTTGATAAAATTCAAAAATCAATATATGTAATGGTATAAAAAATAAGACGATTAAAAAATACTCAATTAAGTTTATCCGATTAAGTTTTTAACTTTATCCGATTAAAATTAGGATAAACTAATGAAAAAAACTCAATTAAGTTTAAATTTAAAAGTAGCTATCAATTTAAGTTTTAAGTAAAAAATTCTTCCTATTTGAAACATAACTTAAAAACAGTTATTCAAATGGGATAAAATGGTCCAATTGCCTTTAAAGTTATCAGGTAATATTATACTATTATAAAATAATATTATACTATTATAAAATAATACTGCACTATTATAAAATAGTACTGTACTATTATAAAGTAATGCTATATTATTATAAAGTTATACTACACGATTATAAAGCAATACTGTATTATTGTAAAGTAGTACTGCACTATAATAATAAGTACTATCTTATTATAAAAGAATACTATACTAATATAATATAATAAAGTAATACTGTATTATTATAAAAGAATACTATATTAATATAATGTAATACTGTCTTATTATAAAAGAATACTGCACTAATATAATATAATAAAACAACACCGTATTATTATAAAGGAATACTACATTAATATAATGTAATACTGTCTTATTATAAAGGAATACTGTACTATGATAATGTAATACTGTAGTATTTTTTATAAAGATAATTTTAATAAAAAATGGATAGTTACTTTTAATTTATATTTGAAATGAATAGTTACTTTTATATAAAATTTATTTAAAAAATTATTTTTAAATTAAAAATAGAATTAAAAATTTATCATTAATTCTCTATTAAAATTATATAAAAAAATTCAAGTAACAAAAAAAACTAACTTTAAATAAAGTTACTGGGGAAACAATACTTCCTCCTGTTAATGCTCATATCAAGCCAAAAAAAATCCCCTTCTAATTCTATCTACATAGAATGAAATCAATACTCATAGCACCGCCATTAATTTTCCCGCCAAGCTAATTCGAAAATCATTTCCGTCCGACGTGTCAATCGAAGAAAGCCGGTCCGACGTGCAGCCCGACGAAGACGAACCCGGACTCGCCGGTTCACCAATCGACCCACCCTTCAGAACCGGCCGGAGCTTCTCCCGCCATAACTCCCCCGTTAAGGCGTTACCGCGCCCCTCGCCCCCGATATCGACCTCGACCATGACCAACTCCCTCTTCAGCCGGTACACCTTGAACCGGACCACCAGATTTGTGTCGAGGAGTCGCCAGAGATCAGGCGAGGTCCACCTTGGGCACTGGTACCTGCTGCGGCGGATCTTGCGGCAGAGGTTTGTCAGATTGGGATCGTTGACGGGGAGATAGCCCGCGGTGAGGTCGAAGAGGATCACGCCGCAGGACCAAAGATCGGCCTTGGCGCCGTCGTAGACCCTCCTGTAGCTGACCTCTGGCGCGACGAACGCCGGCGTGCCACAGGAGGTCTGGACGAGGCGGTCGCCGGCGGCGGGGGAGATGACGGCGCTGAGGCCGAAATCGGAGATCTTAGGTCGCTCTGGGCGTCGAGGAGGAGGTTCTGGAAGAGGCGGCAGGCGGCGTCCTCGAGGAGGTGGCGGCGGTTGGCGACGCGGGCGTAGAGCTCGCCGCCCTTGGCGAACTCGAGAACGAAGTAAATCTTGGAGCGGGAGGCGAGGACCTCGTCGAGGCGGATGACGTGGGGGTGGTGGAGGCGGCGCATGGCGGCGATCTCGCGGCGGACGTTGGTGGAGAAGCCGCAGCGGAGGAGCTCGGGCTTGCTCATGCACTTGATAGCGACGCTTTGGCGGGTGAGGACGTTGCGAGCGTGGTTGACCTTGGCGAAGGCGCCGCCGCCGAGGAGGCGATCCACCTCGTACTTCCCGAAGAGGACCTTCGCCGCTGGCGCCGTCCACCGGAGGCACGTGGCCGTGGGCGCGCAGCATCGATGCGGCAGAATTCCGAACCCTTTCTCCCTTGCTTCTTCTTCTCTTCTCTGATTTTTTCTCTTCTGTAGTTTTTATCCAGCAAGAAGAAAAGCTTCGATGCCAGAATGGAAATTCTCTTCCAAACCGGGACAGAAGTACGGGAATAGGAAGACCACTTAGATTGGACGGTCGTGGAGATTAACTAGGAAATCTTTGATGGAGTAGAAAATCTTATGTTGTTACACTTCAGTTTTGTATATCTATTTCGATATTTTTATAAAAGTATCCTGAAGAAAACGGATGTATTAGCAGTTTTTATATCTATTTCAATATTTTCGTAAAAATAATTTCAACAATTCGGTCTATTAACCTAGTCAAACCAAATGGCCACCAAAATTCCAGCATATAGGCATGTTGTCTAAGAAAGAGGAAAACAGACTATGAAGATCCTTTTTTTTTTCCTATTCTTAAAATATTAGACATGAGAGTTTGAGATGATGCAGGCCATGGTCAAAGGGGCTACTCAATCCATGAAAGATTTAGGACTTGGATAAGGGGAGGCAAGGGAAATTTGTGGCTCCTCTACAAGTTTTGCATCCTTCTACATGATCTTCTTCTCTTAAGAGTCACTGATCCCTTTTCTTTCTCAAAATCAATTTTATTGGCAAAATGCATGAAAGAGGAGGCTATGGTGGAGTTATTAGAGAATATTAAGAAATATCACAAAGGATTTTCAACTGTTATTAGAGAATACAATGAAATATCGTAGAATATCAAAGAGATTTTCATCCAATATACCATATTAAGAAATATCAGAAATATCAAAGAATATCAAGAAAGATTTTCAGTGAATATATCATATTAAAGAGTATCGAAGAACTTTCTACAATATGTATCATATGCACTAATATCATAAAATCTTGATTGGTTTATTTCTTGCAGCGAAATCATGAGATTTCGATTTTTTGAATCTTTATACTCTTGTATATATGTCATTCTGGTTAATGCAAAATCATAATAATTTTTTTTGCTCAAGTCCAATATGATATCAGAGCCATAACATCTTACAACCTCTATCAACTCACAATTCTACTTTTCCTTTTACCTTTCTCCATGGCTGACACTAACACCAACTCTATCGTATCTTTGATTTTTTCCATCTCCTCCACATCTGACCACTAACCCTCATCATTCAATAATCCTCTAGCCAACTTTATAGATATTGCTTCTTTGTTTTTCTTCTTTGAACAATTCGTGGGCTATGGACTCAGGATGCACTGATCATATGACTTATGATCTTGACCTTTTGCATATATCCCATGTTCATCTGGTTCTCCTGTCAAACTTCCTAATGGTGCCACAGTTCAAGCCACACACCTTGGTTTTGTTAAACTTACCCCACAATTGTCAAATAAAGATGTTCAGTATGATCCTTGCTTTTGATTTAATTTACTATCTGTCAATAAAATTATCAAAACACTCAATTGTTCTGTCATATTTTTTTTGGATATTATATTTTTTAAGACCTGCAGATGAAGAAAGAGATTAGATTGGGTAGACAACATGATGATCTTTACTATTTGGAGCTTAAGTCAAATCCTTTGCTTCTATGCTTGTAGAAATCCAGATAGGATACAAAAATCAGGATGGAAGTTGGAAGGCCAACTAGACTTTAGATTGAATGGTCGTGGAGATTAACCTTATGACATTAGGAAACCTTGTGTGGTTCTTTGATGGACTAGGAAATCTTATGTTGTTACACTTATAGTTTTTATATCTATTTCAATATTTCCATAAAAAAAAAACTTGAAGGAATTGGGCCTATTGACAGTTTTTATATCTATTTCAATATTTTCATAAAAATAATTGAACAAATCGGTCTATTAGCCTACTCAACCCAAATTGCCATCGAAATTCTAGCATATAGGCATGTCCTCTTCAGAAAGAGGAGAAATGACTATGAAGGTCATTTTTTTGCCTTTCTTAAAATATTAGACAAGAGAGTTTTTTTTTTTTTGGTAAGAAGAGGAGCTGTCAATTAAGTATTAAAAGTCAAAAGATACAAGTGTCTGAAAGGTACCATAGTTATTACATATATGAGCCAAAACAACCCTATGAACAGGAAAACAGCAGTTTGACCTAGAACAATATTAGTGTAATATGTACAGCAAACAAATCCCCATGACAGAGCTGTTGGACGAGAATTAGCCTTCAGATAAAACAATTCTCCAGTAAACCTGCACATAATATGATAGATTTTGCGTCCTTTCTGCAGCTGTTTCCAGATACTAGCATATATATAGTAATGATCCAGCATCATGCTTTTGTAACAAAGTTTGATGCAAAGATATAATATCCAAAGCATAACATCCACAGTAGATAGAAGATAAGAAATAAGCCAAAAGAAGCTGCCAAGAGTGACCATATGTATATAAACATGACCAATCCCATCAGTAATTTGTAGCAGTGAGTCATCATTTGGAGCAGATAACGTATAGCAAATAAAAGCCTGTGATGAAGAAGATGAATAATTTGTGTAGCTGTGCCCATCAGTACTCACATGCTGTTTAACATCATTTGGGATAAAAGAACAATAATAACAGAATTGATCTGAGCAGCAGAGGGCTAACAAGGTAACCAGTGCATTATATCCATGATTAAAACCTCTGCAACTTGATTCCTGAAACAGAGAAGCACGGGCCAGACTAATTTCAATACCAGGAACCAATTGAATAAGACGCTGCTGTTCATAAAACTGTATTAAGATAATAGAATATAAGCCTTGTGAACATTGCCATCTCATCACGATAGTAACTATCTTTTGCCGCTGATTATAAACAGCATGAAGGATTCTGTATAACCACGTTAGTTCATGACTCCAGCCACCTATAAAACAATTACTGATTAAGCAAAGCTAGACATTCCAATAATTCCAATAAAAGAAAATTGATGTTGACCACCAATCCAATGTCCATTCCGGATTAGTAAAAGTTGAGTTAATGCCTTCAGTGTATACTGTATGATATATGGAACATGATAGACAAGTAGCATCTATATTATAGTGATCCAGCACTATCCTTCTGTAACATAGTTTGATGCAGAGATATAATAGCCAAAACATAACATCCACAGTAGATAGGAGAAATAGAATAAACCGAAAGAAGCTGTCGAGAGTAACCATGTGTGTATAAGCAAGGCCTTCCCCATTAGTGATTTGTAGCAGTGAGTCATCATTTGGACCATTTAACTGCTAGCAAATAAAAGCCTTCAAGACATGAGTAATAGAAAAATGAGCATGAGGCATAGTTGCATCCAATAAACATGTAATGACACTAGGAACCAAATATAAGAAACCCTTGGCCGGTGCATTATATCCATGATTAAAAACTCTGCAATTGGATTCCTGAAACAGAGAAGCAGGGGTCAGACTAATTTTAATACCAAGAACCAATTTAATAAGAGACTGCTGTTCATAAAACTGCATTAGGATCCTGCATAGCCACATTAATTCATGGCTCCAGCCACCATGAAACCTGCATATAAAACAACATTGTCCCAACCAGAAGAATACTATGCTCCAAATTAATGTCACCCCAGCCACCCAATAGCTAAGGTGATCTCCCTTACTATGACCTCCTAGTATGCATGACATTGTATGCATCAGCTTGAAGTAAAGCAGCAAATGTTGAATCAAGGAGATCCCCTTGTTTCCACGTTATGTCCCCCTCTAGTGCATAGTTTGCCATGAAATCAGCAGCTTGATTAGCTTCACGATAAGTATGAGAGACATAGCATACTAACCGCGAAGTCTTCCAAGCCAAAATATCTTGCAAAAGAGGGTTATGTTGCATTTTATGGCTGGTGGAATTTTTGATCCAGTTGATAACTGTAAAAGAATCCCCTTCAAGCCAAATTTGTTCACTAGTACATTCTTGCATTACAACCTTTAGTCCCAACCAGGCAGCAGTAAGTTCAGCTATAGGAACAGATGAGGGCAGCAAAGACTTGCCACCAGCTCGAACCAATCTTCCCGCATAATCTCTAATCACAAAACCTGCTGCTGCTTGGTTATTTTTAACAGATGCATCAAAATTAACCTTCAGCATCCCAAAGAGAGGAGGCATCCACAACGCCATCCTAACTGATTTAGAAAGTTGCAAATGTTGCATATGACGACCTCAGTACCTTGATGGGTTGCCAGAGGCTTTGGAAATATTATGATGCCCAAACCTCATGTTGTTAACAATGGTCTTTATTATTAGCTGTTGAGGGAATTGAAATATTTGCTGAAACAACCGCTCATTACGAGCTATCCAGTTATGCCACGCCATCAAAGCAAACAAAGCTTTGTCTTGCTCTCCCATCCTTGCATTAGACAAAAATTCAATCAGCATTGATAGGGAAGCAGGGTAGAAATCATTGTTGATAAAATATTTCATTTGAGTCCAACACTCTTTTGCAAAGTACTTAACAATCACATGATCACAGTCCTCCTCAGCCTGGCGACATATTTCACAATAGATCTCATTATTTGGAATTACGTTTCTTCTAGACAGCACTGTTTTACAAGGCAATTTGTTCCAAGCCAATCTCCACCAGAACATTTTTGACCCTTGGTTGAACTTTCAATTTCTAAACCCATTGAAGATTGGGAACTCCAACAGACAAAATTATGAGAAACTGCATTAACATCAGATAAAGAAACATGAGTCATTTTAGTGTGAGTCCACACTAGCTGATCAGCCTAGAATCCATGACTTAGTGGAATCCTTCGAATCTGAGTCATCATATCAGCAGAAAAACAGTTTTCAAGAATCCGAGAATTCCATAGATGATCAGAAGTAATAAGATCTGAAACCCTGAGTTCATCAATATTGATTTCCATATTCAGGAACGTTGGCTATTTGATTAGAGGTATAGTAGTCATCCAAGGATCATTAAGAACATTGACCTTATGACCAGTTCCAATTAACCATTGAAACTGATTTTGAATCAATTGACCACATGAAGCAATTTTCCTCCATGTAATTGAGCAGTTTCAAGGCACAATATAAGAGTCCCAACTTCCTTTAAAATTGTATTTAGCATTTACCACCTGAGCCCATAAGGAAGAGGGTTGTAAAACTAGGTGAGCAGCCATCTTGCATAAGCAATTCTGATGGTGCTCAACAAGATTAGGTAAATCAAGCCCTCCATATTTTCTGGGCATACATATCTGGCTCCATAAGAGGAGATGAAGGTCTCTGCGGTCTGAAGAGTGCCCCCAGAAGAAGGCATGAAATTCTTTTTCAAGCTTCAAAAGAGTAGCAATAGGAACAAGAACACGTGAGATAGAATATAAAGGAATAGAAGTCAAGACCGAAGAAATCAGAGTTGCCCTTCCTGCAAGAGATAATATTTTTCAAGATCAACTAGCAATCCTGGATGATATCTTATCAATAATAAATATGAAATCAGCAGCTTTGTAAGCCCGTCCTGAGATAGGACCCCCCAAATATTTCCATGCATCATTTTGAGGCATGATATGAAATAAAGAGTAGATTTGATGCTTAATAGTTGGAGACGTAGATGGGCTGAAAATTATATGCAACTTAGAGAAATTAACTGCTTGCTCAGATATGGAACTATAAACCTGCAAAATAGAATTAAAAATAATTGCATCCCGAAGTTTAGCTCAGGCAACAAGCAAACAATCATCAGCAAAGAAAATATACGAAACTGTTGATCCCCCTCTAGGTTTATAAGCTTTTAGCAGATTAGCATTAACAGCACAATGCAAAAACTTGGAGAATATTTTAAAATATAAAAGAAAAAGATAAGGTAATAATGGACACCCTTACTGAAGACCTCTGGTTGGTAAAAATCAAAAAGTAGAGTTTCCATTAATAAAAAGAGCAAACTGAGGGCTATCAATACAAGCTTTGACCCAAGCAAGAAATTTGTCATGAAAATCATAGTGCTGAAGCATTTGAAACAAGAATGGCCCATGAAGATGATCATAAATATTTTTCATATCTAATTTTAGCATCATCAAGCTTTTAGAGGGGGAGGCTTTTTCAAGAGAATGCATTATTTCCTGAGCTAATAAAATATTTTCGTGAATATTCCTTCCTTGCACAAATGCCCCTTGTTCCCCTAAGATCAGCAAAGGTAATATAGGTTTCAACCGATTAACCAAAAGTTTGGCAATAATTTTGTAGGTAGTGTTACACAAACTTATTGGTCTATAATCATTGACTCCAATTGGACTAGCCACCTTAGGGATTAATGCAATATATGTTCTTTTCCATGAGTTAGGAATAGAGGCATGAGAAAAAAAATTTAATAGCTTCCACAATCTCTTTTTTAATGATTTGCCAAAAATATTGAAAAAAAAAATTAAAAAAACCATTAGGGCCCAGAGCTTTATCAGGATGTAGACTTTGAATAGTTTCATAGATTTCTTCTTCAGTCACTGTGTTGCCTAGCAAGACAACCCAAAAACGGGGAGGGGGGGGAGATGAATTGAGTTTTCAAAAATTTAAATAAGATATGTGCTATTTTTATAAAATAGTGAAGTGATAATGAGTGCTGAATGTTATGTAATAAAGTAAACTAAAATACAAAGAGAAGATGAGTAAGAGATAAAGCAAGCAGCACAAACAAACATCATAATTTTTATAGTGATTTGGTGCCTTCAGCATCTATGTCAACTCCCCAAGACCCACTTGAAAATTTTACTATAATCTATTTAAGATTACAATCGAATAGTTTTTTTCATCTTATTATCCAAAATTCAGTTAGTTTTATACCAGATTATCAACTACAATCTACATAAAGCTAATCCGAGGCTTACAATCTAATTTTCTGGTTTGGATGAGCCTATTTCCTTGCTTCAAAATCTAATTAAAGCAAGTTACAAAGAAGGATAATAGAAAAAGAACAATAAAACACAAGCTCTTTTAATGAGCAGATTGAAAGTTGATGAAGCTTGATGGTTGAGTACTTGAACGTTTGCAGTTAAGACTCTTGAATGCTTTTTGAATGATCTCACAAAAATCAACAGAAAGTGGGTTATAAGTTGGTGAACTCTCTTGAACATAATAAATGCTAAAAAATCACTCTTTTTCATTATGAACAGTTTGAACAGTATTTTGTTTACTTGACTTTTCTTTTATATTTGAATAATTTTCATCAAGTTTGATATTGTTTGAGCCTAAAACTAGCCATTTTTGTTCATAGGAGATGAAATATAGTCGTTGGAAAAGTTCTGAAAAAAATTTGGACCACTGCATAACTAGCCCTTGTGGCTGTCAAAGCTCCTTAAGTCAACTCGGTCTGACTTTGAATCGACTCGGCTGGTCTTCGAGTCGACTCGACTGATTTTCGAGTAAACTCATTCTCAGTCGACAGAAATATACCTCTCTGTAAATTTGTGTTCACATAGACAGAGTCGATTTGATTTTTTTTTAAGTTGACTCGATCTCAGATCACAGAAACTGATCTTCTATTTTTTGAGATAGAGCCGACTCGATTTGAATTCGAGTCGACTCCCTACCGTGCCACTCCTCCATACTATCTTCAAAATGTACCATAGTTGACTTTATTCCATCTTGAGTCAACTCAATTTTCTTCAAATGATCTTTTTGCATGAAATTCGACTCCAACTCATATCTCATTAGCTCAAGGTGTTCTCAATTTGTTTCAACCTATTCAATGGTGCTTTACATCTACAAAAATATTCTTAAGAAAAACTCGAAAGATATTAGTATTCTACTATGCTTCAATGTTTGGTCATCATCAAAATCATTCTTGGGGTCAACAATCTCTTCCTTTTTGATGATGACAAAATATTGAGCATATGTAAAAAAATAATTTCAAATTTTACTCAAATTAAATCAGATATAGAGTATGAATGGATTCGTGGGAACTTAATGATGATACTCAATTTTGTACAATTAATTATGAGGCATGATCAAAGAGTTTGTAAGAATTTCTTTTAACAATGGTTGAACAATTATCTCCCCCTCAAGGAGTACTCCCCCTTAATTCAAGTTCTTCTTGTTAGTACTTTTTGGAATTTTAAAAATTAAAGTTTCTATCATTTCTCTTCTCTTCTTCCCTTAATAGGTGCATTTTATGAAACTTGTGTAAGTGGAAATTTTTAACATCCATTGATATCTTATCAATTAATATGCTTAATCTCATCAATTAATATGCTCTATCTCTTTTTCTCTATCCTTTTTTGTCATCATTAAAATCAAGCAATGAGGCACAATAACACAAAAGTGCATTGCATTGAAGAAGTAACTGTTACATTTCATATATGTGTATGGCTTTACAAAAAGGGACTTTAAGCAATACACAAGGCTATTAGCAATACATGATTAAGAACATAGATAACATGTTTGTATTGTTTACAAAAAGATGCCAATCAAACAATACAGCATAGTTTCAGTCATTACAAACATAAAGATAAGCAAAAAGTAAAACCTAATCCTAAGGAGACTAACTCCTCATTTGATGGAAATTCAATGATGGGTCCAGAGGATGAGGAAGAGGGTGCAATTCTCTTGCTCCAGATCCTTGCAAAAGGCCTAGGGCAAATAGGAAGGAAGCCAGTGCCAAGACTAACTGAGGTAGTGAAGGGAGGTTTAATTATAGATGGGTGAGGTTGACTACTGGAAGGTCGGGGCTGGATAGACTGGCTAATGGATGACCGAACCATGAGCTGACCAATCTGTGCCTTAATCCGTCGAACCATAGTGATGAAGATTTCCATGCTATCATGCTGTGAAATGATAAATTCTTCAACTCTTCTTGCAATTCTGGTAGCTTCTGCAGTTAATCGCTCAATATTCTGAGATAACTCAGATGTCTCACTCCGAGTCTTTTCTAAAATTTTTAGTCTCTATGACAGACTGCTAATCTACTGACCAAGCACATCAAGATATCTCTCAAATGACACTTTGTGCTCCTTAAATTGTCACAAAGCTGCATGCAGTGTCTCCATACTCTCAGGCTATGAGCCAATGGCATCGTCAATCCTTCTGTTCAGCCTAGCTGCCTCCTGAACCAATGAAGCAATATGATCTGAGGCATCAATCCTATGGCTCTCAATTTTTTTCAAGCTCTCAAGTCATAGGGTAAGCCTAAGCATGTCACCATGGAGCTGCTGAAACTATGACTGAGTGTATTCTCGAAGTGCATCATGGCTCTGTAAGATTTAAGATTTGAAATCTGCAAACATTCTGTCCATTCGCAATCCATAATCTGATCCATAGACCCCTTTGTAGAAATGGTCTGATATATCCATTGGGTGTGGGGTGAAGCTGGAGTTGGAAAATATTGTGATGTTGCTGGAGGAGGTGCTGAAGAGGGGCCGGTTGCTGCTCATGAGCCAGGTGTAGTAGCTGGAAAAGGACGAGTGGGTGGTCCCTGTGGCTCAAAATCATCCAAATGCTCTCCCTCTTCACCTTCAGCATCTCCTCTGGCCTATTCATATCTAGACTCCATCCGAACCCATCTGCTCTGAACCTTATGAATCTTCATGCGATGCAAGGTCTTGGCATTGAAATAGTCAGTACGCATGAGTTCTCTGTAGTCCTCACCCACAAGATTGACTCCAAATTCTCTAAAGATTAGGATAAATATCATATCGTAAGGGAGGCATGCTTTGGATCAATTTACTGCATCTCTAATCTGTTGAAGCATTATTGATGGAAGGCTCATTTCAGCTCCTACAACCATGTAATACATCACAGCCAACTCTCTCTTTGCTATCCAGTCATGCCGCCCAATCTTAGGGTAGAAAATATGACCTACAATACTGTGTAGTAGTCTTATTTCTGCTGACAACTAGTTGGCACTGACTTGCTCAATCTCTACAACATTATCTCTCTCCAGTACAACATTCAAGGCATCAGTTCGATCACTCAAGTTTAGATTGCTGTTGTCGGTCTTGGAAACCTCCAAAGTCTGCCCAAACTGTCTCTTAGATAGGGAGATCTGAACACCCTTTATAATGGACTTAAATGTCTCTCCACCATACTTAAGACTTTCAAAGAACTCATGGATGAGGTTAGGATAGGTGGGTACCTCTAAAGAATAGACTTTTTGTTAGATGTATGTCCTAGAAGATAATATGACTGACATATTGTAATAAATTTAAGATATAATTTTATACTTAATACATTGATTTAATCAATAAAAAGATAAGTTTAATTTTTATTCAAGAGTGATGTGTTCTTGAATAATCCATAGAATTAATACTTCAATACATATTCTCAAAGTATTAAGCATTAGAGGCATGTATATTATTTCTAAATACTTCCGATCATAGTATCATCATGAGAACGATGATCGATCTGGATAGACTGGTGTATAGATTACTTCCTTCGAGATAGATGAGTCTTTAGTATACAGTGTAGAGACACTGAACGATGAATGCGGATAGTTGTTAGAGAATAACTAGTACTGAACATGACCATACGGAAGATCACTTAGATTTTTAATCAATCGTCAATGATTGTCTCGATGCTGTAATTGTGTGAATGGTCTATTAACCTGTGATGGTATGCTTGCTCATAGTGAGGCTGCTGGAGTTTGACTGACACATACATATGACTTCATTAAGATTTTGTAGTGGATGTTGGTGACAGTTGGTCCACTGTAGAAGTAAAATATGCATCCAGATAGAATCTATCGATCTTGATAGAGAGGAGTAGTCCTATAGATTTTGAGAGACTAAGTTTGAGAGTTTATAGCCATAGTAGTGTGATTGATAGAAAAGAATTTCTAGGAGGATCACAATTAGACTTGAGTTAATCGAATCTATCATATGACTGATGATGAGGTTTGACGATTTATCCATAACTTGCCATCTAGTCGGGATTTACGATAGAGAGATTGAATTATATGTGAACTACATCTTGAGGTTCTTTTTCGATTCTACTAGATTGCCACTACATACTGTTAGGTGTCATTGGTGGATTGTGAGAGCTCACTAAGATTGCTCAAGATCGACAATCCTTGATGAGTTAGAGTGAAATCATTTCGATCTATTAAAAAGAGTTTCAATAATACTATGATAGAGATCATGGTATATCTTATTATCAGATAGAATTGAACCTTGGTGTCACATAACAAAGGGATTAGATCTGCAATAAGCAATTGAGTTTATGAAGTCTTAATTGAGTTTAGAGAAATCTTATTGGATTCAGGATAACCTTGTTAGCACATGATTGAACTCAATTTTTTTTTTACATTTGAATTACTTATTTTGATAAGATTAATTCAAGTTAATTATCTATTAATAATTTTAATGAATTAGCTTCATTGGGCTCCAATTATTGGGTACTTAAGATTTTGGATATATGCATTAAGGGTTCAAATCTTTAATCAATTTTCTTGATTGTTTGCATTGGACGCCACTTGATTTGATCAAGTTGAGCATGCGCACGTGATAGAGGGCATGAAGGACTAGCATGGGGCATCCCCTAAGCCTCATATGGTGTGTGAAAAAATGGATGAAAAGGCTCCAATAGTTGATGCCTAATAGATCTCTTAAAGAGGGTCAAATATCTAGGCTATAAGAATTTTTAATACAAGTAGGATTTGTATTAAAGGGCTATTTAGTTTTGAATAGGATTCAAACCTTTTGTCTATTTAAAGAGACATTCTCTAAGGCTCTAAGAATCAGATTTTTAGTAGTTCTACGCACCCTAAGGTCTCCCCATACTTTCCTCTCTTCTCCCTTTTAGTTTCAATGCCCAAGGAGTTTCGGCATCCTCCATCTCCACACCCAAGAAGAGCTTGGGTGTCCCTTTTGGTGGCTGATTTTTAGATTTTGGTTGCTTCATAATCAAGAAAAGAAAAGCAAGAAAAGAAGAGAAGAAAAAGATCAAGAAAAGGATCAAAGAGTTGATCGCAATCCAAGCTTCATTCAGATTCACAAGGTGATTGTTCTTGAAGAAGAAAGATCAATACCAAAGAAGGCTATTTTACGCTGATCCTGAGTGGATATCCATAGAGGTCGGATACTTACACAGTTAAGAAAGAACCTACTCTCTTTCAGATCCAGATTCAAGAAAAATAATTATGAAATAGGTATGTAATTCTATTACATATTTAATTTCAGCATAAAATTCAGCATATGTTCAATTTCAGCATGTAAAATCGATCCTTATGTTCTTTATTTTATGTATGCCTAACTTAAGTTAAAAGATTTTTTAATCTTCTTTTTCACTACATTGTCTAGAAAAAAATTTGAAACATACATGCATATCCGGACATAAAATTCTAACAGTGGTATTAGAGCCATGGATTTTATATACATGAAATTGACGTACATGTTTTTGAAACAAGTTTCAAAATCTGATTTTTTTTGGATACATGAGATATATAGATGATTGCTTTGAATCTGAAATTTATTTTAGATTTAATTTTTAGTTCATATATTTGATATGTGAAGACATGCATAGATCTGAAATTTATTTTAGATAGGATTCTAGTTCATGTATATGTGATTAATAGATGCATGTATAAATCTAAAAATTATTTTGACTTGACTTATAATTCATATATGAGATATATGATTGTATATTTAGGTCTGAAAATTAGTTTCAATATGATTCATGATTTATATATGAGATATATGAGATCATATTGTGATCTAAATATTTTGTTTAGATCTGAATTTACATACATATATGAGATATATGCTTGTGTGTTAAATCTGAAAATTAGTTTTATGATTTAAAATATATCTTTCATATAATAAATTTAGATCTAATATTTGATTTTAGAATCTAAAATTTATGTTTGTGCATGAGAGTTTTGGTCATGGATAAATCAAAAATTAGGTCATATAATTAGATTGCATCTAAAATTTTTGATTTGAACATAATGGATCTAATTTGTTTAAGTAATTGATCAAATCGAGTCAAGAATTGATTACGGTTAGATCAATTAAGTTTTAAGATCATACAATTTTTGTTGATCAAATTGATTAAATCCTATATGTAGAATCGATTAACCTAAGGACCTAATTCGGCTCGATGGCTTGAGTCTGATTCGCTTAAGCTAATCTATTTGGACCAATTGATCTATTGGTGTCTAAGATAAGTAGTTGAGAGGTAATTATTTAATTGATTTCATTCGTTGACCTGATCAATTTATTGGTGTCTAATTAAAATAACGAGGGACCGCTATCGATCTCTACTTATCTGGTCAATTTGAAAGATTGAGTCTTGAATAAGATTGCTTGGCAGTTTAATTTAGTCCATGCTAATTAGATTAGATATATGATGACTGATTAGATAAGATGTAAACCTAAATCTCTCCATAAATATTAAGTCCATAGATCTTCCACCATTGTAGATGTGTGGGCATGGTACTGGTATTTATTATTCTCGACTGCTCATAGTGGTTCTGTTGCACCAAGAACATGCAATCACTCTATTGGCAAAAAATTGCTCCAAGATAAGGATGGGGTTGGGCCCATTAATTATTAGGTGAGGGACCCAATGACGGCTTTGCACCTGCTTGTGAATGGTAGGTTGGATTTAACTAAGGAGTGTGGTCAATAATTATTAGGTGAGTCTATATAACTTAGAGACCAAGTTATTGCAATTTGCTTAAAGAAGCATCTAGATAAAGAGTTGTCCACTCATCCGTGTGTATATTATCAATAACTATTAAGTGAGGTACATGATATCGATGGGACCGTAGCACCCATTAGAAATTTAGTTATTGCGTTAAAGTTTTTGATTTTCCTCTGGAGAGTGGAGGGATTCGAAAAAATAGTAGGAGTTATTTTTTGATTTTTAAAGTTTCTAGAGTAAATATAAATTTAAAGTATAAAAGTCTAACTTGAATCTCTACTCTCACAGTTAAATCATGTAAGCTTCAAACTCTTTAGCCCACATCTTTGAATCCAACCATTTGATCAGAACCAATTTTAAAGACTGACTTAGAAATCTCAGGATTGTCCTGACTTTTAAAAAATTAGGCTATGTACTTGACCAGAAATCTCTAGTGTTACCAAACCATCCTATAAAGAATAGCATATGAAAAGTGAATAGATGAAGACAGTTGGATTAAGTGCTATATGCTAGCCTCTATGTCAAATGAGTTACAGAACCAACATGAGCATATATCCACTATCAGGGCTATGATCACTCACCTATAAGAGTTATATGGTGAGCAGAGCCATACAGCATACTTTGAAGTATCCAAAAGACTCTTCAATCTGAAGATGCATGAAGGGCAGTCAGTCTATGAGTATTGTATGACAGTGATCAAAGATATTGAGAAGCTTGGGAAGCTCGAACTTGATATGCAAAAGAAACTACAGATAGATTTGATCCTTCAATCCCTTACGAGTTTATATAGTCAATTTATTATAAATTTTTATATGAACAAACTTGATTGCACCATATCCAAACTGATCAACATGTTGGTCACTGTTGAGGAAACTTTGAAGAGTTCAAGGGGCACTGTTCTTATTATAGAGCGGACTTCTTCATCCAAAAGAAAGTCTGGTTGAAAAAAAAAAAATAAATCCATAAAAAAGTAGAAAAAAGAGAGCAAGCCAAAGAAGGATATTTCGAAGAAGACTGAAGCAAAAGAAAAATATTTTCACTGTGATACTGAAGGCCATTGGAGGAGAAATTATCCACTCTATCTAGAGAGCCTGAAGATCAAAATGGGTGACAAACCTTCAGAAGGTATGCTCGTAATTGAATTTAACTTTATGATTTCTTTTACTTCTAGTTGGGTATTGGACTCTTGTTTGAATGCTCATATATGTACTTCAATACAGGGTCTAATAGAAAATAAGAGGTTGAGGAAAGGTGACATGATCTTTCGAATCGACAATGGAGCAAAAATTGTTGTAGAAGTCATTGGTATTTATCTTTTTTGATTACCATCAAGATTTAAATTAGATTTAAAAGACTATTCTTTTATTCCTGTAGCTAGTTGGAATTTGATTTCTGTATCTGTACTAGCACAGGATGATTTTGATTTTAATTTTAATAAAAAATTTTATTCTATTTATTTATAAAATAAATTGATTGCACATGGTCTTTTAATTAACAGTTTTTATCACTTGCATGTTGATGCGAATGTGAATTTAAATGAATAAATAGTAAATACTGTAGGTCAAAAAAGATCCAGAGATGAAATTAATCAAAAGCACTTGTGGCATCATAGACTAAACCATATTAGAGAGAATAGGATAAACAAACTGGAAGAGGATGGAATCCTTAGCTTTTTTGATTTAGAGTCGTATCCAACTTATGAATCTTACCTTCAAAAAAAAATGACCAAGTTATCCTTTGTAGGACATGGGGAAAGGGCCACCGAGTTACTTGCCCTGGTACATACCGATGTGTATGGGCTATTTGATTTGCAGGTTAGAGATGGTTATAGCTATTTCATCATCTTTAACGATGATCTGTCACGGTATGGATATGCGTATCTGATGAAACATAAGTTTAAAGTCTTTAAAAAATTTAAAAAATTCAGAAATAAAGTAGAAAAATAAACAAGCAAACCTGTTAAGGTTCTTCAATCTGATCAAGGAGATAAATACCTTAGTCAAAAATTTTTGAGATATCTTAAGGACAATGGCATAATCTTTTAATAGACTTCTCTTGAAATATCTCAGCTCAATAGGGTATTCGAAAGGAGGAATAGGATCCTATTACGTATGGTCAGGTTTATGATGAGCTTCACTGATTTATCTTTATATCTTTGGAGACATGCCTTAATAACTATAATTTATTTATTGAATAAGATTCTATCACAATTCGTTCGGTCTATGTTAAGAGACAAATGACTGATAAATTAGAGGATAGATCTGTAATAGCTTATTTTATTAGATATCCAAAAGAATCAATGGGATACTACTTCTACTTTCTATAAGATTCCAATATGATTGTGAGTCGGAATGTCATATTCCTAAAAAAATAGCTTATCCAAGATGGTGGCAATGGGAGGTTAGTTGAGCTTGAAGAGAATATCTTTAAAAAGTAAAGAGCTATGGATCCTTAGGAACCTATTATTTGTAAGCTAGTAGTTGATGTTTCTCCACCACCTCATAGATCTAGCAGGGTCTCCTGATCTTCTGAAAGGTATATGGGTATGCTTACGGACGAAATAAAGAAAATATTCTCTATAGAAGATAAGGATCATGGTGATGATCCTAATACCTTTGACAAGATGATGTCTAACATCGATTTCGAGAAATAGCTAGGTGTAATGAAGTTAGAAATTGATTAAATACACTCAAACCAAGTATGGACCTTAGTGGATCCACCCAAGGGTATAGTACCCGTTGGATGTAACTGGATCTGCAAAAAAAAAAAGATACCAATGGTAAGGTAGAGACCTATAAAGCTGACTTGTGACAAAAGATTATAGTCAGCATGAAAGCATTGACAATTAAAAAATCTTCTCATCTATAGCTATACTGAAATTCATCCATACTCTGCTTACTGTTGCAGCTTATTATGATTATGAAATCTGACAGATGGTTGTGAAAATTACTTTTCTGAATAGATATTTTGAGGAAGATATCTATACGGAGTAGTTTTTGAATTTTACATCTGATGATGGTGATCATCAAGTTTGCAAGCTGCAAAGGTCTACATACAGATTAAAACAAGCTTCTCGGTGTTGGAATCTTCATTTTGATGATGCGATCAAATTATTTGGTTTCATCAAGAACGAAGAGGAATTTTGTGCATACAAGAGGGTCAGTAAGAGTGCAATAATATTTCTCATATTATACGTGGATGATATTCTTCTCATTGAGAATGATATTCTCATGCTGATCTTGATCAAAAGATGGTTGTCCAAAAAATTCTCCATGAAAGATCAGGAGAAGTATCCTATATTTTTAGAATAAAGATCTATAAGGATAGATCTAAAAAGATGCTAGGTCTGTCACAAAAGCTATACATAGAGAAAGTGCTGAAGAGATTTCGTATGGAAAACTCTAAAAGAGGACTCTTATCTCTTAGGCATGATATTCATTTTTTCAAAATGATGTGTTCGACCACATCTGAGAAAATTCAGTACAAGAGTAAGATTTCTTATGCCTCGATCATAGGGAGCCTTATGTATGCTATGTTGTGTACTCGATCTGATATTAACCTTACTGTGAGTGTCACGAGCAGGTATCAGTCGAATCCAGATGAGGAGCACTGGATAGCTGTGAAGAACATCCTTAAGTACTTGAGAAGAACTAAGAATTTATTCTTGATCTTTGGAGGAGGTTCTAAGTTATGAGTTGAGGGGTATATTGATTCAGACTTCATGTCTGATCTTGATGATAGAAAGTCTACATCAGGATATATGTTCGCATGCAATGGTGGTACAGTCAGTTGGAAGAGTTCCAAGCAATCCATCATAGTGGATTCGATCACAGAAGCTGAATATATCGCTGCTTCGGATGCTACAAAAGAAAGTTTCTGGTTCAAAAGTTTGTCGAAGAGCTTGGGGTTATGACATTGGATGCTCTACCACTTTATTGCCACAACAATAGAGCCATAACACTTGTTAAGGAGTCGAGGTCTCATCAGAAATTAAAACACATCGAGCGACGGTTTCATATTATACATGACTACTTTGAAAAGAAATATATTGAGATACGAAGAGTAGACTTTGCAGACAATGTGATAGACCCACTGATAAAGTAATTGAGCTAGCCAAAGATGGAAGTCCTCTTGAGAAGATAGGACTTAGATTAGTGACCAATTGGCTTTAGTCCAAATGAAAGATTGTTAGATGTATGTCCTAGAAGCCAATATGGCTGACATATTGTAATAAATCAAAGACATAATTTTATACTTAATATATTGATTTGATCAATAAAAAAAAAAATTTGATTTTTATTCAAGAGTGATTTATCTTGAATTGTTCATGAAATTAATATTTCGATACATATTCTCAAAGTATTGAGAATTAGAGATATGTATATAATTCTTAAATACTTTCGATCATAGTATCATCATGAGAATGGTGATCGATCTAGATAGACTGGCACACAGATCACTTTCTTCAGGATAAATGAGTTTCTGATCTACAGTGTAGATATACTGAGCGACGAGTGCGGATAGTTGTTAGAGAACAACTAGTACTGAACATGACCATACGATAGATCACTTGAATTTTTAATCAATCATTAGTGATTGTCTCGATGCTATAGTTATGTAAATGATTCTTTGATCTATGATGGTACGATTACTCATAGTGCAATTACTGAAGTTTGACTGACACATAAATATGACCTCATTGAGATCTTGTAGTGGATGTTGGTGACAGTTGGTCCACTGTAGGAGTATGGTGTGTATCTAGATAGAATCTATCGATCTTAAGAGAGTAGTAGTCCTATAGATTTTGAGAAACTAAGTCTGAGAGTCTATGACCACAGTAGTGTGATTAATGAAAAAGAGTTTTTATAAAGATCACAATTAGACTTGAGCTAATCGTATCTATCATATGACTGATGATGAGGTTTAATGATTTATCCATGACCTATCATCTAGTCGGAACTCACGATAGAGGGACTGAATCACATGTGAACTATACCTTGAGATTATTTTTTGATTCTACTATGTTGTCACTACATACTACTAGATGTCATTGGTAGATTGTAAGAGCTCACTAGGATTGATCAGGATCGACAATTCTTGATGAGTTAGAGTGAAATCATTCCAATCCATTGAAAAGAGTTTCAATGATACTATGATAGAGATCATGGTATATTTCACTATCAGATAGAATGAAATCTATGGGGTCACACAATAAAAGAATTAGATCTGGAATAAATAATTGGGCTTATGAAGTCTCAATTAGATTTAGAGAAATCCTATTGGGTTCAGGATAACCTTGCTAGCAGATGGTTGAATCTAATTTACTTTTTGTACTTGAATTACTTATTATGATAAGATTAATTTGAATTAATTATCTGTTAATAATCTTAATGAATTAGATTCATTGGGCTCCAATTATTGAGTCTCTAGGATTTTGGATCATATACATTAAGGGTTCAAATCCTTAATCAATTTTCTTATTTGTTTATATTGGGTGCCACTTGATTTGATCAAGTTGGGCATGCCCACATGATAGAGGATGTGAAAGACTAGCATGGGCATCCCTTAAATCCCATGTGGCATGTGAAAAAGTGAGTGCAAAGGCTTCAATAGTTGGCGCCTAATGGATCTTTTAAAGGAGATCAAATATCTAAGGCTACAAGGATTCTTAATGCAAGTAGGACTTGTATTAAGAGACTATTTGATTTTGAATAGGATTTAAATTTTTTGCTTATTTAAAGGGGCCTTCTCTGAGGCTCTAAGAATTAGATTTTCAGCAGTTCCATGCCCCCTAATGTCTCCCCATGCCTCCCTCTCTTCCCCTTCTAGTTCCAATGCCCAAGGAGTTTGGGCATCCTCCATCTCCACATCCAAGAGGAGCTTGGGCTTCTTCTTTGGTGGCTGATTTTTAGACCTTGGTTGCTTCATAATCAAGAAAAAAAGAGCAAGAAAAGAAGAGAAAAAAAGATCAAGAAAAGGATTAAAGAGTTGATCGCGATTCAAGCTTCATTTAGATTCGTAGGGTGATTATTTTTGAAGAAAAAAGATCAACACCAAAGAGAGCTGTTCCAGATTGATCCTAAGTGAATATCCATAGAGATCAGGCACTTGTGTGGCTAAGGAAGAATCTATTCTCTTTCAGATTCAGATTCAAAGAAAATAATTGTGAAACAGATATGTATTTCGATCACATATTTAATTTCAGTATAAAATTTAGCATGCATTCAATTTCAGCATATGAAATAGATCATTGTATTCTTTATTTTATGTATGCATGATTTAGATTAAAAGATATTTTAATCTTCTATTCTGCTATGCTGTTTAGAAAAAAAATTTGAAACATACATGTATGCCTCGACATGAAATTCCAACACTTTCTCCCAACCCTGTTGGCGGATCCACGACCCAATCCAGTAGTGTTCTGCTTTCAAAAACTCAAAATCTACCTTCTGGCCCATAATGACAATTTGAGTAGCCATGAATAATCGAGGAAGAGGAAGAGGAGAGCGAGAAGGGTCTGACGGTCCTTCAGAACTATCTTATCGATACTTCACCCTTTTCTTGACTGATCATGAGTCTCTTTAGTGCTTGCTCATGGTGGACTTTGATTTGGGAGCCATGACGCTCAATGCACTTCAAAAATTGTGATGGAACGGGGATTTGAGGGGATTTGGAGGGAGAACGAAGAGGGCTCGGAAGGTTTGGAGCCAATAGACTTGAAGAACAGTGAAAGGGTAAAGGCCTGGATCTGACAAATTATTCGATTAAAAATGTGGTCTTGATGATCGAGTCGACTCAAAACTCTTCGAGTTAACTCAAATTTTGAGTTGACTTGAAACTCAACTCGAGTCGACTTGAGTACCGTCTCAAAATAGAAAAGATTCAAAGTTTCCAAAATGGCTTTAGGGCATTTTGAGATGACTTGAATCAATTAAAACCATATCAAAAAGCTTAAGATAAATCAGTCAAATCTAGAGGGAGAAATCAACAATTGGATCGTCTAGATGGGGTCCTTAGAGAGCGGTGGAGAGATTTCTAAGGCACACAAGAAACATTGATTCAAGAATATTTGAGTTTGGACTAGTTCAATCCAAGATGAACGATCTAATCTAAATGATAACAAATCCTTAGATATCTTCTAATAATGCTAAATTTCTCCTCATTAAGGGATTTAATGAAAATTTCAGCTAGTTGTTTATCTATAGATACAAATTCGAGAATTATACCATCATTTTGAATATGATCTCTTATGAAATGATGTCTTATTTCAATATATTTCGATCTTGAGTATTGAATTAGATTTTTAGTTAAATTAATTACACTTGTATTGTCACATCTTATTGGGATTTTATTAAGTTTAATACCAAAATCTTCAAGTTGTTGCTTAATCCACATGATTTGAGCACAACAACTTTCGACAGCTATATATTCGGCTTCGATTGTTGACAATACTATCGAATTTTATTTTTTGCTAAATCATAAAATTAAGTTAACTCCAAAAAATTGACAAATGTCATTTGTACTTTTTCTATCTTGTTTGCAACCAACAAAATCAGCATCAGAATATCCTATTAATTCAAATGGAGATAGCTTATCATATCATAGTCCTACATTTATAGTTCCAAACAAATATCTAAATATTCTTTTTAAGCAATTAAGTGAGATTTTTTAGAGTTTGATTAATATCTAGCACATATATAAACACTAAACATGAAGTTTGGTCTACTTGTAGTTAGATAAAGTAAAGATCCTATCATGTCTCTATATAATTTTGTATCTAAATTCTTATCTTTTTCATTTTTATCAAGTTTACATGATGGACTCATTGGTGTACCAATTGATTTTGAACCATTCATCCTGAATTTTTTGAGTGTCTTTTTTGTCTACTTAGCTTGATTGATGAAGATTCCATCTTCAGTTTGTTTGATTTGGAGTTCAAGAAAGAAGTTTAGTTCTTCTATCATGCTCATCTCGAACCCATCCTACATTAATTTGATAAATTTCTCATAAAGAGATTCATTAGTAGCATCAAAAATTATGTCATCTACGTAAATTTGCACTACTAATAAATCATCATTTTTTCTTTACAAAAATAGTGTTTTATCGACATTCCTTCTAGTGAATTCATTTTTTAGTAGAAATTTACTCAACCTTTCATACCATGCATGAGGTGCTTGTTTTAAATCATATAGTACCTTATGTAACTTATAAACATGATTAGGATAGATATGATTTTCAAATCCTAATGGTTGTTCTACATAAACTTCTTCAATTATGTAACCATTTAAAAATATACTTTTAACATCCATTTGATAGTTTGAAGTTTAAGAAACATGCAAATGCAAATAGCAATCTAATTGCTTCTAATCTAGTAACTGGAGCAAAAAGTTCATCAAAATCAATGCCTTCCTCTTAATTATATCCTTTAGCTATCAATCTAGCTTTATTTCAAACAATAATTCTATTTTTATCTAATTTGTTTCTAAAAATCCATTTAGTTCCAATCACTGGATAATTGTTAGGTCTTTCAGTTAAAGTCCAAACTTTATTTCTTTCAAATTGATTTAGTTTCTCTTGCATAGCATTTATTCAATTTGGATCATTTTCAGCCTCTTCAATAGTTTTGGGTTCAATTAGAGATACAAATGCTAGATAATTATTTACATTTCTTAAAAAAAAATGAGTTCTTTCCCCTTGAGATGGATCACTTATAATTAAGTTTTTTGAATGTCCATAAGCATACCTCCACTCTTTAAGTAGATCATCCTTTTGGCTGGGAGTGGGTTCTTCATGCTTCTCCTCTTCATCATTTTTTTTTACATCATCTTCTTTGTTTTGGAGAGGATCATCCTTAAGTGTGAGATTGTCCATTTTGCTGTCCAAAATTTCTGTATTTTTTTCTAAAATATCTTCCTTTCTAGGAGATTTGTCATTAGATTCATCAAAAGCCACATGAATAGATTCTTTAACAACAAAGATTCTTTTGTTGAAGTCTCTATATACCTTACTTGATGTAGAGTATCCTAAGAAGATACTCTCATTCGCTTTGGCATCAAATTTTTCTAAATTATCCATTCCATTATTTAGTATAAAACATCTACAACCAAAAATATGAAAATAGTTTATGTTTGGTTTCCTTTCTTTTCAAAGTTCATATGGTATTTTTTTAAATAGGTTGAATTAAAATATAATTTAAGATATAACATACTGTGTTAATGACTTTTGCTCAAAATATCTAAGTAAATTGCTTTCACATAACATTGTGCATATCATTTCTTATAAGGTGCAATTTTTTCTTTCTACTACCTCATTTTGTTGAGATGTTCTAGGTATGAAAAAATTATGATCAATTTTTTTATCATTATAAAATTTTTTAAAATACTAATTTTTAAATTCGATATCGTGATCACTACAAATACATATGAGAGATGTGTCTTTTTTATTTGAAACTTTGTGATAAAATTTAGTAAATTCATTGAAAGCTTCATATTTTGGTGCTAAAAATATTACTCAAGTAAATCTTGAAAAATCATCTACAATTACAAGACCATATTTTTTACCTCTTAAGCTTGTGGTCCTAGTGGATTCAAATAAATTCATGTGAAGTAATTCTAGAGGTCTAGATATTGAAACCATGCCTTTTGGTTTAAAAGAATTCTAAGTTTATTTTTTGAATTGATAAGCACCACAAATTCGATATTTTTTAAAATTTAGTTTTGGTAAGCCTTTAATAAGATCTTTCTTAGTGAGTTTTGAAAGTAAATCTATACTAGCATGACCTAATCTACGATGTCACAATCAGCTAGTCTTATTGGCTTTGACATTCATTGTAACTTGACATTGACCATTCTTTATGTATAGATCGTCTAGATCCATCATGTACATATTGTCATGTCTATGTCTAATGAACATGATACCATTGTCATTGGGACTAGAAACTATGCATAATAAAGACTCAAAAGTTACCTTAAATTTTTTATCATAAAATTGACTAATGCTAAGTAAATTATATTTCAATCCTTCAACTAATAAAATGTTTCGAATAGAGGTAGAGGGAGTGATACGGATGTTACCGATACCAACAATACACCCTTTTTCATGATCTCCAAATGTAACAACTCCTCCATCCTTAGATTCAAAGGTGATAAATTGAGATTTGTCATCCATCATTTGCCTTGAACAGCCGCTATCAAGATACTAAAGTCTTTTTTTCACGGGCTGCAAGACACTCTTACAAAAAGAAATCAAGTAAGATTTTTAGGTTCCCAAGTCATCTTGGATCCTTTAGGGTTAGTTCTTATAGTTCCTTTTGGAATCCAAACCATTTTAACCATACTTCCATTTAATTTTCTAAAATTATATGTATAAGATTTATGGCCAACTTTTCCACAGCAAAAAATATGAGACATTTGTAACAAAATTTGATGAGGCTCCAACAAAGAAATTCTTTAATAATTTTTGCTTCTTTTGAGTTTTGAATCCCAATCCAATCTTGTTAAAAATAGCTCTTCGTTCATTCAAAAGGATATGTAGTTTTTCAGAACTATAAGTAAATTTCTCTATAAAAGATTTAATTTTTTTTAGTTCATCATTTAATTTTTGATTTTCACAAGTTAGTAAATCAAAATTTTCAAAAATCCTTTCCTTTTTATGGGTAAGTTCATGATTTAGCTTTTTCAATTCTTTATTTTTCAAACTTACTTTCTCATATTCAGTCATAAGTTCTAAAAAAATGCATCTTCCAATTCATTAAATATAAAGTCTAGGAAGTTTTCAGCATTTACCTCCTCTTGGTGTGCCATCAAGCAAAGATTTGTCACTTTTTATATTTCTTCTTCGGAGCTTGAGTCCTTACTATCACTCCAGGTTACCATCATTGCCTTCTTCTTAAATTTTTTAAATGATTTCTTGAGGAGAGGACAGTCCATTCTAAAATGATTGGATTTTTTGCATTCAAAACAAATGGACAACTCCTTCTCCTTCTCTTTCTTCTTATCCTTGCTTGGTTCACCTTTGAAGGTCTTCTTTTTGAAACCTTGCTTCTTCTTCTTCATGAACCTCTGAAACTTTCTTGCGATCAAGGCTAAGTCTTCTTCATCTTCCTCATTAGACTCATCACTTTCATCATCCTTGGAGGTTATTGTTTTGAGTGCGATAGTCTTTTTCTTCTAAGTTTCTTTCTTTAAATTTTGCCTCATGGTTAACTCATGAGTCATTAGAGACACAAGGCGTTCTTCTAGTGGTAGTTTGTTGAGATCCTTGACTTCTTGTATAGTAGTAACTTTTTTTTTCAAGCCTTTGGAAGAGACCTAAAAATTTTACGAACAAGCTCACTATTAGTATAAGATTTTTTCAAACCATTTATAATATCAGTGAATCTAGTAAATATTTTGAAAATAGATTCATTTTGCTCCATCTTAAATAATTCATATTTTGCACAAGCATATTTATTTTAGACTCCTTAACTTGATTGGTACTCTCATGGGTAACCTCTAACCTATCTCAAATTTTCTTAACTGTTGTATATATAGAAATTCTATTGAATTCATTAGGATCTAATGCACAATATAAAATATTCATAGTTTTTATATTTAACTCAATCAATTTTATATCAAGCTCATCTCAATCCTCTTTGGGTTTAGGAACATCTTTACCATCTACTTTAATCGTGGGTGTGTGAGGACCTTTGATTATAATTTTTCAAAATTGATAATTAAGTGCTTGAATGTAAATACGCATGCGTGCTTTCCAATAAGTATAATTTGTTCCATTGAACAAAGATGGATGGCTAGTTGATTGTCCCTCGATAAGAGACACACTCATTTAGGTTGCCATTTGATTTTAACTCTTAATTGTTAGATCAAATATAAGTGAGTACCGGACTCTGATACCACTTATTGCCCAGCAAGATAATCCAAGTGGGGGGCGGGGTGAATTAGGTTTCAAAAATTTAAATAAGATATGTGCTGTTTTTACAAAACAATGAAGTGATTAGGAGTGCTGAAAGTTATTTGATAAAGTAAACTAAAATACAAAGAGAAGATGAGCAAAAGAGAAAGTAATCAGCAAATAAATATCATAATTTTTATAGTAGTTCGGTGCCTCCAGTACCTACATCCACTCTCCAAAATCTACCTGAAAATTTTACTATAATCTATCCAAGATTATAGTCGGATAATTTTTTCAGACTCACTATCCAAAATCCAATTGGTTTTACATTGGATCACAAACCATAACCTACACAAGCCAATCCTAGGCTTACAATCTAATTTTGAGACTTGGATGAGCGTATCCCCTTGCTTCAAAATCCAATTGAAGCAAGTTACAAAGAAGGATAACAGAAAAAGAATAATAAAACACAAGAGCTCCTTTAATGAACAGATTGAAAGTTGATGAAGCTTGGTTATTGAGTGCTTGAATACTTGTAGTTAAGACTCTTGAATGCTTCTTGAATGATCTTATAAAGTCAAGAGAAAGTGGGTTGTAAGATGGTGAACTCTCTTGAACACAATAAATCCTGAAAAATCACTCTTTTTCACTTTGAATAGTTTGAACAGTTACTTGTTTTTGGTTTTCTTGACTTTCTTTTTATATTTGAATAGTTTTCACCAAGTTGGATGTTGTTTGAGCCCCAAACTAGCCATTTTTGCCCATTGGAGATGAAATACAGCCATTGAAAAAGTTCTAATAAAAATATGGACCGCTGCAGAACTATCTGTTGTGGCTGTCAGAGCTCCTCGAGTTGACTCGACCTGACTTCAGATCGATTCGACTAATCTTCGAGTCAACTCAACTGATTTTCAAGTAG
Source organism: Elaeis guineensis (assembly GCF_000442705.2). NCBI lineage: Eukaryota > Viridiplantae > Streptophyta > Magnoliopsida > Arecales > Arecaceae > Elaeis > Elaeis guineensis. The sequence continues at coordinate 41,269,901 of NC_026002.2, forward strand.
ACTTATTCTCAGTCGATAGAAATATGCCTCTTTGTAAATTTGTGTTCACTAAGATAGAGTCGACTCGATTTTTCTTTGAGTCGACTCCATCTCAGGCCATAGAAACTATTCTTTTATTTTTTGAGATGGAATCGACTTGGTTTGAATTGGAGTCGACTCGATACCATGCCACTCCTCGTGCCATCTTCAAAACATGCCAGAGTCGACTCTATTCCATCTTGAGTCAACTCAATTTTCTTCAAATGATTTTTTTGCATAAAATTTGACTCCAACTCATGTCTCATCGGCTTAAGATATTCTCAATTTATTTCAACTTATTTCAATGGTGCTTTGCATCTACAAAAATATTCTTAAGAAAAACTCGAAAGATATTAGTATCTCACTATGCTTTAATGTTTGGTCATAATCAAAATCATCCTTAGGGTCAACACACTGCTCTGGTTAAGAATTCATTCTATTCCCTTATTATCTGAGTATCAATTATTGACCAGTCTAAATTGTGTATTGCCTGATCTCTCATCCACCTTGATTGAAAATGTTGCGTTAATAACATTTTAATCTCCTCATGATTTTTAGTACGATCTCCCTGAGTTCTGTGTAAAAAGTGTATTTTATTGTGTCTTCTTCTTAATATAGTAGATCGATGAAAGTATGCTATATTTGAATCTCCTTGCTGTAGCCAAGTAGTTCGGGCTTTTTGATGCCAAAAGACCTCTTGCATGTAAAGATTTTTTTGGTAAGCACGTAATAGAGCCAAGAGGGGCATGCACTTTTGATTTGTAAGGCCTCCATTTTATGCTTCTTCTATTGGATTTGATATATTTGATCATTAGGTTGCTGCCCTTGCCAAAACAGATATCCTACACTCCTTTTCCATTGCTTAACAGCCTTCCGAGTATTATGTAATAAAATTGATGGCTTAACAGGGGATGAATGATTACCTTCACATGTCCAGGCCTATTTAACCACCTTCTGAATACCTTCACACTACAACCACATCTTTTCAATCCAAAAAGGTACCGATCCTCTAGAACAAGTATTAAAAATGATAATTAATAAGGGGCAATGTTCAGAAGCAAACCTGGCCAAATGATTGACTGTGGATTCAAGAAAAAGATCAATCCATTGGCCAGAAGCAAAGGCATGGTCTATTCATTCCCAGGCATGGTCTATTCATTCCCACACCCTTGCTAGCCCAAGTCTATTGTTGTTCTAGGTGTAGTGTGGCCCTTGATATCCCAAATCCACAAACCCACTATGGCGAAGAAAGGCTCGAAATTCTCGAACATCCCGATCTACTCGAAAAGGCTTACCCCCTTTCTTATCTTCTGCACATAGAACACAATTGAAGTCACTAATAATAAGAAAAGGTAGACCCAAAGTGAGAACCGAAAGAATTTCATCCCAGATTTTTTGCCCCTCCACTCCACATGTGTTAGCATAGATCACCTCCAAAACCCAAAGATTTCCATTCAAACTATTAATAATTCCAAAGGCACCCTACCTATTATTATGGTTAAATTGAATCTGTTGTAATTCTTTCCTCTAAGCAACAACTACACCCTCAGATAGACCCCTAGAAGGGATCATGTAAACATCCTATGGATACCTCACAAACCTGTGAATGAGAGGCAAGGACTGCTCATTCAATCTAGTTTCAAGAAAACAGTAAATATCAGGACTATATTGCCTTATAAGAGTCTTACTATAATTTACAAAAGAGACTTTTGCTGCCCCCCTACAATTCCAACTTTAGGGCCTCGTGGGGATACAATATTTAAACCCCCGACACCCTAATCACTATCCATAGCTTCTTTGATAGACCCTGATTCAACTCTCCTTGTACTAGTACTAGATGATGATTCTACCAACATAGAAGGAGCACCGTGAGCACTAGCACCCTATTCAAGCTTTTGCTATAGCTATTGGAATATGAGTTGGGTAGGGACTGATGATGAGCCAGCCAACAAAGACTGTACCAAAGAGAGAGAATCATGTTGCTCTGATTGTTGCTGCATCTTCTCTTCCAACCTTGATTGTGTATTAGCCCTCATCCCCCCAACTGGCTTCCATATCTCCTTATAAGCCTTCCCCCCATTGTTCCGCTGCTTAGGATTAGATGCATAAATCTCCAGGTGCTTAGAATATTCATGATTTCCCTCTACATCCTCTTATACAAGCACTTTTGTTTGTGGTGGAGAATCCGATGGTGACTTACACTGACCCGAATTTAAAGTGGGTGACTGCTTTCTCTTTTCTTTTGTTGCTGTTCTCTAATTTGCAATGAACACTATCTCCATATCCTGCAAACCAACTAACTCCTCAGTTTGTAGATTCATCAATGGAGCATATTTAGAGGCAACTCCCACTTTTGGGTCAATATGTGATTCAGATTGCATTTTAGGGGATGAATTTTTTAAATTTTTCCTTGCCTATATCCATGTGTCCTCAGAATACTCACCAGCAAAGACTGGAGTTAGAGATTTTTTAGCCTTCGATGGAGATGAACCAGACATAGGCACTTTGGCTGCTCAGATCCAAAGACCATATAAAAGCTTTGGTACTGATCCACGAGCCTTCATATAGTCACATGATTCCGTAGACATACCAATTTTTCCACATCCATAATAAATCTCAGGCAACTCTTCATAAGTAAATTGTTGCTATAAGACATTATCTTTAACTCTCACCTGAGCCCCTGGGCAAATGCTCTGATTGACATCTATAAGGACACAAACCCGGGCAAAGCCATTCTTGTGGAGGATTCAATCCACTTATCAAGGTACATTAGTGAACCAGCCCTTGAAGCCAACATAAAAATCATATCCTTGTCCCATAACTCCAAAGGCAAGTCTGGTAACGTGAGCAAGATCATGACCTATGTCACAGTGTCCCGCCTGACTGAAATTGAGGTCTCCAGCTTTCTAAGGCTAATAGTTGACCAGCTAAAGACCATGACCTTTCTGGAGAATCCTGGGTTTATCCTCTTCAGATGGGCATTGAAAGATCAACAGGCCATCAGATAGAGATGAAACATGAAACTCTCCCCGAATATTCTACTTGAGTTTCATCCCTTTTTGGATAAAATCTAAAGAAAAGCCACAGCCAAGGAACTTACCCACCAACGCATTCTTCCACCTTGTTAAAATCCAATCAATCTCCTCAACTGAGAATGCCACCACTTGGGTAAACGGTCACTTCTTCCTCTGTCATTCTTGTAGTTTTTTATTTGAATCGGTAAATCCACTGTACAACCTAAGCCTACGATCGATTCCTTTTTGGCAATTGACCTCCACGTGAGTATGTTGGTTTTCTTGGAGGCGACCCAATCGTTTGTTGAGTAGCATCATCTGGCCTTCGAGCAGAAGCCGGCAAAGACTCCCTCTCCATCACAAAAATCCCTTCAGATAGTTGATTCCCCACGAAGGTAGGAACCTCTTGCGAAGATGACTCAGTTGTCTTCTTGTTCAAGCAATTAGATCCTTTACCAGCCTCCAGCGAAGAAGTCTACACCAGATCCAGCCGGTCAAGGTCCATCTCACCCTCCTTCCCCTTCAAAAGGGAAACCCTAGCTATGCCTTTCTCCTTCCCTTTCTCTTCCATCACTCTTTCTCTCTCTAAACCCACTTTAAGAACCTTACACTCCATAGACAAGAGAGTTTGAGATGATATAGGCCATGCTCAAAATAGGACTACTCAATTCACAAATCTAGTAGGAAATTCAGTCAAATCCTCCTAATTATTTGATTAAGTCTTAATACAAAAAGATTTAGGACTTGGATAAGAGGAGGCAAGGAAAATCTATGGCTCCTCTACTACATAATCTTGTTCTCTTGGGAGTCACCAATCCCTTTTTCCTCAAAATCAATTTTGTTGGCAATATGCATGAAAGAGGAGGCTATGGTGGAGTTATTAGAGAATATCATAAAATATCAAGAAGGATTTTCAGCTCATGTTAGAGAAGATAATGAAATATTGGAGGATATCAAAGAGATTTCCAGCTGATATATTATATTAGTAAATATCAAAGAATATTAGAAACAATTTTCAACTAAGAAATTATTGTATATCATATGCACTACAATCATTGGATCTTGATTCTATTTATTGTTTGTACTAAAATCACACAATTCTGATTTTCTGAACTTTTATACTCTTACATATATATACATATGTCATTCTAATGAATGTAAAATAAATCATAACAAATTTCTCTCTCTCTCTCTCTCTCTCTCTCTATATATATATATATATATATATATATATATATATATATATATATATAAATGCAAAATCATAACAAAACTTTCTACTCAATTCCAATAGGAGTGGCCTTTATTATTAGAGTTTGTTATCCCAATGGCTAAGTTGTATGGAACATGGGAAAGGATAACCTATACCATAAGGACCTTGGGGGTATCCTATATTATGTTGGTGGAGGATTTGAACTGGTCATTAAATGGCTGGCATACATAGCCTTTTTTTTTTAGCAGAAAGGTATAAGTCAGTTTATTTAATATAGGAAGTGTGCAAGTATAAGTACAAAAAAGGCCTACAATACACGAAACAAAAAGGAGTTCTTTACTTATCTAGTGTGTTTGTAAAATTTTTTTATCAAAATGATGCATCTTTGAACTTATTTACCAAACTGATGCAAAAGGTAAAAATGCCATTTGGAATAACATTTTCTGATTTGGAATGGTATTTTTTCAATCAAGAAATGCCAGTGCAAATGACACTTTCTGTCCAGTCAGCCCATCTCCCCCTAGATACGTGGCGGGATGACGTGGCTCCTGAAAATGTCATTCAGAATGGTGCCTCTAGAAGTACCATTTGGAATGGCATTTTTAGAAGTGCCATTCTAAAAGCACCATTCTGAATGGTGCTTCTAAGTGGGCCCTTATGAAGGCTACTTGGCCCCCACACCGCCTGCATCGGAGCCATTCTTCTCCTTCCCACCCGACGTGCCCCCCACCGACCTCTTCTTCTTCTAATCCAATGCCCACCCCGCCACCCCCATCCCCCTGGGCCGACGCCCTCTCCGCCCCCATCGTGGCCTTTCTCCTTCCCATCTGACACCCACCCCCCCGGGCTTCTTCCATTTCCCTCCCAATCGACGCCCACCCCCCACTCCCCCTCCCCCATTCGATGCCCGCCCACCCCCTCTACCCCTCTTCCCATTTGACACCCGCCCACCCCCTCTCCCTCGATTTTCTTCCTTCTCTCTTCCTCCGTGCCCCCCCTCTTCCCATCCGATCCCCCCACCCCCTACGTGGCCCTTCTACGCCCATCCCTCCCTCCCTACCACCCCCCTCTTTCAGCTTTTTTCTCCTTCCCATCTGACCCCCCACCTCCCGCATGGCCCTTCCTATCATCTCTTTCTTTCTTCTCCTTCCAGTAGATGTCGTACACTCGATCTTTCATTTCAGACGACCGACATAGCTGCTCAATGCCATAGCGACGTGCCCAACATCGATGATGCATAGTCGTGATGCTACGATAATTTTACAACTACCTAATTTTTTTATAAATATAGCATTAAATTGTGTACTCCATTAATGTAGGTGTTTTAGTAGAGAAATAGATTCACAGAATACCTAATTAATGTATAAATGTGTTGTTCAATATAAGTTGTCGTATTAAGATTAATGTTGTTTGCTATATTTTTGGATAATTGAATTATTAAAATTAGTTGTTGAATAATTGTTTACTATATTACTGTGAAATTTAGATGATGGAATTTACAAATGTTTTCATTGAATGCAGATGATTTTCTCAATATTACTCTATGGCAATCTAGTTTTTGTATTATTTTATCAAAATAATTATTAATACTAAATATTCTAATTTTGATACTATCATAAAATTATTTAAGAAAATGGCTAGTGCTCGGATTCATCTACTATTATATTATGATGGCATAATATAATATGGTGAAGATGGAGTGCAGTAGAGTCAGCCTGCCAGCCGGATGGTTAGAATGTCTTCATCATTATTACTTCAAAAATTGATAGACCATTTATATAGTAGTATTCCTATAGACAGAAAAAAATTTGAAATCAAATTGAGATAGAGATCTCTTAACATGTCAGAACAGTTAATGCAGAGTAAATATATCTTAGTTCTAATTGATGATGATGAAGATGTCCAAAAAATATTGATATTTTTTTTAAAATATTCAAAATATCGATATGTTGAATTATTTATTAAAAAAAAGATGTACCCACTAATAAAAATACTACTCAAATGATAGCACTGAGATTTGGGTACTTTAGTAGGCTTTTAACCTAAGAGGGCAATAGTCTTGGACTTTCCTTGCCTTTCTCAAGTCCTATGGTGCGAACTGTTGGTGTTGAAGCCATGTTTGTAGAACAATATTATGATGCTGTTGGTCTTAGTTGTCCAATTATTCAAAGTCCTATGGTGACTTCTCCTATGGTGGAAGTAGTAGTAGGTATGGGACATAACACTCAAATGGGAGATGATGATTGGGTCAGCACTGAAATAAATTTTGATAGCCAAGGTTTTAAGTCAGATAAGAATGTGGCTGAAGAAGAATGGTTTGATGAGGATAGTAACAATGATGAAGATGAAGATGATCAGCCCTATAACAATGTAACAGCTATGACCGTAGGTGAACCTGAACCTCGTTTGCATGGACCCCCTTAATTTTTTAACAACTTGAATTTAGATGATGGTGGTGATGTTAGTGCTGGTCAAAGATTAAACTTTGATTATCAGTTTTGAAACTCCTCAATGATTGAATTTTTTATAGATTTGATATTTGAGAATAAAGATGTACTAAAGAGAGTTGTTGATTTTTATCACATTCAGAAGCATTAGACATACAACGTAGTTCACTTACATTCAAAGTTATGGTCCATACAATATGCATCATCAGATAATGAATAAGATTGTAAATGGAGGTTTCATGCTGCATTGTTGAAAAAGCATGTTTATTTTCAGATTACAAGATATGACGGTTCTCACACTTGTTTATTTAAAGGGTTGAGTCAGGACCACAAACATATTAAAAAAAATATGATTGATACATTAGTCCGACATATTGTTGAGAAAAATTTAGATGTTAAAGTTAAGGCTATTGTGGCAACTGTTCATGAGCAATTTCAATATACAGTATTATACAGAAAAGCATGATATGGAAAACAAGAGGTATTGGTTAATATTTATAGAGAATAGGAGCCATCTTATGCAAAATTATCCTATTATATGGCTACACTCCAAAATGCAAACTCTGGTATCATTGTTTCATAGGATTTCTTTCCAACTAGGATTTTGATATATGGATTTTAAATTATATTTTTTAGGCCTTTCAACCTTCTATCCAGAGTTTTAGGCACTATCATCCTATGATAAGTATTGATGGCACATATTTGTATGGAAAAGTTTAAAAATAAGATGCTAATTGCAACAAAAATTGATGCGAAGAATGAAATTTTATTCTTAGCATATGCAATTGTGAATGAGGAGACAATTGCTAGTTGGAGTTGGTTTTTTTTAAGGCTCAGAAGGCATGTCGCATAAGATAGAAATGGAATATATCCAGAGTTGAACTGTTGTATAGTGTATGTCCAGAGTTCTATATATTCCATGCCATTGATTATGGAGCTAGTATTGTTCTTTTATCTTGTTCTTTGAGAACATCTTTGTATGTCATGTTTTTTTGAATGTGTTTTGCAAGTTGTTTTAGCCATCATGTCTCATTGCATTTTGAATCCAGGGCCAAGGGACCCTAATGTTCTGACTTTACAGGCATTCCATAGATCAGAGCGCATATATGAGGGAGAGGTGATTAACTTTCCATTGAAGCAGCTTCGATTAATTTGATGTTAATGATGTTACTTTTTTTTATATTATTTTTGTTTGGTGTTGTTTCAGGAGATGCGGCAAATCAAATGTTGACGATCAGATAAGTTTTTTTGGACACACACTTCACCTTTTTTGGACAGTATCTTACAGCTTTTACAGTAGTTGGATTTTTACGATGTCTATCATATTGGACGACATAGATGGATGTAGGTTTGATTACTGCATTGACTCAGAGATGGCATGTAGAGACTCATACATTCATTTATCTTTTGGGGAGACTACCTTCACATTACAGGATGTCAGCATCCTAACTAATTTATGCGTTGATGGTTTGCCAGTTACTGATCATGATCCAGCATTTTTGATACTGCAGTGGCAGTCACTTTACGAGTGATTATTAGGGGTTGCACCTCCAACTAAAGCTTTTGAGGAGAGTAGACTTAGGATGAGATGGCTATCAAATTATTATGCAGACTTTCAGCTGCTGGATGATACTCCTGATGAGATGGTTCAGCAGTACACTCGGGGCTAGATTTGGCATATGCTTGGAGGATCCTTTTTACCTGGTACATCATCGGCTCTAGCGAAGTTGATGTATTTTCCTCTATTGGAGGATTTTCATCAGTTGGCATGCATGAGTTGGGGGAATGCAGTCCTGGCATTTTTATATCGAGCTTTATATAGGGCTATCAGGCCTACACAATCGGACATTGGTTCTTAGTTTTACTACAGGTACATATTTTTTAAAAGTTTATATATGTTTATTTATATAATTTAGTTACATGATTTATCTATGGATATTTTTAGATATAGGCATGGGAGAGGTTTCCTATTTTTCAACTAGAGATATGGCAGCTTTTAGAGATCAGACCGACAGAGATGGAAGAAGATATGCCATTCGTCTTAAATGCACTGTGGGGATTTAGGTAAAATAAGTTCATATTATAAGCATTATATTTTTATTTTTATTTTTATAATTGGTTATAGTTAAATTATAATAACAACATGTATGGGTAGAATATTCTATTTCATATGAAGGATGTGTCCATCCATGTCGTACAGCTTATAGAGATCAGTTAGACTGCTTAGATGATACTAAAAGATGGATAATTTATTTCACATTTGTGACTATATTTTTAAAAATTCTTGAAGTAATATTTAATTTATAATTATTAATGAAGATATATTTATTTTTTTATCAGTTTGTCTGGGAGCCTTACACATCAGATGTTATGGTGTGTTTGCCATGCATGTGCACTAATGGATAGGATATTTGGATGGCACAGATGCCTCTTATTTGCTTTGATGTTATGGAGTGGCATTTTTCTGACCGTGTACTCAAGCAGTTTGGCCTACATCAGTTGATACCATAGATGTGCGATACAAGACTTGCTCTTCATGGTATGATCGATAAGATAGGCCCAACATTGTTTGAGATACTACATATGCCACCTATACTGATAGATGGTATGATCTCTGACAATTTATTATTTCTGATGAGCCAATTCTTAGGGGCATTCCATATGATCGAGAGTACATAGTGTGGTATAGATAGATTACTCGTTTAGTAATGAACAAGTCAAATTATTTAAAGTTCAGATATCAGGGACAGGGAGAGACGATACAGATGGTGGTAAGCCCATCTCTAATGTAAAATATTTTATGTAGTTCTATTATATCTTTATTTTATATTCTATAAAGTATTGCTAATTTTATTTTTGTTATATGTAGACTGAATGTTTTTGTGTCTTGTGTTGGACATTTGTTATGCTCTATCCACGACTGATGAAGATGAGCAGATTCAGATACTACGAGAGATGAAGAAATCATGTTTAGGGATATTAATGGCAATTGGTTATGAGCATATTACTATACCTTGGTATAGAGCATCCGATGCACCAGATATGAGACATACATCATCACTATATTTTTCAGATATGCCATTACCATATATTCTACAAATGTCATCGCTGCATGCTCTACATATGCCATCACCTTATGGTCCATAGATGCCAGAGTCTTCATCTTCGTATATGCCCCATATGGCAGCATCGGATTCCACTTGGCATCATAAGTCTTCATCTGAGTGGCCTGAGCAGTTGGGGAGTAATCTAGTCCCCTGCCAGCATGACTCTTTTATTATAGGCCCATCTTTGGATCCAAATGAGGGGATTGAGGGGGTCACTTAGCTCGTAGATGCTTCGACACGTCAGGATAGAGTACGGAGGTATGGTAGAGCTCGTGGGCAAGTAGCACCTGTTATTCTTTATATGCATAACCACGAGACATCCATTGATATTGGGGAAGGGTCATCATAGGTGATACAGGAGTAGGAGTGACTGTTGAAGATCTTTTTGAGAAGGTCTGAATAACCACGGGCAATACCACATCCTTGTGGCACTTAGATAGTATTTTTTAGACTTGTAGTAATATTAGATTTCTTTTTGTAGACGTGTAAATGGTTATATTATTTATTTGATATGTTTACTCTATCTTATATTATTAATTGTTATTTCTATCAGAGATTAATTTAGATATATTGCTTGTTAATTTTAAGTGTTAAGATGCTACCGGAATTTTTGGACATGGATACAGGTCTTCAGGTGTGTCTCGGAAGGTTGGGGGATGAAATGCCATACTAAAAGGACCATATAAATTAAAATATAAATAATAATAATATATTGAGTAATTCAATTATATTTTTTGAAATAGTAAGTAATAAGCTTGCACAAGTTAGCTCCATTGGTCAGAAAGATTAAATATTCCCTTTACCTCTCACCATCCTGTGCTTAACCACCACAATCTCTGGCCATCCTCTGGCAAAACTGTCACATTCATAAGGCCCCTAAACTACCATCTAAGGGACTGCTCTGGCAACTCTTCATATGTGGTGTCTATCTCGGTCTCAAGAATGTCAAAAAAAAAATACTTAAAAGAACAAGTTCTCACAAATTTGGATGGCTCATTATGAAAAAAATGAAATTGGAAGAAGCAAATATCATTTGGAAATATTGAGGCCAAAAAAATTCAAGTTTGAGAGATTGAAATATGAAGAAAAATGATGTTGGAAGGTTTGGAGCCGACCCTGGGAGATTTCGAGTCGACTCTGGTATGTTAGAAGAAGACTGGCACAAGTCCGAGTCGACTCGATTTCAATCCGAGCCGACTTTCTAAGAAAAGATAAAAAACTGTATTTTCAGGATCTCTACTCGAGCCAGCTTAATTTCAATCTAAACCGATTTGCCTGCGAACCAAGCTGACTCACTTGCAAATGGAGTCAACTCGGATGGGAAGGAGAAGAAGGAAAGCAGGCGTCAGAGGGAGAAATAAGGGTCCATCTAAAAATGCCATTTGGGATGGCACTTATAAATCTTTTTTTTTCGACTTCCACGTAAGCTATGAGAGGGGTGGGCTGGTTGGGCAGAAAACACCATGTGGAATGATATTTTCTTAGACAGAAAATACCATTCCAAATGATACTTTTACTTTTTGCATTAGTTTGATAAATAAGTTCAAAGATACATCACTTTGGTAAAAAAATTTTATAAATGCATTAGTTGCGTAATGAACTCAAACAAAAAGTGGGTCAAAAACACAAGTGACAACAGATTACATGATGGGAGATAAAAAAAAAAAAAAAAGGATGTTAAGCAATAGCTTTCATCGGAAACTTTGCAGAACAAGAAATATGATGTCATAGCAAACAAAAATTCCTATATAAGACTATAAACAGTAGAAATATTCACCCAAAAAGAAGTATAAGACTATAATAAGGCAGACGCATCTCCATTGATGTGAGAGATCTCATGTTGTGTTGAACAGTAGTTGCCGAATTCCATGAGGGACTGTCTAGAGAGTAGCTTGAAACAATAGAAAATTTGGAGTTAAGCCACGAAGCATGCTGAATCAGTGAAAGCTGATGATGTAGTAACATAAGAGTAGGAGAGAACAACATCCACAGTAGGACTCTGTCAACTTGATAATAGGAATAAGCTCGTAAGATGAGGACCCAATAATACTTGAGAAGTTGTATAGCAGCAAACCAACCCCTGCAAGGCATGAAAGCAGAAGACCATAGCAACAGGTACATCCAGATTGAGCAAGAAAACCCACTGAGGAGAATACCATATGATCTTAAATATTGTCAGCAAGCTCTTAAAAAAATAGAAGAAAACCATCATTGAAAATGGCACAAAGGAGATCAGTAGATCATAGAGTACATACGAGTTGTTTGAGAAGGATAGTTGAAGTAGTCTGATACAACCAATGAAGAGCCAAGCCAGTATATAAGACAATGAATGCGAAGCTAAAATCATGACAATAAGATAGCTAGAATCAGTAGTGAGACACAATGAACTAGTAAAAGGCATTAGCAGTATATTACTGGTTTCATATGATAATATTAAATCGATAAACCCAGGTGTCATAGAAGAAGCAGCAATCCCCAAACAACATAGCATGGAACTCCAACATCCGGATTAAGAGAAATACAGCCAATGTAGCAGAATTGTGTGACTATTTGAATGACCTTCGCACTCCAGCAGTAGAGCAATAGAAAATGCATCACTAATGGAGACCTGAAGTAACATAGCCACTTCCAGTCGGAACTAAAGTATGGAAGACGCCACATGAAATCCATATCAGTAAGATTTGGATAAGTAACTCTCCATAGCAATGAAACATCATGTCTTATGTATTGTGAATATATCCTGAGATGCAACAGAGCTATATATGTTGATGAAAACAATACATGACATTGATGTTCTTGGTATTGAGCAAAGTATGAATAAGCTGATTTAAAGAAATGAGCTGTAATGGTGTAGTCAGTGTATCGACAGTGGCCTTGAAACAGCAACAAAATATCTTCCAAGTGTAATTAAATAGTGACAAGCAATTATAACATGAAAGCCCTGCAAAAAACAAAAGAAGAACAAGTTAGACAAAACACTCTATTTTCTCCTTTTTCCTTTGTTTTTGTCTTTTTCATTTTTCCTTTTTGATCCTCTTTTCTTGTAGTACTAATATTTCTTTTTTCCCCTTTCACCCTCCTTGGGTCTTTTATTTTTTTTCCTTTTAAAATTTCTCTCGATCCTACAGTCTGTCAGTATTGTAATCCACGATAAGCACAACTCCAACAACATAAAATCTGGCATCTTGATGTAAGATGAATAAGACAGAAGTGGCAACAGCATATAGAAGTAGAACAACAAAAGAACCAGCTTCGAGTAGAAAGTGATGATAAGAAAATGTGGCAGCGAACTTTTATCTGAATATTAAATGCCATGCCTAGAAAACCCAACTGAATAAGCATCAGCAAGCAAAATGCAGACAAAAGAAAGGTGCCAATGCAATTGGTCAGCCGAAATTAATAGATCACCCATGAGAGCCTGGTTATCAACCTAATTAGTAGCTTGGTTTCGCTCTCTATAGATGTGAGACAAAGAGAAATCATGGAGGGAATTCAATTAGAGTCTTATATCCTTCATCCAAGGAGATTGGGACACAATTAGTAGACAAATGTTGAAGCCAATTGAGAATGACAGCCGAATCACCTTGAAGCCACATATTTTCTTCTCTCCATGTGGATAAAAAGCTGTCAGAAGCCTAACCACACCCCAATCATCTCAGTATATATGGGACCGAGGATTGAAGTAACCATTTGCCTCCAGCAACCAATAAAGATCCATCATGATTCCTAATAACAAAACTTGCCGCAGCATAGTTAGCTCTCACCGCACCATCAAAATTTATCATAAATATCCCAAAGGGAGGGGGCCTCCAAGAAACCAAATTAGAAGAAAGAAAGTGCTGATCACTCAGCACAGAAAGACTCCAATTCCCTAACGGGGAGGTCAAAACATAAAGAGATGATGATGGTAAGCATAAATCAGAGAAAAAACATATACATCATCGAATAAGATCCATTGGTTGGGAGGATTTAGCTTGAAAAATTCTTTTATTCCTCACCTGTCATATAAGCGAGGCCATGTAAGCCAACAAAATTTTTTCCTTCACTCCTATAGAAGAGCTTGCAAGAGCAGTTAGTAGCATTATCTAGGAAGATAAAAGTAAGCAACAGAAATCTTGGTTAACATAAACCAGCATTGCTCCGCAAAGACATAGTTGATAAGAACATGCTGACAATCCTCCATGCATCCTGAACATAAATTACGGTCATCTGAAATAGAGTGAATGATATCTCGAAAGAGTAAGACCTCCTTAGGAGGTAAGCATTGCAACACCAATTTCCAAAAGAAATACATCACCCTCATTGGAATAGCAAGGTGCCATACCCAAGCAAAATTATATTGATAAAACTGCATGTAAGATGGGGTTAGCATAATTCTGATATCTTTAGAGGAGATAGAGAGGGATCTTGTAGGAGCCCATCTAAGCTAATCAGACTAACGCTCGTGTATGAGGGGCATAGGAAAAATAGATATCATCATATAAGCACTACAAAATGTAGCTAATAAAGGGACATTCCATGTATTATTGGGCAGAATCAGATCAGCAATAGTGTACTGTGTTAAATCATATTCAACATTGATAAACAAAGGCCAACGACTTAACGGCACATTAGAGATCCAAGAATCATTCCAAGCATTGACCGATAGACTATTACCAATTAACCATATAAATTGGGATTGGATTTTACATCCAATAGTAGAAACTTTGTGCTAGATGGGAGAATATGTAGGAGTGAGGAAACTAATATTTAGCTGAAACCAACTAAGCCCACAAGGAATGAGACAGAAGAACAAGGTTGGCAGCCAGCTTCAGCAAAAGTATGGCTTATCGCTATTGAAGAGAATGTAAACCAAGATCACCAATAGTTTTCAGAGTATAAATAGTATCCCAAGAGATCAAATGAAGACGACGCTGATTTGAGTCATGACCCCAAAGGAACAAGCAAAACTCATGCTCAAAAAGATCAAGTATAGAGATAGGGATAGGAGTAGCTGATATCATATAAAATGGGATGGGCACAAGAACCAGTTGCAAAAGAGTGCCCCATCCAGCAAAAAATAAACCTTTCTATTTCTAAGATTGAATTCTAGCCAGGATCTTATCAAATAATAATTTTAGATTTGTAAGGTATAATTTGGTATCAGAAATTGGCACATCCAGATATTTCCAAACGCCACGCTTGCGAGACATACCAAACGTGAGAGAGATGAAGTGTTTGAAATTAGTTGGGATTGAAGAACTGATAATAATAAAGGATTTGGTAATATTAATAGATTGTCTTTAATAGTGACAATACGAATCCAAAAGAAGTTTGAGATATCAGGCATCCTGAACCGTAGCTCGAGCAATGAGGAGATAATAATTAGGAAAAAGTATGTGAGAGATATATGACCCACCTCGACCAGGGATAAAAGGATGAAAAAGTTTACCTTGGACCACGAAGTATAGAATAATAGATAGAATTTTAAAACACAAGACAAACAAAATAGATGATAAAGGATAGCTTTGACGAAGGCCACAAGTGATATTGAACCAATCAATCAGGGAATCATTGATAATAAGGGCAAATTGCGGATTTCAAACACAGACAGATCCAAACAATGAATTGATCATGAAAATTGAAAGACTTCAAGATTTGAATTAGAAAACTCCATTATACATGATCATAGGCCTTCTCCATATTTACCTTAACCATAAGAAGCCCACGAGCAGAAGAAGCACGAGTGAAAGAATACAATACCTCTTGAGCAACAGGAATATTTTCTATAATACTTCTCCCCCCAATAAGTACACCTTGAGCGGAAGAAATGATATCCACCATAAAAGATTTGATGCAGCTAAGCAGAACATGGGCCATTATCTTATAAGTTGTGTTATAAAGATTAATAGGATGGAAATCAGTAGGTACCATGGGGCTATCAGATTTAGGAACCAAGATAATGAATGTGACTTTCCAAGAAAGCACCAGAATAGAGGACTCGAAGAAATACTGAACAACCTTGACCACATCCTAACCAACAATGTGCCAATAGTCCTGAAAGAAAGAGATAAGAAAACCATCCGATGCTGGTGCTTTGTCTAGGTTAATAGAACGAACAGTCCGAACAAACTCTGCATCCGATACATGGGATACAAGAGCCTCTTTTTAAGTAGGAGAGAGAGTACGAGGAATGTGGCAGTCAAAAGTCATCAAAGGTCAAAGCGTCAACCCATCACAGAAGAAAATGCTAAAACAAATAGCCCTATATAAGGTGGTCATCACACATCCACTGGTCAAAGTCACTCTTAAGGGCAAGGATACGATTATTGCACCTTCTAATAAAGATGGCTCTATGAAAAAATTTAGTATTCATATCATCTTTATGAAACCACCAAACATGAGATTTTTGATTTCAGTACAACTCCTACATGGATAAGTTTTGATTGTAATCCTGCATAAGTTGAAGCATGAAAAAGTGATCAGCTTGGGAGAGGGGACCAGTTTGAGATTCAAGCAATTGAAAAGATAAGAAATGATTATAAAGAACCTCTTCATTCCAAAATAGATTTCCCACTTTGTATTTGTTCCAATAATTGATCTTCTTTTTTAATTTTTGTGAGAGGAAGATTGGGTGCTTATCAAGAGAAATATAATCAGCCCCATTCCAAGAAGTCTAAATCAAACGATGACAGTCAGGATAGAGTTTTCAAAAGTTATGATAATAGAAAGAAGCATGGGTCTTTGACAAAAAAGGTTGAATCATAAGTATTAGGGGACAGTGATCTGAAGCAAAATAAGCCAAATATTAGAGATGCGATTCACGGTACAATTACAACCAGGCATCAAAAGCAAAAGCCCGATCAAAGCACTCCCAAACCCTAGATGAGCCCATTTGGCTGTTACACCAAGTACACCTAGGGCCCTCATAACTAAGATCAATCAAGCCCGTAGTTGAAAGAAAGGCATGAAATTCCCTAACATATTTATCTATATGAAAAGATCTTCCTTCCAACTTATCTTGAGGGGATAGAATACAATTGAAATCATCAAAAAAGAGAGTAGGAAGACCCAAATCCAAAACTTATGAAACAGCATGTCAAAGTGAACAACGAACAGTACCATAAGTACTAGCATAAACATTGCCAAAAATCCAAGATGGAGATCCAAGTTGAGATATAACTCCAAAGTAGACCCGTCTATCTGTGTGAACAAAATTCACTGACCCAAGACTCCTACACCAAGCCACTATGATTCCCCAGATAGACCTTCCGACAGAACCATATTGACCTCCTAAAGATGACCAAATCTATGTTGAACTCATTCCATAGAGTTCAACTCTAAATGCATTTCTACAAAACCATATATATCTAGCTTATAAGTGCGAACAAGACATTTAGAATACTTACCAAAAGAAGCCTTCATAGCACCTCTATACTTCCAGACAAAAGCTCTCTCATAATGACATAGAAGGCTTCTTCCCATGCACAATGGGCATAGGACTCTTAGTCAAAGATTGATCAGTAAATTAAAGATAAATATTAGATGAAGTGCCTTTAGCTCCTAACGTGCATGTAAGCTAGTAAAGGACTTCATCATAAGAAGCAGTACACTTGACACCTTGAGAAGGTAGTAAGGGCTAAGACTTACCAAGTAAAGTGGCAACCGATGAGGGCCTATCCAGTCGATTGGGGTTGGCCAAAATCAGTTACCATACTTTCTTTTTAGCAAGTCCCTTTGTACATAAGATAAGAGCTTTAGTATCATTACCTGTAGGCTTCGCATGAGGTTGCTCCTCATAAATGATTTTCTTTGATTGTGGGAATGTCTGAGCTAGGAGATCTAGCAGTTGATGGTACCTTGATTGAAAAATGCTTTTGCTTCTCCTTCTGTCCCCCTCTACCCGACCTCCCTAGAAGATTCGATGCTTGTAACTCTATTGGCACAGGTTCAGGATGAATTAAGTCCTCTACATTAGTTAGAGACTCAAACCTTGAACCACTTATTGGGCTAGTAAGAGCTACCTTAGTTGGATATAGAGAAGCAGCTTTTTTGGGAGTAATCCAAAGATTACCTAAAGAACCCATAGGAGATGATGCAGTGGCTGGACCATGGGTCTCTTTTCCTTGGGTAGGTGCTACAATTGAAACCCTGGCAGCTCTCATCCAAGGTCCGTATAATGAATTTTTAAGAGAGAAAGACATATCCTTATACCAAACATAGTTCTCTGGAAGATACCTATGCGATCGCAGCCATAACAGATATCTGGAAGGTCTTCATACACAAATTCTTGCCAGATGACTTAATCATTGATGAGAAATTTTATACTCGGATAGACTGCGCTAGCAAGATCTAATTGCACATAGACCCTAGCAAACCCTATGTGAGAAGAGTTTGCAATCTAGGGCTCTAAAAACTTAGGTTTGCTAGCTCTAGAAGCTATCTTCAAGATCATGTCCTTGTCCCAAACATCTAAAAGCAAATCAGGTAAGCCAAGCCACACATTTGTATTAGATGTGTGCCCTAGATGCCAGATTGACTGACACATTCTTGTACAAATCTAAGGATAAATTTATAATTTTGACTATAAATCAATAAATGGGTTATTTTTCTATCACATTATGTACAATATGTCTGTGATACATCCTTTGAGTTAGTAGAAATGTCAATTCATATTTTCAAGAGTTGAAAATTTAAGGCATAAATTTATATAACTAACTCATAAACAGCTCCTGACCATAGGATCATCACGAGGATGGTGATCGATTCGAAAGGTTGGTGTACGATCGCTTCCTTAGGGTAGATGTGTCTTGAGTCTACGGTGTGGAGACACCAGAGCGAGAGTACAGATATTCGTTGAGAACGAGAGTACTGAACGTGACCATATCGAGTAGTCATAAGGAAGTCTACCTTCTCGTCGATGACTAGCTCGATGCTGCAGTTGTGTGTCTAGTTCTTTGACCTGAGGTGCATCGACAGTTCACTTTGAGTGTGTTATAGTTTAACTACACCATAACTCGGTCTCCTAGCCATTCAGAATCCTGAGGTATATGTTGGCTGTAGCATATTCATTGTAGAAACTAGGTCGCACCAAGATGGGATCTATCAACCTCGGTAGATGAGAGTAGTCCTATGATGATCAAAAGATTGAGTCCTTAAGCCCATGGCCATGGCAGAGTGAAATAATGAAAAAAAAAAATTTCATTGGGGTTTCACATCGGACTCAGATCGATCGATTGATTCATATGACTGATGTTGGGTTTGACGAGTTCACCTTGACCCTAATTCAGTCGGGACTCATGATAGAGGAACTCAATCACACAGGTAGCTGCATCGAGAGGTTCGTCTTCAGTTCTGATGGGTTGCCACCACATACTACTAGGTGTCACTGGTGGATTTTGAGAGCAATTAGAATGATATTGATGATCGATCATTCTAATTATCTAAATCAGAAGAGTTTTGGTCCATCAAAAGGAGTTTCGATGATGTCGATGATGAGATCACGATATGTCTCATTACCATACGAAATTGAACCTAACTGGGTCACACAAACAAGGGTTAGGGTCTGGATGTCATCAATTGGGCTAACCCAATTGATTTGGATAAGATCCAATTAGGTTCAAGAAAATCAAGTTAGCATACGATTGAGCCTAACTTTCTCCTCGTGTAATCTTTTCTATCTCTACTGAGCCAAATGTGATTTGACTCATCCAGAGAACCTTAAAAAAGTTTCTCTCAGTCTAAATGAAGCTTGTCGAGCTCAGAAAAGGCTTGTCTTAATTCATGAGATGAATTTAAGACAAGCACCTGCTAATTCCTGTCACCTGCCAATTTCATTTTAGGACATCTGTCAAATGTTGACATATGGGTCTTAAACTGAAGAGAGCTCATTGCAGGATTTTTATGGAGTATCCACATGTCAAAATCACATTGAATTGGGTGCCATAATCAGATTATGGTGTGAGCCCAATTGGATTAAAGTGGGCGCCCCAAATGGATAAGGATGAAAGAGTCCTGATTAACATGGACTCTTTGGCACTACCTTGCTTGTGCTTATCCAAAGTTTGTGCCAACATAGGAGAGAGGGTGGGGGTTCTTATCTGATGTGATCATATGACATCACTCCACCAATCAAAATTTTTTTAAAATTTATTAGAATTTTCTGATTGGTCGAATGATGTGGCACTGCATAGCATACGGGGTCTATAAAATCCCTATCTGCGTCTAGGGTTTGAAAGTTTCTGCTCAATACCCAGCCAAAATGAGAATCCTCTCTTCTTCTCTATATCCTCCCTACTCTCCTCTCTCCCCTCTTCACGTTCAAGGAGTTGGACGTCTATCTGGCAAAGGTCCAAGGCGTGGTGATGCCTGGAACAGAAGGCTGCAGGACATCTTCGACAGGCTGCTGCTCCAACTTCAGAAGGAGTTCTGAAGCACTTCCAGATCAGATAGAGATCTGATTTTTGGAGCATAGATTTATGAGGAGAAGATATTTCAGGTCCTGTCCGAGTAGATACCGGTAGAGGTCAGGTGCTTGTGTGGCTACATCAAAACCTCAGATTGTGCAGAGATCATCTACAGGGTAATCAGATTATCCTTGAGGTATGTCTATACTTCTCATACTTTTAGATTTAATTTTAAATTTTAAATATCAGATAATAAAATTAGATCTAACATACATTAGATCTGAAATAGCGTAGGATAAAAATTTTTAAATTATTCCATCCCATATTTGATGAAATCTGAAAGATCCTACAAAGGAAAAAGGCAATTTTTTTCCTTCAACTGGTATCAGAGCCAGATTGTTGGCTCTATTTTAGATCTAATTTAGATCTTATTTTTTATATTTATTTATCTGATATTTAAAAAATTTTAGATATCACATCAGATATGATAATATCTGAAATCAAAATATTTAAAATTAAATCTAAGAAGATCTAACATGCATGACTAGACTCGGATTAGTTGAATCCATGAACAGTCTTAAGTTTTATGTTTTAATGAGATTAAAATATGAATTAAATTTAATTTATTTTTTATTTTTCTGATGTTATAAGTGTTATAATCAGATCAGAAAATAAAAAATAAAATTTTAATTTTTCATAAAATTGATCTATTGCATGCCTAGACTAGTTGTAGAATTGTTCTAGTAACTTGTCTAGAATAATTTTTATTTTGAATAATTTAATTTAAATCTTATTTTTCAGATATTACATTGATGTATCAGATCTGAAAGTATGTTAATTAGATCGATTTTTGATACATGAGATGTATGTAAAGCATGTATTAGTTAGATCTTAAATTGTATATGAGATATGTAAATTTAGATCTAACTAGTTTTATAGTTAAATTTATATTTTTGATTAAGGTGTTCCTCATGGCCGTCCGGTCATAAGAATGAAGTAGAGTTTTAAGACCCTCTCTTTCCATTCAATGGGGTGTTCTTATGATGTGTAGGGATGCCGCACGTTCATCCTTAATCAGAAATCAAAACTTACTTTTCTGCAAAATCCTAGATCCTGAAATTCTAGGATTTATTTTACATATTTTATTTATGAACCCAAACTTAATTAATGAATTAAGTTTATGAAATCAATTTAGTCTAAAATTGAGAATTTTATATCTAAGATATTTTCATAAAATTGGGTTCGGACTTGGGTAGCTCAATTAGGTCTAGCAGTTGATCAAACCGAATCAAGAGTTGATTAGGTGGGATCATGAAAGCTAATAATTGACCAGCCTAATAGGATTAAGTCTGGATTAAGATCGAATTATATTTAGATGTGACTCGATCAAGTTAAGACCTAATTTGGCTCAGTGGTTAGAACCTGGATTGTAGGCTAACCCAATTAGTTCTGCTTCAACAATTTGGTGTCTAAAGTAAGTTGGATAGATGTGACTAACTGATTTTTAATTGGGAGCTACTTGACTCGAATACGTTCTTGTCGAGTTAATGGCATATCCCTCCCATCGGTCTCACTTACCTGGCTATATGTGTCGACTCAGTTCTGATTAGAGGTGGCTAACAATTCAAGCTAACCCATGCCACTAGGTTAGTCATAATTGTTATGACTATGTCAAGTCAAGTTTAATGAGACCTAAATCAAATCTCTCTAAGAAAATATTAAGTTTAGGTCTTCCACCATTGTGGATGTGCGGGCCCTTCCCGGGGTTGATTGTTCTTGGCTGGTTACAGTGGCTCAGTTGCACCGAGAAGACGCAACCATGCCCATTAGGCATTGGATGCTACGAATTAGAGGATGGGTTGGGCTCAATATTTCGGATACGGTGAGGGACCCAATTAGGAATCTAGTTCATGCAAATGATGGGTTTGACTTAACTAAGAATTGGAGCAATATCCCAGACACGGTGAGCTTCATGAATTAGAGATCAAGTTTTGGGTGCGCCATGATTAGAAAATCATTGGACAAGACTTGTCCACTCATCAGTTGACCCATCACCAATAACTGTTAGGTGAGGTGATGAGTCAGTTGGTGAGACTGCACCATCCACTAGAAATCACTAATCACGGAGATTTTCACATCTCTACCAAAGGAGTGTAGGGATCTGAGAAAATAGTGGGAGCCTAATTTGTTTAAAAATGAAACTCCTAAACAAATTGGTTAAGTCTGATTACAAAAACTAACTAAAAATTTTTGACTCTCTACAGGAAACATGTCTGCCTCAAACCCCTTGACCAAAATACTAGACACCCACAGATTGACTGGATCCAATTTCAAAGACTGGTTGAGGAACTATAGAATTATTCTAAATTTTAAAAAATTGACTCATGTCTTGGACCAGGACCCACCTGCCATACCAGCACGTCCGACTGCTGAACAGAGAGCATCTCTGAAAAAGTGAACGGATGATGATAACAAAGCAAGGTACTGCATATTGGGTGCAATGTCTGATGACTTGCAGCGCCAACATGAGAATATTTTGACTACCCGTCAAATGTTGGCTTACCTACAAGAGTTGTTTGGTGAACAGAGTCGCGCGGCCAAGTATCAAGTCTGTCAAAGACTATTTAAGGCCAAAATGCATGATGGGCAGTCAGTCCAAGATCATTGTTTGACAATGATCAAGAATCTTGAGGAGCTTGAGAAGCTCGGAATCATCTTAGATAAGGATTTTCAGATTGATGAGATCCTTCAGTCCTTGTCCGATGCATATGGTCAGTTCATCATGAACTTTCATATGCATAAGATGCAGTGTACCTTGGCCGAGTTAATGAACATGCTGGTTACGGCTGAGCTTTTTATAAAGGGTTCAAAAGGCTCAGTTCTTACTGTGGAGCGGACTTCTTCCAAGAGAAAATCTTTTGGAAAGAAAAAGAAGTCTGCGAAGAAGCAGAAGGTGGATGGCAAGAAGAAGAAGACAGAACCGAAGAAGAAGGCTGCTGATAAGGAAAAATATTTTCACTGCCAATCAGACGGCCATTGGAAGCGAAACTGTCCTCAGTACCTGGCCACCATAAAGAATAAGAAGGATGGTCCTTCTAGAGGTATGCTCATTTTAGAATCTAACCTTACGATTTCTTTTGCATCCAGTTAGGTGCTTGACTCTGGTTTTAGTGCTCATTTGTGTACTTCTATGCAGGGTCTTGAGGAGAGCAGGAGGCTGAGGGATGGGAAGATGATCCTACGGGTCGGAAATGGAGCAAGAGTTGCTGCTGTGGCCATGGAAACCTACCCTCTGCGATTACTGTTAGGATTAGATTTAGTTTTAAGAGACTGTTATTATGTGCCTGCAGCAAGTAGGAATTTGATTTCTGTTTCATGTTTAGCACAAGAAGGCTATGTGATTAGTTTTCATAAGGACCATTGTAATATTTTTTATGAAAATAATAAAGTTGCAAATAGTTTTGTCATAAACGGTCTCTATCAGTTACATGTTGATGTATCTGTATTTAATATCGAGTAAAATATGAATGCCATAGGAATTAAAAGGCCTAGAGATAGTCTAAATAATAGGTATCTGTGGCACCTAAGGCTAGGTCATATAGCGGAAGACATGGTTAACAAATTGAAGAAATTCGGACTATTGAGTCCGTTGACTTTCGAGTCATATCCAGTTTGTGAATCATGCCTTCAAGACAAAATGATCAAGCTTTCTTTTGTGGGACATGGAGAAAGGGCCACAGACCTACTTGCCCTAGTACATACGGATGTGTGCAGCCCATTTGATGTGCCGGCTAGAGGCAACTACATCTACTTCATTACCTTTATCGATGATTTGTCTAGGTATGGGTATGTGTTTCTAATAAAACACAAGTCTGAAGCTTTTGAAAGGTTCAAAGAATTCAGACATGAGGTAGAAAAACAAACAAGAAAGCCCATTAAGGTTCTTCGATCAGATCGAGGAGGTGAATACCTTAGTCGGGAGTTCCTAGACTATCTTAAGGACAATGGTGTAGTCTCTCAATGGACTCCACTTGGAACGTCTCAACTCAACGAAGTTTCATAATGGAGAAACCGAACCCTATTAGATATGGTCCGTTCCATGATGAGCTTCACGGACCTCCCTGAATTTTTTTGGAGACATTGTCTTATAACAGCAATTTATGTATTGAATAAGATTTTCTCTAAAATCGTTCCTACCACACCGTGTGAAATATGGCATGGTAAGAAGCCAAGTCTGAATCATCTCAGAATTTGGGGTTATCCGGCTCATGTCAAGAGACAACAGGTGGACAAGTTAGAGTTCAGATCTTTTAAAGCTCGATTCATAGGATATCCTAAAGAGTCATTAGGATACTATTTTTATATTTTGGAAGACCACAATGTGATTGTGAGTCGAAATACTATTTTTCTTGAAAAATAGTTTATTCAAGATGGTGGCATCGGAAGAATAATTAAGCTCAAGGAGAATGTCTCCCAAGAGCAACGAGCTAAAGAACCTGAGGAACCAAATCAATCAGAATCAGTCCTAATACAATCTCTTCCATCTCGTAGATCGACTAGAGTTTTTCGTCCTCCTAAAAGATACTTAGGTACTATACAAGAGGATGTAGAGAAAATGTTCCTTACAAAAAATGGGGCTCATAGTGATGATCCCAAGACCTATGACGAGACGATATCAGATATCGACTTCGAGAAATGATTAGAGGCAATGAGATCAGAAATTGACTCGATGCACTCAAACCAAGTCTAGACCTTGGTAGATCCACCTGAAGGTATTGTACCTATTGGGTGTAAATGAATCTTCAAGAGAAAGATAGGTGCAGATGAAAATATAGAGACATTCAAGGCTAGGCTCGTAGCGAAAGGTTATAGTCAGCGCGAAGGCATTGACTATCAGGATACTTTCTCGTCCGTAGTCATGCTAAAATCCATCTGCACATTGCTTACTGTTGCAGCCTATTTTGATTATGAAATATGACAAATGGACGTGAAAACGGCATTCTTAAATGGACATCTTGAGGAAGATATCTATATGGAATAGCCAATTGATTTCACATTCAGTGATGATGATCACAAGGTCTGCAAGCTGCAAATGTCCATTTATGGACTTAAACAAGCATCTCGAAGTTGGAATACTAGTTTCAATGATGTGATCAAAACGTTTGGTTTCATCAAAAATGAGGAGGAACCATGTGTGTTCAAAAAGGTCAGTAGGAGTGCAGTTATCTTCCTCGTATTGTACGTAGATGACATCCTCCTAATTGGGAATGACATTCTCATGTTGGCCTCAGTGAAAGTATGGTTGTCTAAGGAGTTTTCTATGAAAGATCTAGGAGAGGCATCCTTTATACTGGGTATTAAGGTCTATAGAGATAGACCAAATAGGATGCTGGGACTTTCACAGAAGATGTACATAGAGGAGGTGCTAAAAAAGTTTAGCATGAAAAACTCCAAAAGAGGTTTAGTACCTTTTAGACATGGCATTCATCTCTCCAAGAAGATGTGTCCTAGCACACCTGAGGAGATTGAACGCATGAGCAAGATCCCTTATGCTTCAACAATAGGGAGCCTTATGTATGCCATGCTATGTACACGACCTGATATAGCCCATGCTGTGAGTGTCACAAGCAGATATCAGTCGAATCCAGACGAAGAGCACTGGACTTCTGTGAAATGTATCCTTAAGTACTTGAGAAGGACTAAGGATATGTTTCTAGTCTTTGAGAATGGAGAACTCCAGACTCAGGGATATACAGACTCAGACTTTATGTCTGATATAGATGATTGAAAGTTGACATTTGATAGTCTGTTCATTTGCAATGGTGGTGCAGTCAGCTGGAAGAGTTTCAAGCAGACGGTGATTGCTGATTCCACCATGGAGGTAGAGTATATTGCTGCATCGAAAGCTGTGAAGGAGGTATTCTGGTACAAGAAGTTTGCCACAGAACTTGGAGTGATGTCATCGGATGCCATACTTCTTTACTGTGATAATAACGGTGCCATAGCCCTAGCTAAGGAGCTAAGATCTCACCAGAAGTCCAAGCACATCGAGCGGCGATTCCATCTGATCCATGATTATCTCGAAAAAGATTATGTCGAGGTCAAGAGAGTCGACTCCACAGACAATGTGGCAGATCCGCTGACAAAGCCATTAGGCCAGCAAAAGATCGAAGCCCATCTTGAGAAGATGGGACTTAGATATGTAGCCAATTGGTATTAGGTCAAGTGGGAGTTTGTTAGATGTGTGCCCTAGATGCCAGATTGGCTGACACATTTCTGTACAAATCTAAGGGCAAATTTATAATTTTGACTATAAATCAATAAATAGATTATTTTTCTATTACATTATGTACATTGTGTCTGTGATACATCCTTTGAGTTAGTAGGAATGTCAATTCATATTTTTAAGAGTTGAAAATTTAAGGCATGAATTTACATAACTAACTCATAAACAGCTCCTGACCATAGGATCATCACGAGGATGGTGATCGATCCAAAAAATTGATGTACGATCACTTTCTTAGGGTAGATGTGTCTTGAGTCTACGGTGTGGAGACACCGGAGCGAGAATACAGGTATTCGTTGAAAATGAGAGTACTGAGCGTGACCATATCGAGCAGTCATAAGGAAGTCTACCTTCTCATCGATGACTAGCTCTTTGGCGTCACCTTGCTTGTGCTTATCCAAAGTTGGTGCCAACATAGGAGAGAGAGTGGAGGTTCTTATCTGATGTGATCAGATGACATCACTCCACTAATCAAAATTTTTTCAAAATTTATTGAAATTTTTTGATTGGTCGAATGATGTGGCACTGTGCAGCATACAGGGTCTATAAAATCCCTATTTGTGTTTAGGGTTTGAAAGTTTCTGCTCATTATCCAGCCAAAATGAGAATTCTCTCCTCTTCTCTACATCCTCCCTGCTCTCCTCTCTCCCCTCTTCACATCCAAGGAGTTGGATGTCCATCTGGCAAAGGTCCAAGGCATGGTGATGCCTGGAACAGAAGGCTGCAGGACATCTTCGACATGCTGCTGCTCCAACTTCAGAAGGAGTTCTGAAGCACTTTCAGATTAGATAGAGATCTGATTTTTGGAGTGTAGATTCGTGAGGAGAAGACGTTCCAATTTCTACCCAAGTGGATACCGGTAGAGGCCAGGCGCTTGCGTGGCTACATCAGAACCTCGGGCTGTGCAGAGATCATCTACAGGGTAATCAGATTATCCTTGAGGTATGTCTATATTTCTCATACTTTTAGATTTAATTTTAGATTTTAAATATCAGATAATAAAATTAGATCTAACATATATTAGATCTAAAATAGCGTAGGATAAAAATTTTTAAATTATTCCGTCCCAGATTTGATGAAATCTGGAAGATCCTACAAAGGAAAAAGGTAATTTTTTTCCTTCAATTTGCCCTTTGGATCATGTCCTTGGATGGTTTGAAATTTGGCCTCCAATCCTCTAGTGCAAATAGTTGGTAGGCTAGTGTCCAAGGACCTTTTTTCAAGATCCAGGATCAAATTTTCTCAGACGATTGCAAAAAATAAAAAACTCTTAGATAGAAGACTCACCTAAAAGTCTCCTTCAATTAGCCATTGCTTTTTTATTTCTTGCTGGATGAAATCAATTGCAAAACTCTGCCCAGGGAACTTGCCAATTATAGTCACTTGATATTTCTTTGCCATACTTTGTAGTTCCTCTTGATAAAAGACCATCAAGTCATTGAAGCACGCCTCCAAAGCCAAGATGTCCTCTTTTGAAGGCCAAGGCATCTCTCAGCAAAAATAATGGTGGTCTTGTACGACTTGAGCCCAGAAACAATCCTGATCTACACTCAGATCGATCAAAGAAGAGGTCACTGGATGGGATGGAGATGACTCCACCCCCTTTCCTTTCAAAGTCAAGCCATTAAAGGGATGGGATGCATCTACTGCAGAAACCCCTGAAGCAAGCGTTAGAAACTAGAGGTTGATAGATATACATAGCGAAAGCATAAATTAAAAATTTTAATTAATCATACAATAAAATAAAAATTAATTTTAGATTAATTAATACGAGATCTTACTTGAATCAATCTTAGATCCCTCATAGCTGTTAAGATTAAGATTATTAGAAGAAAGAAAGATCGGATCTTCACCTTTGCGTGGATAGCTCTTCACCACAATTTGATGATCGTGGATGTCTTCTTCGATTTCTGTAAAGCCGCACATGCATTTGACTTCTATAGGTATCCACACGAAATCGTAGTCTAATCAGAGTATTTGATCTCACCGAGATGCTAGCTCCCTTGCAGAGTTTCTCTTTGATGGTGAATATCTTTCTGTCTTTGCTGAAAATCTTTCTCAAAGATTTCAACTTTTTCTTTTCGCAGATTGCGCTCCACACATGAACAGATGAGAAATCCTTTCTCATCCTTTCTTGATTTTTTTCTCAAAAAAATTCAGCATCTTAGCCATCTTGATTTTCTTTTCAAAAAAATCCAGCCCTTTTCTTAATTTCTTTTTCAAAGAAATCTGTACACAACCTTTCTTAATTTTCTTCTCAAAAAAATCTAGTTCCTCCTCTTTTTCTTTCTGCGCTCCATACATGAACAGATGAGAAATCTTTTTTTATCCTTTTTTAATTTTCTTCTCAAGAAAATTCAGCATCTTAGCCATCTTGATTTTCTTCTCATAAAAATCCTCCCCTTTTCTTAATTTCTTTCTCAAAGAAATCTGCACACAACCTTTCTTAATTTTCTTCTCAAAAAAATCTAGTTCCTCCTCTTTTTCTTTTCCTTTCCTGGGTGTGCCCAACTCTTGGGTGTGTATATATTCTAATGTCCAACTCTTGGACATATATAAGAGAAAGAAATAAAGCTTGGACGTGTGAGAGAGAGAGATGAGGCGTGTGTTATGTTGGAGATGTGAGTGAGAGAGAGAGAGGGCATGAAGAAGGTTCACCTAAATCCCAAGGCATGAGATTGTCTCTTTAGAAAACCCCTACACAGCCCAAACTCCTTTTGAGTGTGAGAAGTCCATGTAGCACCCCCTTTTGGGCGTGCAAGATTCACATAAGAAAAAAGGGCATTGAGGAGTTATGGGGCACCTCTCTTTTAGGAGTCCTAATGCCTTAGGACTCAATTTTGCATTTGAAAATAATTTTCATGTGAAGAGGAGGCGTCACAGAGTCTCAGGCGTACGCTCCTTCTCAAACTAGGACTCCTCAAGTGGGGCTCCTCCCTTTAGCATATCTTGGGCATGATCTAATCAGCCAAGGTCCTATGACACCACAACTCTTAAGAGCCATAAATTTATAAGGTGCGAGGAATTGTTACATAACAAAAGGTGGGGTGCCAACTCAAAGGAAAGAGTCTTTTTGTATATTAATCACCTTTTGATGGATAAAGTCTTAAGGTGCATGGACTTTGATCAAATCAAAATTTTTATCTCATAAAGAATGGGCTTTGATCAAATCAAAATTCTTATCTTATAAGGAGTCCAATTATATTTGGATTTGATCATGTCAACTCTTTGATATATCAAATAAAATCCAACCATCTGATCAGACAACTTCTTATGTGTGATCCCATATGTTCTATTCTGTCTGATACTGAGAAATATTGTGATCTCTATCAACAATATCATTAAAACTCTTTTCAATGGATTGGAACAATTCTAACTCACTCAATGATAATTATTAACCATCAAAATAATTCTCATGAGTCTTACAATCCATCAGTGATATCTAGCAGCATATAGCAGCATTCCAGCAGAATAAAATAGATGAACCTTTAGGTATAGTTATCGTGTGGTACGATCTTTTTATTAGGAGTTCTGACAAGATGGAGGTTATGAAATTTCTTATCAAATCCCATCATCTATCATGTATCAAATTTATTTGACTCAAGTTCATGATGTTTAAACTATGAAAACTCCTTTCCATTATTCATAGTACCTTAGATAAGATCTAAACTAGATCTCATAAATCATATAGGACTAACTCTCTTATCTACTAAGGACGATAAATTCTATCTAGATGCACTTTCTATTCCTATAATAAACCTATTGTAGCCAACATGCACTGCAAGGACCTATATGGTTAGGAGATCAAGTGTATGTGCAGTCAAATTGCAGCAACCCTATTGTGAATAGCCGAGGTACCGTAGGTCAATGGACTAGTCATACTACTATACACATCGATCAAGTCACTGACGAATGAGTGACATCCAAGCAACTTCTCATATTGGTTATGCTCGGTATCCTTGTTCTCTAACAATTATTTGTACTCTCGCTCCAGTATCCCCACACTGTAAATTCAAGATTCATCTATCTTAAAAGAGAAGCGATTTGTATATCAATCTATCTGGATCAATCACCATCTCCATGATGATCCATCGATCAAAAGTAATTTAGAAATTAATCATCAATGACACATACCTCAAATTCTCAACTCTTAAGAATATGTGTCATCATCTTATTAATTCTTTGGATGATTTATGGACATATATACAACATGAATGGAATAAATAATCCGATAATAAAAATATCAAATTCAAAATTATGTCCTAAAATAGATTTATGCGTCAGTCTGATTGACTTCTAGGACGTACATCTAATAGCAAGATCTCTAAAGAATCTTGCCGGCGACGATCGCCCTTTCAGAGAAGGGTCAAACAAAATCCTAGCTTTTCCCTTCGCACTCTCGCTCTAGATGCTCACTCAAGACTATTGGTGCATGGTAGCTTCCATTATTTCTTTCGACACAACTCAAATCCAGAGGAATTCAAAGAATGTGCCTTAGATTGAGTTGTAATTTATGTAGCCAATTGTATAGGAGTAACCATGTAAGATCTTGTCTTTGTTCTTCCTTCTTGTTTGAAATTTTGTACCATGATTCTGTTCTTCCTTCTCATCTTTCGAATATTTTATACAGTGATGATCATGTATGTTTATACACAATATGTATAGTATATTGGTTCTAAGAGAGAGAGAGAGAGAGAGATTTCCAAAGAAAAATGATTAGCCGAGGTGAAGTAAGTTTTCATGGAAAGAAAGATAATGGATAGAGATTGTTTAATGTAGCATGTCCAATACGTCTATGTAATTAGTCCGCAGGTTAAATTTGAGTCAAGCTCATAAAATCTTGCATAAGATACAATACATGAGAGTTAGCCGACAGGTGAGCAAGTGAGCATGAGAGAGAGAGAGGAAGAAGGTTGAATAGAAGGTCATTTTATCTATATAATTGATTTTAGAAAGCTTATAAGCATACAATTCAATTACTAGTAAATCATAGGTACCTTCATCCATAACGGGCTTTTCTACAAAGTAATGGATTTGCTTATTAGCCAGTTGTATATCTTCTTATTTTTTCAGAAACGCATGTCAAATTTTTGCAAAGAAGATAAAGATGTTGATTTTTTTGTGACTCAAAATCATTACTGGCTATTACAATTCCTTCTGAGAGAAAAGATGGAAAGGTCCATCAAATTCATGAAAAAATATAAATCAAGTGGCTACTACAACATTTTAACAAATCATTATGAGGTTTAGATAATCAAAACTATAAATTATTTTTTAGTAATTGTCCTCATTATTATTAACCATTATAAAGAGATAAATGAACATCTTCCTTTTGTACAAATAAACTGGCGACACAAGTAAATTTGTCATTATCTTGACTCCACTTTTTCTGGCCAGGGGTGGCACCAGGACAATATTTATCGCATGTAACCAGCCGATAAGCCCTCCTCGTTATCTAATAAAAGACCAAAAATATCAAGCCTACCATACCCACCGGCTTATGCAGCCGGTCAGTGGTCAATATAAAGTAGTTGATGTCAGGTTTGATTGATCTTCTATTATGATGCCGACCGTTGGATCACATCCTGCATAGCTATCAAAGCTCTCCAAATTCCTTCATCTATCTGCATTCACAATTCTCCAAGTGGTTATTGTGCGATTGAATGGTAGATTCATGCAAAGAAAGAGGAATCCTTCTTTCTTCGAGATTTATTTTGAAGATTTGCTTCATAATATACAATTATTTGTAAATCATGCTATACCACCAATCTTAGCTGAACTTAGCCATAACCTACCTAATTACAAGTTAATTATCCTTCGACTCCTCCCAAGAACCGCATTATACCAGTGCAAACATTAGTAATATATGGCATTAACATTTCTTGGATGAATTCTTAAAAAGCCAATGCTAAAACTAGCCATCCAAGTGCATGCGGGAGAAGCAAATTTCACTTGAAACAATTTTCTACAATATTTATATTGCATGCTAAATTGAGCTATCACTTAAATTATATTTGCTTTCGAGCTAGTTACAACTTTGCTTTGGAATGCATGAGATATACAATTGGCAGGTGCGCGTCTCAAATGGATCTGCATAATTATCATAAAAATCCTTTTACGTTGCTAACAAGTGGTGATCAATCCCTTTAAATACCTGTTCTAATGTCCAAGTTAAGTGTCTCTTTAAAAGCCTGTTTTCATTGATATGCGCAGAACAAAAGAAATCAAAAAATTTCATACCGCCGAATCTGATTCCATGAGATGTAACCAAGATTAAGAAAATAGAACCAAATTTTCGATCAACAAAAAACAATAACATAAAAAGGAAAAAAGTAAAAGAAAATGCATGAGAAAGGAGGAATGAGGGTGAGAGGAGATGAGGAAAAAGAAAAAATTATTATTTATGCATATTAAAATTTTTTATTTTATACAGTAATGCGTCGACAGCAGGGTTCGAACCTGCGCGGGCGAAGCCCAACAGATTTCAAGTCTGTCTCCTTAACCACTCGGACATATCGACGGACGCAGCAATTTGTGCCATCATTTTATTATATAAGATAACTCAAAGGACCCCTCGTCCACGCATACCACATTTTCTGTTTATTTTTCTTCACCTGTGCCAAAGGGCAATAACAAAGACAAAAACAAAGAGCTGCAACAAGGAGAATTAAAACTAGGTCCTGAATCCTTAAGCACCATGTTTAACTTCAAAGTGGCAATACCTGTTGAAGATGGATTCTACCCAGTTAGGCCAACGAATTTACCTTTAAAATTTGACTCTTTAGGATGGAATGAAACAGCAGTAACCATAGAACGTATAGCATGTTTGATATTTAATCGATGAAACCTCTACTCCAAAACGGGTGTAAAAAAAAATTATGATAGGACTTTTGTTGAAGATAAACGGGGGTAACCTATGCTTTCAACATTTTAAGGTCCATGGTCTACGTTTTCTTGCCTTCTGTTGAAAAGAATAAGATGAAATTTTAAATGGAGGAATATGGTCCATGGGGCGTGATGCTTCACGTTATAGTATGGGGGCATAAGTGATCCATTTAAAGAGAGGCGTGAGAAATCCTTCTAGGTCTCAAACTCTTTATAACCTTTTAACCAAATTAAATCCTTATTTGAGAAAGATCCTTGGGCACTGGATTTGCAGCGTCCAACTCTCAGAGGCACGCCCACCATACAGCATGAAGAAAAAATAGTGTGAAGACTTGGAGCATGGGGAACGCCAATACTTAAGGAGATGAGTCCTTCTGCACATCAAACTTTTTGGCGTGTAGAGTCTTAAAGGGCATAGACTCTCCTTTAAATAAGGGGGCACCTCTTTCTCTATATGAAGTGGGAATAGGTAGCACAACTCTTTAGAGGAGTCCTTCTGCAAGTCAATCACATTGACGGATAGTGTCCCAAGGGGCGTAGACTTTGACCAAATCAAAATTCTTATCTCATAAAGAGTCCTATTATCTTTGAGTTTAATTGTGTCCACTCTTTAATATTGTCAAACCTTTGATTTATCAATCTTTGACATATTAATTGAAATCCAACCATCTGATTTGACACAACCTCTTTGTGTATGACCCCATAGATTTCATTCTATCTAGTAGTAAGATATATTGTGATTTCCATCAATAATATCATTGAAACTCCTTTCAATGGATTGAAATAATTTCAATGCACTCAATGAGAACTATTGATAATCAAAGTAATCCTCATGAGTCTCACAATGCATCAATGACATCTAGCACTATGTAGTGGCATTTCAGCAGAATAGTATAGATAAATCTCTAGGTGTAGTTACCATATAATACAGTCCTTCTATCATGAATTTCGACAAAATAAAGGTTATAGAATTTCTCATCAAATCCTATCGTCTGTCATATATTAAATTTATTTGACTCGAGTTCCTAATATGAAAGCTATGAAAACTCTTTTTACTATTCACACTGCCTTAGCCGAGATCTTCTGAACTCAAGTCTCATAAATCATATAGGACTAACTTCCTTATTTATCAAGAATGATAGATTCTATATAGGTGCACATCCTTTTTCTACAATGAACCTACTATAACCAATATACATCGTAAGGACCCATATGGCTAGAAACCAAGTGTATGTGCAGTTAAACTTAGGGCCGATAAAAAGTAACCTGATCTATTAATCCGATCCGCATTCGATCCATCATAAATAAGTTTGGATTTGATCTAAATGGATTCAGGTCATAAACAGATCGATCCATTTAACTTATTTATTAAATGGGTCGGATTTGGGTTCTGATTTGTAAACTTATTTAATCCGTTTATTAAATGGGTCAGGTTGGGTCAGATCAACTATAAAACCTGTTTATATCCATTTATCTACTTATGCCTTATGGTTTCTACTAGATGTATGCCTTAGAAACCAATCGGATCGATACATTAATTTTTTTTAGGATATAATTTTATGCTTGATCTAATTAATTAGGATAATTAATTTCATTCATGTAGTGTATGTGTCCATGAATCATTCAGAGAATTAATGAGATGATAATATATATTCTCAAGAGTTGAGAATTTGAGGTATGTGTTATTGATGGTTAATTCTTAAATTACTTCCGATCGTAGGATCATCACGGAGACGATGATTGATCCGATAAGATTGGTGCACGAATCACTTCTTTTAGGATATAAGAGTCTCAAGTCTACAGTATGGAGATACTGGAGTGACAGTATGGTGGTTGTTAGAAAATAATGGTACTGAACGTGATCAATACGAGAAATCACTTGAATGTCTACTTACTCATCAGTAACATTCTCGATGCTGTAGTTGTGTGAGTGATTCTTTGACCTGCAGTATCTCATCTACTCGTAGTAAAGCTGTTATAGTTTGACTGCACATAAACTTGGTCCCCAGCTATATGACTTTTCATGGTATATGTTGCCTACAGTAGATTCACTGTAGGAGTAGGGTGCATAATTAGATGGGATCTATCGACTTTAGTAGTTAAGGAGTAGTCTTATGTAATTTATGAGACTAAGTTCAGAAGACCATGTCTATGGCAGAATGAATCATGGAAAGGGATTTTTATGAGGTTTTGCATATGAAATCAAGTCGAATAAATCTTACATATGACAGACGATAGGATTTGATAAATTTTTCATAACCTCTGTCTTATCGAGACTCATGATAGAAGAATTTCATCACACAGTAACTAGACCTAGAAGTTCATCCTTCTATTTTGCTGAGTTGCCATTACATACTATTAGACGTCACTAATGGATTGTGGGACCAACGAGAATTATTTTGATGATCAATAATTTTTGATCGGAGAATTGAAATTGTTCCAATCTATTGAAAGAAGTTTCAATGATATTTTGATGGAGATCAAAATATTTCTCACTACCAGATAGAATAGAACCTATGGGGTCATATATAAAAGAAATCTTGACTGATCGGACTATCGAATCACGATTTCGAATTGTAAATCATAAGTAGTCTTAATTATCAATTTGATTGATAATTGGACTTAAATATAAAAGTTATATTGAGGACTTACTAAGAGTTAGTAAGTTGAGGGAGGACTAAATTACAGTTGTTGCATATTATTTGATTTGATTAAATATTAGGATTGAATCTTAATCAAATTAAATCAGATTTTAATTTGATTAGTTCTATTTTGAGTTTGACTCAAAGTAGGTTTCATTAATCTGATGGGATTAGATCTAATGAACACTTGATCCAAATCTATCTAGATTAGGTTTGGCCTAATCTATAGCCATGTTTGATTTGAATAGGATTTTAGTTAATTTAAATTAGATTTAATTTGATTAGATCTAATTTTAATTTGATTTGAATTGGATTTTATGAGTCTCATGGGATTGGACTTAACCTAATTCAGATTGGATTCCAAATACCATTTGGACTTGGACTTAATCCTTGACCAAATCAAACAAGGAGAACCTCACATTAAATCCTCATGCCCCTAAGGGCTTCCATGCCCCAAATAATTGTTTTCCATGGTGAATTCTTCTTGTTTGGCATGGAGAAATATTTGGGAGAAAGAGAAAGGGTCGGCGGCACAACAATAGGAAGAATCCTTTTGAAAACCAACTTTATCTCTTATCCAAAACCCTAACTACCTTAGGTTTAAAAAGGGGATATGATTGGGTGCCTCCTGGTGTGATGAGAACACATCTTGTGAAGAAAAAGTATCTGATCTGATCGGATCACCAGGGTGTGTTTTGAAAAATTTTTCTATTCAAAAGCTTACATAACAATTATGAATCACCTTGATCACAGCAGAATAGGGATCAAATCTTCAGAGATTGCTTGAATCCGATGCCTTGCGAGGTTTGAAAGTACAGACCCTCTACTTCACACACGTCAAGCCCCGTAGAAAAGCGGTATGATCTTCCTTGCACCAATCCTTCAGAAAGAAGTGTGGAAGGAGGGAGATTTGATCTTGTGCATCTGGTAAGGAGTCCTCACACCAAAAAAAAAGGTGCCAAAAAATCTCCACATTAAGAAAGGAACTAGCATCCCTTCACTCTTACACTATGATGTCTAATTTTTGTCGCATAAAAATTAATCTCTTCACACCGGTTAGTTGGTTCCTTCCTTTAAATAGGTGAGGCATCCACATCTTGATCAAAGACCCAATTTGACTAGGACACATAACTCAAATTAAATCTGAATTATCCTTACCAAATACAAAGTCCTAATAGAGAAAGGATACTCATTAACACATGCCCATGACCTTCATGCACACACACCAAATTGGGGTGACAAAAAAATAGTGCCTCCTCCTTTCCTTGGTCGGCCGATATGAGAGAGAGTCTCTGGTTTTAGGGACTCTTT
This sequence comes from Elaeis guineensis, assembly GCF_000442705.2. NCBI lineage: Eukaryota > Viridiplantae > Streptophyta > Magnoliopsida > Arecales > Arecaceae > Elaeis > Elaeis guineensis. The sequence continues at coordinate 41,307,209 of NC_026002.2, forward strand.
GGTTTTTAACCAAATAGGCTTAGATTTGACTCAAATTGGATCCGATTCGAACTTAATAGATTCGAAGAGCCTGTCAATCCTAATCTAATTAAAATTCTGATCTAAGTCTAACTTAAATTTTTAACCCAATTCAAGTTTACTCAAATCAGATCTAATCTAAAATTAATTAAGATATAATTTCAATATTTCATAAATTTTTTGGATCATTGATCAGATAATTATCGTCTCTAGAATTAAATCTGAACCTTATGTCTAGTGCTAGCTAGACATAATCAACTTGTTTAATCCCATATGACCCTTAACTTGATTCTGAATTAAGCTAATCTATTTGTTCAATCAAGTCAAGTACTTTCAAATTGAACTCATAGACTTAGGTCAATTCTTTCCTACATTGCATGACTTTGTGCATGATTTCATAAATTCAAACATTAAGTCGGTAGCACAGAAATAATTTTTTATATTAATTGAAGTTACCATCTAGCAATGGTTCTCGATATCCGGATAGATCGAATATATGCAAGGCAATACTCAAGAAGCAATGTATATGGTTATCATATAATTCATCTCTTTAACCTCGAATGCTCGAGGATGACCTAGGGTTTAAGTGTCAACTCCAAATGTGTCTTCCATATTGTATTTCAATCTTTCACATCCATCACATGGATTATCCAGGCTCAGAATTTACTAAATTAAAATATAGTGAAGCATTAGCTCCTATAATCTGGAGGGATCAATCCTATTTTGATCCATACATAAACTTCATAAGTACTGGATTGTGCCCAATAGCTTTCCATCACTGTATTAGAAATATAGATGGTCTGATACCAAAGCACAGTGAGTTGCTTGCAAGTTACTATGATGATCTCAGGTCTAAGGAACACTTATGCCCATATGCTTTGTGAGCTGTTCTTGACAGCAGAGTGCTTTGTAAGTGAGTCACTTATTCAATGATGATATACTTTTACATCTCACCTATATGTCATATCAGTATCTTCACATTCCTAAGTTACGAGAACAACCAACCTATATGGCACACAACGACCTACATTTGATGAACGTCATCATCCTTTAATGATGTATCATTTGGTTATAAACATATTTAAGAACTATTCAATAAATTCTCTTTTATCGATTGTCACATAGTTCTAAGGACTTCTTCACAACACAAGAGTTCTAATAAGGAAGATGTATAACTGGTGATGAAAAATATCAAATAATTTTTATTAATTTATAATTCATATATAGTTAGAAAAAATACAATCGTCCAAATGATTAGCTTTAGGATATATTTTCTAACAACTCCCACTTGGACTAAAGCCTACTGATACATTATCTAATACCCATGTTTTATTTGTGTTCATCGAACCCTTTGATTTCGAGGGCTTTAGTAAATGAGTCAGCCAAATTTTTTTTTCCGTCAATCTTTTAAAGCTCGATGTTATCTCGATCCATGATCTTTCAGATCAGATGGTAACAGCATAGAATATGCTTGGTACGCTGATGAAACTTTGGTTCTTTCACTTGAGCTATAGCTCCAGTGCTGTCATAATATAACAAAATAGGATTATCTAGGAAAGATGCCACTCCAAGTTCACTGATGAACTTCTACAATTAGACAGTTTTTTTTGTAGCATCGGATGCCGCGATATATTCCACCTTGCAAGTTAAATCAGCTACAATGTACTGTTTGAAACTTTTTCAGCAGATTGCTCCTCTATTTAGGATAAACACATAACCTGACACGCTCTTACTGTCATCATGATCTAATCAAAAATTAAAATTAGTATATCCCATAAGTTTCAAGTCAGTATCTTCATAAATAAGTCATTGATCCTTAGAATTTTTCAAATACTTAAGGATTATCTTTACAATCTTTCAATGGTTCTCATCCAGATCAGACTGGTACTTACTCACTATCCCTAGTGAGTGTGCCATATCCAACCTCGTACATATCATGATATACATGATAGATCCCACTATCGAAGCATATGAGATTCTATTCATATGCTCTCTCTCTTGTGGAGTTGTCAGACAATCTTTCTTAGAGAGAGTAATTTTATGGCCTATCGAAAGATAATCTTTTTTGAAAATCTTCATGCTGAGCCATTTCATCATGATATCTATGTACGTAGATTGAGACAATCCATGTAACCTCTTAGATCTATCTTTATAGATCTTCATCCCTAGGATAAAGATGTTTCTCCTAAATTCTTTATGGAGAACTGTGAAGACAGCTAAAGCTTTACACTTTGTAAAGCAGGAACATCATTTTCTATTAACAATATGTCATCCATATACAGTACAAGAAAGATGACTACAAAACCATTAGACCATTTATAAATATATGGTACTTCTCCATTCCTAATGAAGTCATATATTTTGATCACCTTATCAAAATATATGTTCCAACTTGGAGATGCCTGCTTCAATTCATAAATAAAACTCTGAAGCTTGCACACCTTTGATTCATCTGTGAATGTAAACTCTTTAGGTTGTATTATATACATCTCTTCTTTCAGTTCTCTATTAAGAAAAGTGATTTTAACATCCATTTGCCAGATCTCATAATCAAAGTGTGCTGCTATCGCAAGCATAATCTGGATAGACTTGAGTATTGCCACGGGAGAAAATATTTTGTTATAGTCAATACCATAACATTGATGATATCTTTAGGCAACTAAATGGGCTTTATAGATCTCTACCTTTCCGTCTGCATCCATTTTTCTTTTGAATATCCATTTACACCCTATGAATTTAATCTCTTCGGGTGGATCAACAAGTGTCCATACATTATTGGTCTCCATGGACTCCATCTCGAATTTTATTGCCTCAAGCTACTTCTCAGAGTTGGACCTTTGCATGGCATCCATATAGGTGATCGGATCCTCGTCATTCTCATCGAGTTTAATAGGATCTCCATCATAAATTAAAAAATTATAGTATCTGTCCGACTGATGCAGTATTCTATCAGATCTCCTCAAAGATGCTTCAACAATGGGCTCTGAATTGATCTAATTAAATCCAATTCTATATTTTTATTGATCTGTGTCGGTTCTTCTACTTATCGAACTTCATCAAGTTCAACCTTAGAGACATCGATTTTTTCACTAGGGAACTTCTTTTCTAAAAAGACTACCTTATTGTTGACGAACAACTTTTGCTCTTCAATAAGACAAAAATAATATCCTTTAATTTTTTTTTGATACCCCAAAAAATAATACTTATCGGACTATGGTCCAAGCTTGTCGGTATGCAAATGTTTGACATAAACCGGACAGCCCCAAACCCTAAGGTAAGAGAGTATCGACCTATACCTAGTCCGTATCTCATATGGTGTTTTTGTGACTGATTTACTTAGAATCTTATTCAAAACATGACAATTAATCTCAAGAGCATAACCCCAAAAAGAGATCGATAGACTCGTAAAGTCCATCATGGATCGAACCATATCCAACAAGTTCGATTCTTTCTTTTCGAGATGCCATTATGCTGTGGTATCCCAGGAGAAATTTTTTGTGAGAGAATTTCATTCTCTCCTAAATATGTCAAAAATTTATTGAAAAGATATTCACCTCTTCAGTTTGACTGAAGAATTTTAATACTCTTCCCAAATTATTTTTATACCTCATTATGGAATCATTTGAACATTTTAAATAATTCAGACTTGTGCTTCATAAGATAGACATACCTATACCTCGAAAGATCATCAGTAAATGTAATGAGGTAGTAATACTTTTCTCTAGTGCCTATGTTCATAAGTCCACATACATCACTATGTAGTAGATCTAGAACATTACTGGCTCATTCATCCTTTTCAGTAAAAGGTGATTTGATCATCTTTTCAAGAAGATAGCACTCACAGGTCGGCAATAATTCACAATCAATAATATCGAAGATTCTCTCTTTAGTTAATCTATTTATCCTATTTTTGTTTATATGATCGAGCCTACAATACCAAAGGTAGGCATCTGTGGCATTATCTATTCTAGAATATTTGTTTGATGTATACATTATACTAACAAGCTGTGACAATGTGTAAATATTATTTTTTAATTATCCACGTATAATTATGACACCATTCATAATGATATCACAGTAAATTTTTTTATAGAAAAATTATAACCATACTTGGCCAAAAGGCTTATGAAAATAACTTTCATAAGAAAAGATAGACAATAATGACAGTCATCTGAAATAGTAGCATTTGAATTAAGAGCAACCTGAACTTTTTCTATAACTAGAACTGAAATAGCTCTTCCATCTTCAACACTCTAGAATCGTTCGTTCTTCTCAAATTCTCTACTAACTTGAAGTCCTTACAATGAATTACAGATATAAATCAGACTTTCGATATCCAATACTCAGATAGTAGTATTATAGATAGAGAAATTATAAAGTGTTATCATATAAGTATCTTATCCAGCAACTCTTTGCTAATTTTTCTTCCTAAACCTATCCTTTCTGCCTGATTCCGATCTGTCTTAGACTGCTTAGCACGGTAATTTTGCACTTTGTATTTTCTTCCTCTCTTATAGGATTGATGCCCTATTGAGGATAAATTTTCAAGTATGTCAAGGGACTTATTCAATATTTGAAATATCTCTATTGGTTGAGCATCATTGAATTTACAACTAAATTCATCACTCATAGCAGCCCTTATTATGTAACGTACTATCATACAGTCATTGAGCTATTTTTGATAAGTGTCTCTAACCTTCGCATCAGCATTGGGAGCTGGTACTTTAGGTGCTAGATCAATAGACACATATAGGATCTTCTCATACTCGAGAACTATTCTTAACTTTCGATATCAATTATCAAAATTACATCTCATAAATTTGTCACTGTCCAACAATGAGCGGAGCGATAAACTACTAGCCACCACTGAAAGAAAAACAAAAGACCTATTATTATATGAATTATTTAATCCTAAATATTTAAACTTTTGTGTAAAGGTTCTCCTACTATTTTATATGAATTGGTACCCTCTACCTCTAATTCGAAGAATTACCTTAATTTTTTACCGAGTATTAGAATCCACATAGACTGCACATAAGTCTAACTTTGGTCGGCCAACCTATATGTATCTATGGGTAGGTTCTTAACCAATTATTTCTCCAAATAATTTATAGTAATGATTTTATCCCAAATTTCTTTTCAGTAGGCTTTGACCTCTACTGAAAGTCCTAATTAGGTCCAACCATGAACATGACCATACTCCGCCTATCTAACTAACAAATAATCAGGCCCAACTTTGATCAGCCAACCTAATCACCTATCATAGAGACACGACTGAGTTATCATATTATGAATGGTAATTTCAATATTAGATAAGCATTAGGCCTTTGGGCCTTCAATGATTATCAGATTAATGGACTCATTATCATCCAACTTAATGGAAGGCTATGATCTAATTATCTCCATAAGTAACTCATTTTATGGATGTAATAATTTAGAAGATTTGGTTAACATATTTTAGAAAAGAAAAGAGATCAACCAGCAATCAAAAATCTTCTCATTGACTTCATCAAGTCATTGAATTGGACTAAAGACAAGTTGGTCGAAAGGATACCTAATTTAGTCAAACTGATTTAATGATTTAAGAATAAGAGAAAAAATTAACCGACAAATCATAAATTCTCCCACTGACTTCATCAAATTATAAAAAGGATAAAAGACAAGCTTGGTCTAGACACACCTAAATCAGTCACACTGATTTATCTTAATGGCATAGGTCAGCGTGAATCAATTAGTGACCTAATCAAAATATAATTTATCAAATTAGTCAGGTAAGTGAGATCAATGGGAGGATCTGCCTCAGCTTGTCTTAGACACTATCAAAATGGTCAGGTAAGTAGTCTGTCAAATAAAAGTCATCAATAATATTGTCAAGCAATATTACCAAACTTATCTTAGACACTAATTAAAGTTGAAAATTGTATCCCAAAGCCAATCGTTAGCCTGTTGACGATTGTGCTTATCATTATAATTGTATATAAATTATTAAATTAATAAATATTATTTGATTTTTACATCACTGTGTACATCTCATTTTGAACTCCTATTTTGTGATGAAGTCCTTAGGACTATTTGATTCGATATAGGAGGATATATCATTTAGTCCTTAAATGAGTTCATGACCAAATGATATACTATTACTAAGACGATAGACATATCAAGTGTAGGTCATTGTGTACCATATAGATTGATTGTCCTTTTAATCAAGGAGCGTGGAGATGCTGGTATGGCATGCAGGTGAAATATAGGAGTACATTTCACTGAATGTGACCAACTCTGGAGCACTCTACTATCAAGAGTCACTCTGAAGGGATATAGGTATAAGTGTCCCTCCGATCTGAGATCACCACGGTGACTTGTAAGCAACTCACTATGCTTTGGTGCCGGACTACCTAAATTTTTAATTCAGCGATTAAAGGTTTCAGGGCATAGTCAAATACTTATGAAGTCGATGTGTGAGTCAAGATGGAATTGACCCCTCCGAATAAGTAGGAGTTAATGTATCAGTGTGTTTCAATTCAGTAAAATCTTAGTCGGGATAATCTATGTGATAAAATTTAAAAATTGAAATACAATGTGGATGACTATATCAGGGTTGGCAGTTAAACCCTAGGTCACCTTGAGTATTTGGATCAAAAGAATGAATTATATAGTAACTATATTCAAATAGGTTCTTGAGTGTTGCTTAGCATACATTCAACCTATCCGAACATCGAGTACCATTACTAGATAGTTACTTCGATTGGTATAGAAATCAGTTTCTATGCTATCGGCTTAGGTTCAAACCTATGGAGTCACACACATTAGAAGTTTTTCTCCAATCGTATGGCTAATCTGAAGAGTCTCAGTTAACGGAGACTCTGCTGAAGAGTCCCACTAGACGGAGACTCTACTGAAGAGTCCCACTGGACGGAGACTTTAGAAAAGAGTCCCACTAGACTTGGACTCTATCTTTAATGGAGGATTAATTAGTAATTAGATCACTAATTAGTCCAATTTGATTGAGTATTAAAGTCTGAATCAAATCTGATTGAATTTAATTTAATTAAGTTCAGTCTGATTAGGTTATGAGATGACCTAATTGGTAAGAAAGAAATGATCTGAATTTGATCGGATCTCTGGCTCAATTAATTTATTGATTTGATTAAATTTAATTAAGATTATAAGAGCCTAATTAGATTAGATTCATCATATTTTATTTGGATCTAATTGGATTGGATTTGAAAAAAAATCAATTGGTTAAACCCTAGAGTCCCAAATGAGTAGGACTTTATCCCTTGCGCTACCTAAATTGTCTCACATCTTTTCTCACCGCACAAAATCAGTTTGTATATGAGAAAATTAAAAAATAATCCTTCTTTTGTCACTCATTAAGGATAGAAATTGATTGATTTTGATTTGAATTCAAATTAGTTTGAATTTCAACTTAAAACCTTATCCATATCCTTCCACACGTTGGCTGCTTTTGAAGGGGTCTATTGTGTATGAGAAAAGGAGGTCTTTCCAATTGATTTTCATACTCATTTTTTTTGGTAAGTTTCTCTTTAAGTTTGATGAAGGTGAGAAAAAGTTGGAGTTGAATTGAAATTCAAAAGAGTTTGAATTGCAACAAACTCCAGTCTTTATCCTGTTTTATCTGGTTTATGCGATAACCATAAAAAAGGCTATAATTTTGTATGCCAAAAGAAGAGAACTCTTTATCATGAGATATCAGAGAGAAATAGGGTCAAAAATACTTCTTTGAGATATGAGGATTGGATGGATTTCCTTCCTCCTTGGAGTGAACAAAAGAGAAAATCGTTCTCTTTTTGGGTGTTCATTTTAGGGACCTAACAATTTTAGAGGATTTAATTAGTTGGATGATAATGAGTCAAATGGTTTAGATGATCATTGGAGGTGCTACATACCTGGTGCTCATCTGACTGTAGGAATTATCATTCATAATATGTTGTTTTAATTGTATCTTTCTGATGATGGTCAGATTGGCCAAGCCACTCTCGGACCTGGTCACTCGTTTGTTAGATATACTAAATTCTGGCATGTTAATGGTTGGACCTAACCAGAACCTTCAGTGGAGGTGCCACACGCTTGCTAAAGAGGTGTCTGGGATAAAATTAAATACTAAAAATTATTTAGTGAAATAATTGGTTAAGAACCTACTCATGGGTACACAAGGGTTGGCCGAGCCACACTCGGGCCCATGTGTAGTCCATGTGAATTTTAGTACCCACTAAAAAATTAGTGTAATTCCTTGAATTGAAGGTAGAGACTATCAATTTGAATAAAATAGTGGGAGAACCTTTAGACTAAAATCTATGTCTTTAGGCTTAATCAATTTATATACTATTTAGGTTTTGATTTTTCTTTTGCAGTTATGGCCACTACCTTATCACTCCGATCACTATTAGATACTGATAGATTGATGGGTCTAAATTTTGATAGCTGGTATCAAATGCTCAAAAGTATCCTGGAGCACAAACGGATCTTGTATGTGCTAACTGATCCGGTACCCAAAGAGCCAGCTCCAAATGCACGTAGCTCGATCAGAGGCACTTATCAGAAGTGGCTTAATGATCGGACTATGGTTTGTTGTATTATGTTGGCGGCAATGAATAATGAGTTTAGCCATCTTTCGAGAATGCTCAGCCACAAGACATGTAGCAAATATTGAATGAGTCCTTTGGCATACCCGATGACGTTGAGAGGCACAAGACTAGTTGTGCCATCTTCAACGCTCGAATGAGAGGAGCATTAGTCACTGATCATGTATTATACATGATCGAGATGATTGAGCACCTAAGCAAGCTCGACTTTTTTCTGCATGAGCAGTTGGAGAAGGATGCTATTCTGAACTCTCTATCCAAGTCTTACCTTCCTTTCTTTACTCATTTTTGAGTGACAAAGCCTGCAGTTAACTACCACGATTTGCTGGGGTTACTGTAAAACTTTGAGAAGGATCACCAGCTCTAAAAGGAGTCGGTGAATATTGTGGGAGGGTCTTCTTCTAGACATCGATCCTTTAAGAAAGGAAAGAAGAACAAGAAGAGCAAGAAAAGGATGCAAAGTGCTGGGGCACCCAAGTCCAGTCCGACCAAAAAATCCATGTCCGACCAGAGTCAGACAGAATGCTTCTATTGCAAGAAGCAGGGGTATTGAAAAAAAATTATCCTCAATACATTGCCTCTCTGGATCCGAACAGATCAAGAAAGAAGCAAGTTATTGCTGGACAAGATAATTATATGATAACATCTTGTAATTTTTTAATTTATGATTCTACTACCTGGGTATTAGATGTCAAAATTTTTTTTAATATTTACAATTCACTGCAGGGTCTGCAGGTCAGTAGGAGATTTGAAGAAGGTGAAAGATTCTTTAATGTTAGAGATGAAAGACCAGTTCTAGTTCTAGCGTTAGGGACTATTAAGCTTGTATTCAAGTCTAATATAATTATTCTAAGTAAATATCACTTTTGTCCTTCTTTTTTATTGAATATTATTTTTGTAGGCTTTTTGGCCATGTACGGTTATGAAATTTTAATAAAAAAATAATTTTAATATCATTATGAATGGTATTAATGTGATGAATGGATAACTGAACAATAGTATTTACATATTATCATAACCTGTTAGTGTAATGTATACATCCAACAAATGCTTTAGAATTAGTGATGTCTCCGATATCTACTTTTAGCATTGTAGGTTAAGTCATGTTAACAAGAACAGAATAAATAGGTTGACACAAAAAAAAATTTTCGAAGTCAGTAATTGTGAATTACTCCCAATTTGTGAGTCCTATCTTCTTGAAAAAATGATCAAATCATCTTTTACTGAAAAAGGTGAGCAAGCCAGTGAAGTTCTAAGTCTGAAACATACTGTGTATGTGGACCTATGAACACTAGTGCCAGAGGTGGATATTATTATTTTATTATATTTACAGAAGATCTATCAAGGTATAGGCACATCTACTTAATAACACATAAGTCAGAATCATTTAAAATATTCAAACGATTCCGTAATGAAGTAGAGAAATAAATTGGAAAGAGTATTAAAATTCTTCGATCCGATCGAGGAGAAGAATACCTCTCTAGTGAGTTTTTGACATACTTAGAAAAGAATGAGATTCTCTCACAATGGATCTCTCCTGAAATACCACAGCATAATGATGTATCGAAAATGAGGAATCAAACCCTGTTAGACATGGTTCGATCCATGATGGGCTTTGCAAGTCTGTAGATTTTTTTTTTGGGATACGCACTTGAGTCAACTTGTTATATTTTAAATAAAGTTTCGAGTAAGTCTGTAAGTAAAATACTGCATGAGATATGGATAGGACATAAGCCAGCACTCTCTCACCTAAGGGTTTGGAGATGTCCGACTTATGTCAAACAATTGAAAACCGACAAGCTTGGACCTAGATCTGACAAATATCTGTTTATAGGGTACCCAAAAGAGATCAAAAAATATTACTTCTATCTTGCTGACAAACAGAAGGTATTCGTTAGCAATAGGACTGTCATTTTAGAAAAGGAGTTCCTTGATGAAGGAACTAATGCCTCAAAGATTAAACTTGATGAAGTTCGATCGGTAGAAGAACCGACACAATCTAGTAAATTCATAGAGTCAGATTTGATTAGATCAAATTTGAAACCTATTGTAGAAACATCTTTAAGGAGATCCGATAGAGTATCGCATCAACCGAATAGATACTATAGTTTTTTAGTTCGGGATGGGGATCCAGTTGAACTCGATGAGAACAATGAGGATCCGATCATGTATATGGATGTAATGCAGAGGACTGACTCAAAAAATAGCTGAAAGCTATGAAATCTGAAATGGAGTCCATGAAAATCAATAATGTACGAACATTGGTTGACCCACCTGAAGGGATAAAATCCACAGGGTGTAAGTGGATCTTCAAAAGGAAGTGGGGCACAGACGAAAAGGTGGAGACTTATAAAGTCTGTCTGGTTGTTAAGATTTACCATCAGCATTATGGTATTGACTATGACGAGACATTTTCTCCTATGGCAATGCTCAAGTCTATTTGGATTATGCTTGCGATAACAGCACATCTAGACTATGAAATCTGGCAAATGGATATTAAAATAGCCTTCCTAAATAAAGAGCTAGAAGAAAAGGTATATATGATACAACCTGAAGATTTCATATCCACAGATGAGTCTAAGGTGTGCAAGCTTTAAAGGTCCATCTATGGACTTAAGCAGGCATCTCGGAGTTGGAACATGTATTTTGATAAAGTGATCAGAACATATGGCTTCATTAAGAATGGAGAGGAACTCTACATATATATATGGGTTAATAACTCTATAGTAGTATTTTTTATTTTGGATGTCGATGATATTCTCTTAATCGAAAATGACATCCCTGCATTACAGGGAATAAAAATTTGATTGTCATCACAGTTCTCCATGAAAAACTTGGGAGAAGCATTCTTCATCTTTGGGATGAAGATCTATAGAGATAGATCTAAAAGGTTGCTTGCATTATCCCAATCGACATACATATATACTGTACTGATAAGGTTCAGCATGAAGAATTTCAAAAAAAGCTATCTTTCGATAGGCCAAGAAATTTCTCTCTCGAAGAGTGATTGTTTGACAACTCCTCAAGAGAGAGAGTGTATGAGTAGAATTTCATATACTTCGATAGTATATACGTCATGACATATACGCGATCGGATGTGGCATACTCATTAGGAGTAGTGAGCAGATACCAGTCTGATCCAGGTGAAAATCACTGAAAGGTCGTAAATACTATCCTTAAGTATTTGAAAAATACTAAGGATCAGTGGCTTATCTATAGAGAATCTGACTTAAAACTTATGAGGTTTACAGACTCTAATTTTCAGTCGAATCATGATGATAATAAAAGCATGTCGGGATATATTTAAATCCAGAATGGTGGAGCAATCTACTGAAAAAATTTCAAGCAACACACTGTAGCCGACTCTACTTGTGAGGTGGAATATATCACGGTATCTGATGCTATGAAGGAAGCTGTGGCTATGAAAGTTCATCAACGAGCTCGGAGTGGTACCCTCTCTTGACGGTCCCGTCTTGTTGTACTGCGATAGTACTGGTGCCATTGCTCAAGTGAAGGAACTGAAGTCACATCAGTGAACTAAGCACATTCTACGCCGCTACCACCTAGTCCGAGAGATCGTGGATCGAGGTGATATCGAGCTTTCGAAGATCGATGAAAAAAAGAATCTGATCGATCCATTTACTAAAGCCCTTGGCATCAAGGAGTTCAAAGACTACAAATCAAAGATGGGTATATGATACTGCACCGATTGGCTTTAGTTTAAATGAGAGTTGTTGAAAATTGTGTCCCAAAATCAATCGTCAGCCTGTTGATGGTGTACTTATTATTGTAATTATATATAAATTATTAAATTAATAAATATTAATTAATTTTTTCATCACTGTGTACATCTCATTTTGAACTCCTGTTATGTGATGAAGTCCTTAGGACTATTTGATTCGATAGAGGAGGAAATATCGTTTAGTCTTTAAATGAGTTTGCGACTAAATGATATGCTATTACTAGGACAATAGATATATCAAGTGTAGGTCGTTGTGTGCTATATAGGATCATTGTCTTCTTAACCAAAAAGTATGGAGACGCTGGTATGGCATGCAGGTGAGTACGTTTCACTGAACATGACCAACTCTGGAGCACTCTGCTGTCAAGAGTTACTCCGAATGGATATAGGTATAAGTCCTACCTTCCTTTTCTTACTCATTTTCGAATGACAAAGCTTGCAGTTAACTACCACGGTTTGCTAGAATTACTGCAAAACTTTGAGAAGGATCATCGGTTCCAAAAGGAGTCGGTGAATGTTGTGGGAGGATCTTCTTCTGAACATCGATCCTTTAAAAAAGAAAAAAAGAACAAGAAGAATAAGAAAAGGATACAAAGTGCTGGGGCACCCAAGTCCAGTCAGACCAAAAAATCCAAATTTGACCAGAGTCAGGCAGAATGCTTCTACTGCAAGAAGTAGGGACACTGAAAAAAGAATTATCCTCAATACATTATCTCCTTGGATCTGAATAGATTGAGAAAGAAGTAAGTTATTACTGGACAAGATAATTATATGATAACACCTTGTAATTTCTCAATTTATGATTCCACTATATGGGTATTAGATATCGAAAACCCTTTTAATGTTTGTAATTTATTGCAGAGTCTGTAGGTCAGTAGGAGATTTGAAGAAGATGAAAGATTTCTTAATGTTGGAGATGGAAGATCAGTTCTAAATCTAGCATTAGGGACTATTAAGTTTGTATTCAAGTCTAATGTAATTGTTCTAAGTGAATATCACTTTTGTCCTTCTTTTTTATTGAATATTATTTTTGTAGACCTTTGATCATGTGTGGTTATAAAATTTTAATAAAAAAAATAATTTTAATATCATTATGAATGATGTTAATGTGATGAATGGACAACTGAATAATGATATTTACATATTATCACAACCTGTTAGTGTAATGTACACATCCAACAAACATCCTAGAATTAGTGATATCTTCGATATCTATCTTTGTCATTGTAGGTTAGGTCATGTTAACGAGGATAGAATAAATAGGTTGACACAAGAGAAAATCTTTGAAGTCAGTGATTGTGAATCACTCCCATCCTATCTTTTTGAAAAAATGATCAAATCACCTTTTACTGAAAAAGGTGAGCAAGCCAGTGAAGTTCTAAATCTGATACATACTGATGCATGTGGACCTATGAACACTAGTGTCAGAGGTGAATATTATTATTTCATTACATTTACAGATGACCTATCGAGGTATAGTCATGTCTACTTAATGACACATAAGTCAAAATCATTTGAAATGTTCAAACGATTCCATATTGAAGTAGAGAAATAAACAGGAAAGAGTATTAAAACTCTTCAGTTCGATCGAAGAAGAGAATACCTCTCTAGTGAGTTTCTATCATACTTAGAAGAGAACGAGATTCTCTCATAATGGACCCCTCCTGGAATAGAACAGCATAATGGTGTATCAGAAAGGAGGAATCGAATCCTGTTAGACATGGTTCGATCCATGATGGGCTTTGCAAGTCTGCCGATTTCTTTTTAAAGATACGCACTCGAGTCGGCTTGTTATATTTTAAATAAAATTTTGAGTAAATCTGTAAGTAAAATATCACATGAGATGTGGACAGGACACAAGCCAGCACTCTCTCACCTGAGGGTTTGGGGATATCTGGTTTATATCAAATGATTGAAAACTGACAAGCTTGGACCTAGGTCTGACAAATATCTATTTATAGGGTACCCAAAAGAGATCAAAAGATGTTACTTCTACCTTACAGACAAATAGAAAGTGTTTGTCAGTAATAGGGCTATCTTTTTAGAAAAGAAGTTTCTTGGTGAAAAAACTAATACCTCAAAGATTGAACTTAATGAAGTTCGATCGATAGAAGAACCGACATAATCTAGTAAACTCATAGAGTCAGACTTGATTAGATTAAATTTGAAATCTATTGTAGAAATATCTTTAAAGAGATCTGATAGAGTACTGCATCAACCGGATAGATACTACGATTTCTTAGTCTGGGATGAAGATCCAGTTGAACTCGATGAGAACAATGAGGATCCGATCACTTATATGGATGCGATGCAGAGGTCTGACTCCGATAAGTGACTGGAAGCCATGAAATTTGAAATGGAGTCCATGAAAATCAACAATGTATGGATATTGGTTGACCCACAGGAAGGGATGAAACTCATAGGGTGTAAGTAGTTCTTCAAAAAGAAAAGGGGCGCAGACGGAAAGGTGGAGATCTATAAAGTCTGTCTAGTTGTCAAGAGTTACTGTCAGCATTATCGTATTGACTATGATGAAATATTTTTTTCTATGGCAATGCTCAAGTCTATTCGGATTATGCTTGCGATAGTGGCTCATCTAGACTATGAAATCTGACAAATGGATGTGAGAATAGCTTTTTTAAATGGAGAGCTAGAAGTAGAGGTGTGTATGATACAATCTGAAGATTTCATATCTATAAATGAGTCTAAGGTGTGCAAGCTTCAAAGATCCATCTATGGATTTAAGCAGGCATCTCGAAGTTGGAACATGCATTTTGATAAAGTGATCAGAACGTATGGCTTCATTAAGAATAGAGAGGAACCTTGCATATACAAATGGGTTAATAACTCTATGGTAGTATTTTTTCTTTTGTATGTTGATGATATTCTCTTAATCGAGAATGACATCCTTGTATTACAGAAAATAAAAGTTTAGTTGTCATCATAATTCTTCATGAAAGACTTGGGAGAAGCATCCTTCATCTTTGGGATGAAGATCTATAGAGATAGATCTAAAATATTGCTTGGATTATCCCAATCGACATACATTGATACTATGCTGAAAAGGTTCAGTATGAAGAATTTCAAGAAAGGCTATTTTTTGATAAATCAAGGAATTTTTCTCTCGAAGAGTGATTGTTCGACAACTCCTCAAGAGAGAGAGCATATGAATAGAATTTCATATGCTTCGATAGTAAGATCCATTATATATGCCATGACATGTACGCAATCGGATGTGGCATACTCATTAGGAGTAGTCAGCAGATACCAGTTCGATCCAGGTGAGAATCACTGAGAGGTCGTAAAGACCATCTTTAAGTATTCGAGAAATACTAAGGATCAGTGGCTTATCTATGGAGAATCTGACCTAAAACTTGTGGGATTTACAGACTCCAATTTTTAGTCGGATCATGACGACAGCAAAAGCCTATCGGGATATATTTATATCTTGAACGGTGGAGCAATCTGCTGAAAAAATTTCAAGCAGCACACTGAAGGTATCTGATGCTGCGAAAGAAGCTGTATGGCTACGAAAGTTCATCAACAAGCTTGAAGTGGCATCCTCCCTTGATGGCCCTATCTTGTTGTACTACGATAGTATTGGTGCCATTGTTCGAACGAAGAAATCAAAGTCACATCAACGGATCAAGCACATTTTGTACTGCTACCACCTGGTCCGAGAGATCGTGGATCGAGGTGAGTCGAGCTTCAGAAGATTGACAAAAAGGAGAACCTGACTGATCCATTTACTAAAGTCCTCGACGTCAAGGAGTTCGAAGACTACAAATCAAAGATGGATATACGATACTGTACCAATTGGCTTTAGTCCAAGTGGGAGTTGTTAGAAATTGTATCTCAAAGTCAATCGTTAGTCTGTTGATAGTTGTGCTTATCATTATAATTGTATATGAATTATTAAATTAATAATTATTATTTGATTTTTTCATCACTATGTACATCTCATTTTGAACTCCTGTTATATGATGAAGTTCTTAGGACTATTTGATTTGATATAGGAGGATATATCGTTTAGTCCTTAAATGAGTTTGCGACTAAATGGTATACTATTACTAGGATGATAGACATATCAAATGTAGGTCATTGTGTGCCATATACATTGGTTGTCTTCTTAACTAAAGAACATGGAGATGCTGGTATGGCATGCAGGTAAAATATAGGAGTACATTTCATTGAACGAGATCAACTCTGGAGTACTTTGCTGTCAAGAGTCACTCCGAAGAGATATAGGTATAAGTGTCCCTCTGACCTGAGATCACTTCGGTGACTTGTAAGCAACTCACTATATTTTGGTGTCGGACTATCTGAATTACTAATTCATCAATGAAAGATTTTTGAGCATAGTCAAGTACTTGTGAAATTGATATGTGAGTCAAGATGAAATTGTTCCCTCCAAATAAGTGGGAGTTAACGTATTAGTGTGTTTCAATTCAGTAAAACCTTGACCGGGATAATCTATGTGATGGATTTTAAAAATTGAAATACAAAGTGAATGACCATATCAAGGTTGGTAGTTAAACCCTAGGTTACCTTGAGCATTTGGATCAAAGGGATGAATTATATAGTAACTGTTGGTGCAAAAATCTGCCTGCGTCGGAGAAGCTGGAGTTGGGGAAGCCGCGGTCGCCGCCGGGACCTGCAAAGGAAGTCTAAACCGGAGGTGGGGTTGCTCCGGCAAGACCCTCCGACGCTCAAGTCAGTTCTCTGCCTCAACAAGAATGGAGTGCTCGAACGGAGAATTTAGCAGAGTTTTGAGATAAGGCAAAAGAGCTTAAAGAATAACGTATCTGAGTCCCCCTTTTATAGGCGGGGGAGGCAACGGACTGATGGCAACGTTTGTAACCGCCTGGTAGTGGGCCGCCCATGGTCAGGGGAATTGATTGCGAAATATAATGGAGCAGATACGTGGGCATCACCTCGACCCGCCACGTGGAGTCTGTTATGAGGGGTGGAGCAGCGTCCGTCGTCAGGAGAATCGCATGGTATCCGTCGCAGGAGGTGGAGCAGGTTCGTGGCCGTCACTATGGCTTGCCAGGGGATAGTGGAGCTGCGCGGAGTCCGCCACAAGAAGTGGAGTAGGGCGGCTATGGCCACTGCGGCTTGTCAGGGAATGATGGTACTGCGCGGAGTCTGCCACAGGAAGTGGAGCAGGGTCGTGGCCATTTTGAGGGCCTGTCAGGAGGCGCAGATCTGTCGATTGGAGCTCGGTAACGGTCGGAGCCCGATTTCTGTAGGAGTCCTGACGGAGCAGCAGTTGATACCGAGAGCGGAGCCCGGCTCCCGTGGGAGTCCGGGCGGAGCTGCGCTGATGTCGACAGTGGAGCTCGGCTCCCGTAGGAGTCCGGGCGGAGCTGCACTTGCTGATGGCGGTGGAGTCCGGCTCCCGTAGGAGTCCGGGCGGAGTTGCACTGCAAACAAAGTTAAGGGTGAAATCCGGCTCTGATAGGAGTCCGGATTGAGCTTACCAGTCGTTGATACTGAGAGCGGAGCCCGGCTCCCGTGGGAGTCCGGGCGGAGCTGCGCTGATGTCGACAGTGGAGCTCGGCTCCCGTAGGAGTCCGGGCGGAGCTGCACTTGCTGATGGCGGTGGAGCCCGACTCCCGTAGGAGTCCGGGTGGAGCTGCACTGCAAATAAAGTTAAGGGTGAAATCCGGCTCTGATAGGAGTCCGGATTGAGCTTACCAGCCGTTGATATTGAGAGTGGAGCCCGGCTCCCGTGGGAGTCCGGGCGGAGCTGCGCTGATGTCGACAGTGGAGCTCGGCTCCCGTAGGAGTCTGGATTGAGCTTACCAGCCGTTGATACTGAGAGCGGAGCCCGGCTCCCGTGGGAGTCCGGGCGGAGCTGCGTTGATGTCGACAGTGGAGCTCGGCTCCCGTAGGAGTCCGGGCGGAGCTGCACTTGCTGATGGCGGTGGAGCCCGGCTCCCATAGGAGTCCGGGCGGAGCTGCACTGCAAACAAAGTTAAGGGTGAAATCCGGCTCTGATAGGAGTCCGGATTGAGCTTACCAGCCGTTGATACTGAGAGCGGAGCCCGGCTCCCGTGGGAGTCCGGGTGTAGCTGCGCTGATGTCGACGGTGGAGCTCGGCTCCCGTAGGAGTCCGGGCAGAGCTGCACTTGCTGATGGCGGTGGAGCCCGGCTCCCGTAGGAGTCCGGGCTGAGCTGCACTTGCTGATGGCGGTGGAGCCCGGCTCCCGTAGGAGTCCGGGCTGAGCTGCACTTGTTGATGGCGGTGGAGCCCGGCTCCCGTAGGAGTCCGGGTGGAGCTGCACTTGCTGATGGCGGTGGAGCCCGGCTCCCGTAGGAGTCCGGGCTGAGCTGCACTTGTTGATGGCGGTGGGGCCCGGCTCCCGTAGGAGTCCGGGCTGAGCTGCACTTGTTGATGGCGGTGGAGCCCGGCTCCCGTAGGAGTCCGGGCGGAGCTGCACTTGCTGATGGCGATGGAGCCCGGCTCCCGTAGGAGTCCGGGCTGAGCTGCACTTGTTGATGGTGGTGGGGCCCGGCTCCCGTAGGAGTCCGAGCTGAGCTGCACTTGTTGATGGCAGTGGGGCCCGGCTCCCGTAGGAGTCCGGGCTGAGCTGCACTTGCTGATGGCGGTGGAGCCCGGCTCCCGTAGGAGTCCGGGCGGAGCTGCACTTGCCGATGGCGGTTCCGTCGTGGGTTCCGGCTGTGGGTATTTTATACCCAACACCAGTCCCCCTACATCCAAGTTTTGAATTTCAAACGAAGGAAGTACACAGAAGTACAGCCGGAACCGTCCCTTCGAATCCCGCGCCCTGCCGCTCCCAGATATTTTGGCATTAAATGAGCGCGTGCCGGAGTCTTTTCGAATTGGAGCGGTATGAGAGGATGCTTCGAAGACCCCACAGGTATGCTGGCCTAGGTACGACGCAATTATGACCCTGCCAACCGCCAGCCGCCTTCAGCCGTCTGCCACGGGGAGTGGGACACGCGTCGGACGCGGACTGGCCTTGTCTACGCGTAGCACCGACATTGTCGTTCGTTGACCCTTTCTCGTTGTTTGGCCTGTTCGTCTTAGAGGTCGTCGTGGGAAGGGGCTCTTCCCTTCCATCCGACCTCGTCATGTGGCCAAGTCTCGCCGCCATTTTTAACCCTTGCCGGCGAAGTAGCGGATGGAGCCCGGCTTTCTTAGGAGCCCGGGCGAAGTCTTTCTTGGCGGCGGAACCCGGTTCCCGTAGGAGTCCGGGCGGAGCTTCCCTGGCGGCGGAACCCGGCTCCCGTAGGAGTCCGGGCAAAGCTTACCTTGGTGGCGGAACCCGGCTCCCGTAGGAGTCCGGGCGGAGCTTACCTTGGCGGCGGAACCCGGCTCCCGTAGGAGTCCGGGCGAAGCTTCCCTGGCGGCGGAACCCGGCTCCCGTAGGAGTCCGGGCGGAGCTTTCCTTTGTCGTGGAAACCCGGCTCCCGTAGGAGTCCGGGCGGAGCTTACCTTCCACTTTGCTCTTGTCAGGACGAGGTTCTCCTCCTGTTCCTGTCAGGGCCGTGGGGGCACGTTAGGGCGTTGTAAGGCCTCTCCCCCCATCCGGTCTAAAAGAACCGGGCCTTCGACTTTGCTCAAGTTAGGACGAGGTTCTCCTCCTGTCTCTAACAGGGCTGTAGGGGCACGTTAGGGCGTTGTAAGGCCTCTCCCCCCATCCGATCTAAAAGAACCGGGCCTTCGACTTTGCTCAAGTTAGGGCGAGGTTCTCCTCCTGTCCCTAACAGGGCTGTGGGGGCACATTAGGGCATTGTAAGGCCTCTCCCCCCATCCGGTCTAAAAGAACCGGGCCTTTGACTTTGCTCAAGTTAGGGCGAGGTTCTCCTCCTGTCCCTAACAGGGCTGTGGGGGCACATTAGGGCGTTGTAAGGCCTCTCCCCCCATCCGGTCTAAAAGAACCGGGCCTTTGACTTTGCTCAAGTTAGGGCGAGGTTCTCCTCCTGTCCCTAACAGGGCTGTGGGGGCACATTAGGGCGTTGTAAGGCCTCTCCCCCCATCCGGTCTAAAAGAATCGGGCCTTTGACTTTGCTCATGTCAGGACGAGATTCTCCTCTTGTTCCCGACATGGCCATTGTTTTTGGAGGGGTCATACCCAGTCATAATACATCCGCGTTAAGTAGGAGGAGCGTGTTAGCTAGAAAGAAAAGTAGATTCAAAACGAAATAGTAAGCAATACATTTACAGTTCTCCCGCTCCTCCTTGAGGTCCTCCGGTGATGGAGTCGATGGTCCCGATAGGAGGCCGGTCCCCGGGCTGCTCCTCCCTTTTCTGTGATTCGAGCGGTGGGAGGGCTCTTGGCCGGTCTCCTCTACCCTCAGGCCGGCGACGGATGAATCTGTCGAGCCGACCTCGCCGGATGAGCTCCTCGATCTCGTCCTGGAGCTGGATGCACTCTTCGGTGTCGTGGCCGTGGTCGCGGTGGTAGAGGCAGAACTTGTTGGGGTTGCGCTTCCCGAGGTGCGTGCGCATCCTCTCCGGCCTAGGGAGCAGCTCCCTGACCTCCATCAGTACCTGGGCCTTCGAGGCGTTGAGGGGGGCGTAGTTGCGGAACTTCTCTGGCGGGGAACTCCGTCGAAACCTATTGTCCGGGCTCCTCTGCCTGCGTGCCCGGGGGGGAGTATGGGCGCGCTTATGCCCAGGAGGGGATCGGGAGCGAGGCCGGGCTTCCTTTGGCCTCTTCTCAACTGCGAGCTTACCAGAATTTCCCGCCTGGCGCTCCCTCGCAGTCTCTTCATCTTTCATTTTGAAGGCCTCTTCCGCTCGGGCGTATCCTTCAGCCCGAGCCAGCAGATCAGCGAAATCCCTGGGGTACTTCTTCTCCAGGGAGTATAAGAGGTCATTCTTCTGAAGGCCACCTTTCAGGGCGGCCATGGCAAACGACTGGTCCAAGTTTCGGACTTCCAACGCCGCGATGTTGAAGCGGTTGATGTAGGCCCGTATGGACTCCCCTTCCCTCTGCTTGATGTTGATGAGGGACTCCGAACCTTTTCGGGGGCGTCGGCTGCTGACAAAATGAGCCACGAATTGGTGGCTCATTTGGTCAAAGGAGAATACGGTACCCGACTTCAGAGCTGAATACCAGTTTCTTGCTGTTCCCTTCAAGGTAGACGGGAAAGCCCAGCACAAGATGGTGTCAGGAGCACCGTGGAGCAGCATCATCGTTCGAAAGGCCATCAGATGATCGACCGGGTCTGACGTCCCGTCGTAGCTTTCGAACTGAGGAAGCTTGAAATTCGGCGGGATCGGTTCCTGCATAATCATTTGGGAGAAGGGAGGGTCAGTGCAGATATCCTCACCGTAAGTGGGAGGCGCATGGCGGAGTTCTTCGATCCGCCGGTTCATCTCCTGGAGCCTCCGGTCCAGGAAATCCTCTCGACTTCGAGTCTCGAGGGTCCTTTGGCAGAACGGGGGCAGGGATCTCCCAGGGGTGGAGTCGTGGTCCGATTGAGGGCTCTCCACCCTTGGATTCGCCTTCCCGGGAAGGACGGGGCGGCTGGCCTAGGTGGCCCGCCCCACCGTCGGGTTCTGGCATTCCGGAGATGCCCCTTCCGGATGCGCCGACGCCTGCGGCGGCTGCTGCTGCATTGCCTGTACGGCCTCGACGAGGCCTTTGACCTGCTGCGCCAGCAAGTCAAACTGCTCCGCGCCGACCGCCGTCGTCGGAGGGGGGGAGGAGCTGGCTGAGAAACGGGAGGGGAGGCCGGAGCCTGAGATCTGGCCGCGAAGGCCGTGGACCGCCGGGTGGACGCCCTGCGCGGAGGCATCGGGTGTCGATCTCGCGGGAGAGGATTAGGAGTAGATGACAGAGAGATGGCCGGAGATGGCTCCGTTGAGCGCTCCTTCAAGAACAAGGGTGCTGCGAAGACACGGCCGCCCTTCCTCTAGCGCCAATCCTGTTGGTGCAAAAATCTGCCTGCGCCGGAGAAGCTGGAGTTGGGGAAGCCACGGTCGCCGCCGGGACCTGCAAAGGAAGTCTAAACCGGAGGTGGGGTTGCTCCGGCAAGACCCTCCGACGCTCAAGTCAGTTCTCTGCCTCAACAAGAATGGAGTGCTCGAACGGAGAATTTAGCAGAGTTTTGAGATAAGGCAAAAGAGCTTAAAGAATAACGTATCTGAGTCCCCCTTTTATAGGCGGGGGAGGCAACAGACTGATGGCGATGTTTGTAACCGCCTGGTAGTGGGCCGCCCATGGTCAGGGGAATTGATTGTGAAATATAATGGAGCAGATACGTGGGCATCACCTCGACCCGCCATGTGAAGTCTGTTATGAGGGGTGGAGCAGCGTCCGTCGTCAGGAGAATCGCATGGTATCCATCGCAGGAGGTGGAGCAGGTTCGTGGCCATCACTGTGGCTTGCCAGGGGATAGTGGAGCTGCGCGGAGTCCGCCACAGGAAGTGGAGCAGGGCGGCTATGGCCACTGCGGCTTGTCAGGAAATGATGGTACTGCGCGGAGTCCGCCACAGGAAGTGGAGCAGGGTCGTGGCCATTTTGAGGGCCTGTCAGGAGGCACGGATCTGTCGATTGGAGCTTGGTAACGGCCGGAGCCCAGTTTCTGTAGGAGTCCTGACGGAGCAGCAGTTGATACCGAGAGCGGAGCCCGGCTCCCGTGGGAGTCCGGGCGGAGCTGCGCTGATGTCGACAGTGGAGCTCGACTCCCGTAGGAGTCCGAGCGGAGCTGCACTTGCTGATGGCGGTGGAGCCCGGCTCCCGTAGGAGTCCGGGCGGAGCTGCACTGCAAACAAAGTTAAGGGTGAAATCCGGCTCTGATAGGAGTCCGGATTGAGCTTACCAGCCGTTGATACTGAGAGCGGAGCCCGGCTCCCGTGGGAGTCCGGGCGGAGCTGCGCTGATGTCGACAGTGGAGCTCGACTCCCGTAGGAGTCCGGGCGGAGCTGCACTTGCTGATGGCGGTGGAGCCCGGCTCCCGTAGGAGTCCGGGCGGAGCTGCACTGCAAACAAAGTTAAGGGTGAAATCCGGCTCTGATAGGAGTCCAGATTGAGCTTACCAGCCGTTGATACTGAGAGCGGAGCCCGGCTCCCGTGGGAGTCCGGGCGGAGCTGCACTGATGTCGACAGTGGAGCTCGGCTCCCGTAGGAGTCCGGATTGAGCTTACCAGCCGTTGATACTGAGAGCGGAGCCCGGCTCCCGTGGGAGTCCGGGCGGAGCTGCGCTGATGTCGACAGTGGAGCTCGACTCCCGTAGGAGTCCGGGCGGAGCTGCACTTGCTGATGGCGGTAGAGCCCGGCTCCCGTAGGAGTCCGGGCGGAGCTGCACTGCAAACAAAGTTAAGGGTGAAATCCGGCTCTGATAGGAGTCCGGATTGAGCTTACCAGCCGTTGATACTGAGAGCGGAGCCCGGCTCCCGTGGGAGTCCGGGCGGAGCTGCGCTGATGTCGACGGTGGAGCTCGGCTCCCGTAGGAGTCCGGGCAGAGCTGCACTTGCTGATGACGGTGGAGCCCGGCTCCCGTAGGAGTCCGGGCTGAGCTGCACTTGCTGATGGCGGTGGAGCCCGGCTCCCGTAGGAGTCCGGGCTGAGCTGCACTTGTTGATGGCGGTGGAGCCCGGCTCCCGTAGGAGTTCGGGCTGAGCTGCACTTGTTGATGGCGGTGGAGCCCGGCTCCCGTAGGAGTCCGGGCGGAGCTGCACTTGTTGATGGCGGTGGGGCCCGGCTCCCGTAGGAGTCCGGGCTGAGCTGCACTTGTTGATGGCGGTGGAGCCCGGCTCCCGTAGGAGTCCGGGCGGAGCTGCACTTGCTGATGGCGGTGGAGCCCGGCTCCCGTAGGAGTCCGGGCTGAGCTGCACTTGTTGATGGTGGTGGGGCCCGGCTCCCGTAGGAGTCCGGGCTGAGCTGCACTTGCTGATGGCGGTGGAGCCCGGCTCCCGTAGGAGTCCGGGCGGAGCTGCACTTGCCGATGGCGGTTCACACGTGGGTTCCGGCTGTGGGTATTTTATACCCAACAGTAACTATATTCAAATAGGTTCTTGAGTATTGTTTAGCATACATTCGGCCTATCCGAACGTTGGATACCATTGCTAGATAGTTACTTCGATTGGTATAGAAATTAATTTCTGTACTGCTGACTTAGATTCGAACCAATGGGGTCACACACATTAGAAGTTCCTCTCCGATCACATGGCTAATCTGAAGAGTCCTAGTCAACGAGGACTCTGGTGAAGAGTCCCACTTGACGGAGACTTTGCTGAAGAGTCTCATTAGACTTAGACTCTATCTTTAATGGAGGATTAATTAGTAATTAGATCATTAATTAGCTCAATCTGATTGAGTAGTAAAGTTTGGATCAAGTCTGATTGAATTTGATTCAATCAAGTCAAATCTGATTAGGTTATGAGATGACCTAATCGGTAAGGAAGAAATGATCCTGATTTGATCAGATCTATGACTCAATAAATTTATTAATTTGATCAAATTTAATTGAGGTTATAAGAGTCTAATTAGATTAGGTTCATTATATTTTATTTGGATCTAATTGGATTGGGTTTGAAAGAAATCCAATTGGTTAAACCCTAGAGTCCCAAATGAGTAGGACTCTATCCCTTGCACCACCTAAATTGTCTCGCACTTTTCTCACCACACAAAATCAGTTTGTATGTGAAAAAATCAAAAAATAATTCTTCTTTTATCACTCATTAAGGATATAAATTGGTTAGTTTTGATTTGAATTCAAATTATTTTGAATTTCAACTTAAAACCTTATCCATATCCTTTCACACATTGGCTGCTTTTAAAGGGGTCTATTGTGTATGAGAAAAGAAGGTCTTGCTAAATGATTTTTGTACCTAATTTTCTCTAGTAAGTTTTTTTTTAAGTTTGATAAGGGTGAGAAAAATTTAGAGTTGAATTAAAATTCAAAAGAGTTTGAATTGCAACAAACTTCAGCCCTTATCCTATTTTATCTGGTTTGTGCGACAACTATAAAAAGGACATAATTTTGTGTGCCAAAAGAAGAGAGCTCTTCACCACAAGATATCAGAGAAAAATAAAGTCAAAAATACTTCTTTGGGATATGAGGATTGGGTGGGTTTCCTTCCTCCTTGGCATGAACAAAAGAGGAGACTGTTCTCCTCTTGGGTGAGAGACCTAGAACTGTTCTAGATTTTTGGATGAGAAAAAAATCAAAGAGAAGAGAGTCTTCATCTAAATTTTCTTCATCATCCAGTATCCTTCTCTGGTTCATCTTCAATATCGAAAAGATTTGAAGTGATCAAAGAAGGAGATCAAGTCAGATCTGCCATCAGAAGTCGATTGCGTGAGCTAGCACTCCTGCAGAGGGCTGATCGATCTGAGGGACTTCGTGTGGACCATCCGTAGAGATCGGATGCTTGGACAGCTGCTCGACATTAGTGAGAGCTTCATACCATACTTACCATTAGTGAAGATCATCAATCCATGAAAAGGTGATGAGTTCTGAACTCTACCGACATAATCTAAAGGTTAGATCAAATTCAAGATATCGATGTAATCGATGCAGTTTTTTATTTTATTTTAAATTTTATATGTAAATTTTTTTATATCATAGATCCTTAATGATAGTTTAGATCTAATCTAAGGTATGTTTAGAAGATTAAAATGTTTAATCTTTTATTATTTCACTATAAAATTTTAAAAATACATACTTTGAACTATCCATTTTTTTCTTCAATTGATCGATTAGTTTTGATTTGGTTCATCAAAGGACTCAAACTAAACCATTGAGCCACAATCAGATTCATTTGGTGTGGTCAAAAAATATAGACTTGATCAAGCTACAACTGTTGAGATTGATCTTAAAAAAATTCTGACTTAATCTAACACAACTCTTGATTCGATTTAATCAATTTCTCTAATTAGTCCATATTTATATCTAACCCTAGGTCTAATCCAGTTAGAAGATCTGATTCATGCTAACTCATTGTCCATCAATTTATGAGGTATCTTAACATCTTTTAATTCTCAAATCTAAACTTTTTTAATTTAATTTCAAATTAAGTGTATGAAACATGTGTCTTAGTCTGTAGAACTATTCTACTAGGATTTCAAGTGAAGCATACATCATATGTCATACAATTTTTCAGATCCTAAAGTCTAATTTTTAGATCTATATTTAACAATTAAAGATATGTTAATTTGATCTAAATTACTTATATATATTACATGCATCATAGAATAATTTAGATCTCTGCCGACTACATCATATGTAACATACAATTCAGATCTTAAAACTAATTTTTATATCTAAATTAATTTTTTTAAAATTATAATTAATTATAAATTAATTTAGATCTAATCTAAATATATTTATAATTAAAATAATTTTAAATATTATTTTATTATTTTTTTTTATGAGACTTAATTACAATGGCACCCCTATACGTCATATGAGAATCCATCAAATAGACAAGAAAGAGACTCAATCCCTACTTCTTCTTATGATTGAATGGTCTGATGATCATCTCAATTAGAATACTGGGCTAGTAAGATTTAAAATCTAATTTTAAGAATTAATTGCATCTACATCTGCAATTATCAAAACAGGCATGCATTCATATAAGCATGATCATATCATTCATATTATGTATCTAATCTAATTAGATCAATACATTAGATTAATTTTAAATAAATTTTATATAAATTTTAGATCTGAATTTATTTTTATACAGTATATAAAATATTTAAATCAGATCTAGAATCTCATAGAAAAATAATTGAAACTCACACATTAACGCATAGAAATAAAAGTTTTTGTTAGACCTGATTTTGCATTGTGCAGAATTTTGCTTAAAATTAGATCTAAAACTCTATCAAAATAGATTTAATTTAGATCTTGATTAAATCTAACTTTTAATCTAAAATAATATCATAAAAATTTTGTTAAAATAGATTTAACATAGATTTTAATTTGATTATTATTTTAGCAAAAATTTATATCAAGAAAATTCTGTTATAACAGGTTTATAATAGATTTTTATCAACCATTGATTTCAATCTTAAAATCTAGTCAAAATTAGATCAAATTATTTTTAATTAATAGGTCTAAATTAAATTTTATGTTCTACATAAAAAATCTGATTACATACATTTGTAATCATACCAAAAAAATTAGTTATGCATCTATGTATCGAGTTAGACTCTGATGCCATTTGAAGGGAAAGTATCTGATCTGATTGGATCACCAAGGTGTGTTTTGAAAAAAAAATTATTCAAAAGCTTACATAACAATTATGGATTACTTTGATGATAGTAGAATAGGGATCAAATCTTCAAAGGTTGCTTGAATCTGATGTCTCGCAAGGCCTGAAAGCACAGGCCCTCTACTTCGTGCGCACGTCAAGCCCCATAAGAAAGTGGGATGATCTTCCTTACACCAATCCTTCAAATGAAAGTGTGGAAGGAGGGAGATCTGATCTTGTGCATCTGGTAAGGAGTCCTCACACCAAGAAAACAAGGTGCCCAAAAATCTCCATGTTAAGAAAGGAACTAGCGTCCCTTCACTCTTACACAGTGATATCTAATTTTTATCACACAAAAACTAACCTCTTCACACCGATTAGTTGGTTCTTCCTTTAAATAGGTGAGGCATCCACATCTTGATCAAAGATCCAATTTGATTAGGACACATAACTCAAATCAGATCTGAATCATCTTTACCAAATAAGGAGTCCTAAGAGAGAAAGGATACTCATTAGCGCATGCCCATGACCTTCACATGCGCACACCAGATTGGGGGGACAAAAAAATAGTGCCTCCTCCTTTCTATGGTCAGCCAATATGAGAGAGAGTCTCTGGTTTTAGAGACTCATTGGTTCTTAACCAAATAGGCTCAGATTTGACTCAAATTGGATCCGATTCGAATCTGATTCGAATCAGATTTGAAATGTCAGTTAATCCTAATCTAATTAGGATTCTGGTCCAAGTCTAACTTAAATTTTTAATCCAATTCAAGTCTAATTAAATCAGATCTAATCTAAAATTAATTAGGACATAAATTTAATCTCTCATAAATTTTTTGATTCATTAATTAGATCATTATCATTTTCAAAATTAAATCTAAACCTCATATCTAGTGCTAGCTAGACATAGTCAACTTGTTTAATCCCATATGATCCTTAACTTAATTCTTAATTAAGTTAATATATTTATTTAATCAAGTCAAATACTTTCAAATTGAACTCATAGATTTAGGATAATTTTTTTCTACATTGCTTGATTTTATGCGTGACTCCCATAGGTTCAAACACTAAGTCGGTAGCACAAGAATAACTTTCTGTACTATTCGAAGTTACCATCTAGCAATGATTTTCGATGTCTGGATAGATCAAATATATGTAAGATAATATTCAAGAATCAACGTAGATGGTTATCGCATAATTCATCTCTTTGATCTCGAATGCTCGAAGATGACCTAGGATTTAACTGTCAACCCTGAATATGTCATCCATATTGTATTTCAATCTTTCATATCCATCACATGAATTATTTGGGCTTAGGGTTTACTAAATTAAAATATAATGATGCATTAACTCCTATAATCTGGAGGGATCAATCCCATCTTGATCCATACACAGATTTTCTAAGTACTTGACTGTACCTAGTAACCTTTCATCACTACGTTAGAAATACAGATGGTTCGACATCAAAGTATAGTGAGTTACTTGTAAGTCACTATGATGATCTTAGATCTGAGGGACACTTATATTGATACGCTTCATGAGCTGTTCTTCACAGCAGAGCACTCCACAAGTGAGTCACTTGTTTAGTGATGATGTACTCTTACATCTCACCTGTATGCCATACCAATGTCTTCAAATTTTTTTGTTACAAGGACAACCAACTTATATGACACACAACGACTTATATTCGATGAATGTCATCATCTTTTAAGGACGTATCATTTGGTCATGAATATATTTAGGAACTATTCGATAAATTCTTCTTTATCGATTGTCATATAGTTTTAAGGACTTTATCACAACACAAAGATTCTAATAAGGAAGATGTATATTTTATGATGAAAAATATCAAATAATTTTTATAATTCATAATTCATATATAATTATA
Source organism: Elaeis guineensis (assembly GCF_000442705.2). Lineage (NCBI taxonomy): Eukaryota > Viridiplantae > Streptophyta > Magnoliopsida > Arecales > Arecaceae > Elaeis > Elaeis guineensis. The sequence goes on from NC_026002.2 coordinate 41,336,644, forward strand.
AAGAGTATAATTATCCAAACGATTGGCTTTAGGATACATTTCCTAACATCTTAGATGCCCCTTAGAGATTAGATTGGCATGGAGAATATTGTAGATGCCCCAAGGTGTTGTGGTGTGAAGAATAAAAGGAAAATTCAAAGGTATGGCACCCCTCTTCCTTCTTATCTCTTCTTTATTACAACCAAAAATTGGTTGTTAAAAATTCTCCCTCTACCTCCCTTGTCCAGGGTTGGACATGCCTTCTTCTTCCTCTCTCCCCAAGATGTCTAAGAGTTAGGCATGTTAAAATTAGATTTAATTTAATTTTTATTTTTGATCCATGAGATGGATGGTTCTCTTCTTCTTCTCCTTAGATTTAGTTCAAAAGTTGGATAAGAAAGAAGATCAAGAGATCTGATCTCTTATTTTTTTTTGTAGATTTAGATTTTCTCGTAAGAAGAGAAAAGTAAAAAAAAATCAGATTTGATCTAATTTCAAGTTCCTCCTTCAGATCTTTTGATTTTTTTGAGAAGAAGATCAAAAGATCGAATCGATTCGATAATCCAAAGAGCGATCTCTGTAAGAGAGCTAGCATCCTAATGAGATCGAGACTCCTGATCAAATCAGCTTTAGTAGATATCAGTAGAGGTGGGATATGTGTACGGCTACAGAGAAACCTCAAAGATATCCTCATATAATCGGATCGTAGTAAAGATCTATCCATGCAAAGATAAAATTCAGATCCTCTCTTTAGATTTCATCTTGCATATATGATGATGTCTGGATTATGAAATTTGATCTCTATACATGCTCGATTAGATTAGATCTAATTAAAAATTATTTTAATATTATTCTGATATAAAATTATCCTGACATAATGGTAACATATTATATTGAACGATTATCCTACAACAATATTGAAATAATATATAAATTTCTATTTCCACTGCATATCTTCTATGAGTTAAAAATTTTAAATTTTTTGCATGCATACCTATCGCCATGTGATGGTAAAATCCAATAGTGATATCAGAGCCATCTCATTATTGCAAGATTAAGACCTTATAATCAATCTAAATATTATTTTCTGATCTAAAGATCTGAATTTTATTTGATCATGATCATAATTTTAGACATGAAAAATTTGATTTTCAGATCTAAAATTAAGAATATTTATTATTGAAGACATAAAATTTTCGATCTAAAAATCTATTTTCAGATCTAAAACTAATGGGATAAAATTCATGCAATGAATTTCAAGATCTAAAAAGCTATTTTTAGATCTAAAATTTAAATTAATTTATGTTTATGCATTGTATTTTAGATCTAAAAAATTAGTTTTTAGATTTAAAAATTTAATTTCTTATGTTAATAAATCTAAAATTAATGATTAGTAGAAGTCATATGATGTCTTGCTTCATCAAAATTTTTAGATATAAATTTTATCTTTATGTTCAAGCATCTAAAATTTTGAATCTAATTTACATATGATGTGAATTTTATTAGATTTAAATTTTATCTTTATTACATGCATGAGATGATGTTCATAGATAGAGATCTGTCTTGATGTGATCAATGATAGTTTAGATGCATTCAAATTAAGATAATTTGATTGAACATATGATAAAATTAGTTGAGTCAATCTAGGTTCATCCTGACATAAGGTTGCCCTGGCATAATGAAGGTCATTATGTTGCATGGTTGCCCTAGGATGAAAAGAGATTGATCAAACACTATAAGAGATTGAAGCATGAACATAAAAGATTATATGATAATCATAAATGATTATGAGATAATCATAAGGACTATGAGATAGTCATATACGTATCTTTCATGGATATATGTAGTGATCACCTTGAATCACCATAAACCCTTGGATTAGGGTTGTATCATGAATGCACGATTATTTGGTTAGTAATTTACAATCTTTGGTGACATAAACCAATTGGACTAAACCAATTTGAACTGGTGGATTGATTAGTATCTAGGGCAAGGGATAGAATGGTGGTTACATAATTAGAATCATTGCATTTGCATGGAGAGCCTCCCATCAATTTTAAACTTATCTGATCAATTTGATCGATTATGTTTCTTATTGGATGCCTAGGTCGAGTTCACCATGTATGTCGCAATTGTACCTTGATTTGATCTTGATGAACCAAGTAAGGATCTCTCTAGTAGATCCATATTAATTATGGATTTATATCGGATATAAATAAGCAATTAAAATTAAAGAGACCAAAATTAAATGCCCCTATAAATATTAAGTTTTAGGTCTTCCACCATTGTAGGAGTGCGGGCGTCCTACTGGTGATGATTATTCTCGACTGGTTACAGTGGTTCAGTTGTATCGAAAAGACGTAACCACCCTATTAGCATGAGATGTTGCTTGGTACTGATGGAGTTAGACCCAATAAATGAGAATGTTGAGGGACCTAATGACAGCTTTACCTATGCATGGAATGGTGGGTCTGACTTAACTAAGAATTGGATCAATAAATGGGCACATTGAGGCTTCATGACTTAGAGACCAAGCACTGTAATATACTTAAGAAGTATTGGACAATAGTTATCCACTCATTGGTATAGTGTGACTTAATAACTAGGCCCGATGAGGTGCAACGCATATCTGTAGGATCATAGTACCTACTAGGAACCCTAGTCGTATAAAGATTTCTGTATCTCCATGAAGGAGTGTGAGAGATCCATGAGAATAGTGAAAGTCTAATTTATTTTTTAAAGTTTTTAAAATAAATTTAAAATCAAATATGAAAATCTAACTAGAATCTCGACTCTCTGATAAAAAACAGCTTCTAATTCTCACAAATTTAGAACCAATTAATTGACTAACCGATCAAGTTATCAAGATTGGCTCAAGAATCTAAAATAGTTTTAAGTTTCAAGAAGTTGAGCTAAATTAGAACATCCTTATATTACCAAACTATTTGAATTGACCAAACAACAATCAGTTCATGATCATTGTTTGACAATGATTAAGGACTTGGTTGAGCTTGAGAAGCTCGTGAAGGAAAAATTTGTTCGATTGCATCAGATGATAGAAGAAAAAATAGATTAGTAATTAAAATTTTTATAATATTTATGAATTCTCATCTTGATTCACAGTGAAAAATGATCAAGATTGGAGAAGCTCTTCAATCAACATGCTTCGTGAGATCTTGATGCATGGATCCTCTACTTCGTATGCATGCTAAACTCTGTAGAAGAGAGGGATGAACGTCTTCTTCGGAGAGGAAGGAGATGAGGCCTTGTGATTAGATCCTAAGTCCTTGGAAGAGCTCCACACACCACCGCAAAAGTAAGAAGGATGCCAAAAGGGAGGGAGACGCCTCAGGGAGCACGCCAATAGGAGGGGACGCCCAAAGGAGATGTTCTCCACGCCTAGCCCAACAGTTGATTTTTGTTCTCCTTCTCCCAGTCCCTCCTTAAATAGGCAAGGGGTCCTAGATCAAATCAAATACTTTTAGGGGTAAGGATTAGGACTTTTCATATTTGGATCAAATCCAAACTCCATAAAGCATAAGGATTCCTAATGTTAGTAGGAGAGGTGTCTCCCTTCATGATGCCGCACGCCTAAAGGGAAAGGGTTGTTTCCAGCCCCTTCTCTACCATCCTGGTTGGCCATAAGGATAAGAGAATCTTTGAAAAATATGGCTAAGTGCATCAAATCTGATTTGGTACAGATTTGGATTTAATTCAAATCCAATTCAAATCTGATTTGAATCAATTTTGAAAAGACTGCTGAACCTAATCCAATTAAGATTCTTGTCCAAGTCTAACATGGATAGTTAACCCAATTAAGCCTTAATAAAATTAGGTCTAATTAAATTAGATTTGATCTAAAGTAATAAAGACTTGATTTATTCTCTCAAAATTGTATGAAACATTGATTTGATCAAATTCATCTCCGAAATCAAACCTGCACCTTATGCACAATGCTAGCTAAACATAGTCAGTGTTTAACTCCATATGACCTACAACTAAATTTTTAATTAAGTTAATCTATATGATCAATCAAGTCTCAAACTTTCAAATTGAATACATAAGTATTCGATCAATTCTTTTCTACATTGTTTGACTTTTGTACGCGACTCCATAGGTTCAAACACTAAGTCGGTAGCATAGAAACTCCTTCCTACACTAATCAAAGTGATCATCTAACAATGGTATCCGATGTCTGGATAGATCAAATATTTATAAAGCAATATGCAAGAATCTCGATATATGGTTACTGCATAATTCATCCTTTTGATTCTAATACTCAACGTGATCTAGGATTTAACTGTCAACTTTCACTACAAGAAATTTGACTTTTAACAAAATTTTAGTGATGAAATTTATTTCATCATAAATAATTAAATTTTTGCAACAAAATTTAAATTTTATCCCTAAAAATCAAGTATTTATGACGAAAAAAATTACGTTGTAAAAAGTTATATCTTTTGCAACGAAAATTTTATTTTTATTGCTAGAAGTTGATCTTTAGCGACGAACTTTTTTTTTATTGCAAAAAATAATTTTTTTTGCGATGAAATATTTTTTTTGTAGCAAAAAAATATTTTTTTATAATAAAAAAAAATTATCACAAAAAAATTATATTTTTTTATGACAAAATTGATATTTCATTACAAAAATAAGGGCTTTTTTGATCAATTTTATTTATATTTAACGATGAAACTATTTCCTCACTAAATTTTATTTTGTTAAAAAAAATTGAATATTTTACGATGATATTTTAAATTTCATTGCTAGAAATTGATCTTTAGCGATGAAATTTTTTTTCATCGCAAAAAATTATTTTTTTTGGTGATGAAAAAATTTTTTATTGCTAAATTTTTTTTTGTGATGAAAATAATTACGTCACAAAAAATTTGATTTTATGTGATGAAATATTTGTTTCATTGCAAAAAACTTGATTTTTATAACTATTTTTATATTTACGATGAAATTAAATTTTCGTTGCAAAAAATTAATCATTTGCAATGAAAAAAATTTTGTTGCAAAAAATATATTTTTTTGCGACAAAATATTTACTTTTCGTAATGAATTGATTTCGTCGCTACATATTTTTTAATTAAAAAAAAATACTTTGAAATAGGGCCCTAATTCAAAATAAACCTCTTGATCTCCTTTGCCCACGCCGTCGCGGTCGTCAAAATTTTTCTCCCTCCCCGATCTCCGATGACAGTCCTCCCTCCCCAATCGTCGGTCATCTTTCTCGATAAGTTCTCTCCCTCCCCACCACCATCCTCTCTCTCTCTCCCTCCCGGCCACCATCCTCTCTCTCTCTCCCTCCCCACCACCGTCGAGCCCTCCCTCCCCGCCACCGTCATCGCTCGAGCCCGCCCCCCGTCGCTGATCAAGCCCACCCCCCAGCGCACCATCTCCCTCCTACCTCGCCACCCTCTCCTCCACGCACCGTCCTATTTCTTTCTCTCCCTCTCGATCTCCACTGTGTCACCATCGGTCGAGTCCTCCCTTTCCACCACCATCGCCGGTCGAGGCCTCCCTCCCCCATGGGTGGTGGAAAGCGTCACTCCTCCGCCGCCTCCACCTCCGGAAAGAAGAGTAGGCCCTCTCCCAGTCCCCCCTTCACCGCAGAGGACCTCACGCCTATCCTCTCCCTCCTCGCCTCCACCGTTTCCCTCTCCCTCCGCTTTCTCTCCGACTCCGACCTCCTCCTCCTCCCCTCCCAAACCCTGTCCCTCAAATCCTCCCTCTTCTGTGCCTCCTTCCCTCCGGTTCCCCCCAATCCCTCGAAACCCTAACCCTAGAGCCCTCTCCTTCATCTTCTTCCTCCTCTTCTGCCCCTCTTCTGCCTCGCCCACGCTGCCCCCTTCCGCGGCATCGCCCGCCGCTTTGGCCTCCCGTCCCCCGCCACCACCTGCCGCACGTTCTACCTGGTCTGCAAGGCTGTCACCACCGCTGGTCGACCCCTCCCTCCCTTGTCTCCCTCCCTCATTTTCTTTCTCAGTCTCTTACCTGAGAAAGAGTTGAAGGTCAATCCCTTACTTTCTCTGTCACTCTCCCTTACCTGGCTTGTCTAGTTTCGTAGGGCCGCCACCGTCATCGTCGGTTGCCGTCACTGTCACCATCACTGTTCATGGAAGAGTTGAAGGTGAGAATAATTTTTTTAATTTATATATTTTTTAATTTTTTTTTCTCAATAAATTTTAGCCAATAGAAGTAATTATTTGTTATTTTAGTAATTAGATATTATGTTAGATATAATTATTTGTTTGATATAATTAATTTTAATCATGATTTAAAAATATTTTAAAAATAAAAATATTTATAATAATAATATATTAATTATAGCATAACAAATTTATAAGCCTTAGAATTTTCATTCGAGGATAGCATGCATAAACCAATATTTTTTTTTTATGAAAAAAATATTGGTGCTTTACACACTATTCTCGAATTATCCTCGTGGACCGTTTGGGCACGTGAATGAATTTAATATTGCAACACATGTGCTTCTACATTGCAGAGTTTTGTCGGTATTTTCGATCATATTCTCTGGATACATAGCACAACTTTAATGCTTGTGTATCTGGAGAACTGCGTCGAAATACTGTCGAAATTTTTTTGGTATAGAAGATATATATTGTAATATTAAATTCTTATGTTCCTGAATGAGATGGGACCATCATCCTATAGGTAGGAGATATAAGGCGTTAGTCAACTATTATTACATAAAATTGATTGTATAGTTTGCATCATAAATATGTAAGTATGGATCGTGGTTGGATGTCATTGCATGATAAGTTCTGTCCCGAGTATATTACGGGTGTGACGTCTTTTATGAATGTGGCGTCCAATCATACTAGAGAAGATGAAAAAGCTCATTGTCCATGTCGTCGATGTAGGAATTTATTTTGATATACCTTATCGAACATTCAGAATCATTTATACGAACATGGTATAGATGTGACTTACAAGAGATGGACTTGTCATGGTGAAGATTTGCCGACTAGCTCGAGCATGTTGTCCAGGAGTCCTATAAATCCATCGTCAGTCGGTGGATCATGCAGTCGTGAAAGATAAACACTCGGTGCAGAAGATAGAGAAATTTTAGAAGATCTTCATCCGAAATTATTTGAAGTAAATGTAGAAGCGAGAGCAGAACATCAGTATTCCATTTCGAGACAAGAAACTGAAGAGGACAGTAACATATCTATAAATGATAGATTCGAGCGTCTATTAAGAGATGCACAAAGTGATGTTTATCCTGATTGTAAGAAGTACTCTCTGTTATCCACCGTAATAAAGTTATTACACATGAAGACACTTGGTAAGTGGTCAAACAACTCATTTAATTGGTTGCTCAAATTTTTGAAGGACTTACTGCCAGAGGGAGAGTTACTTCCGTCAAGTCTTTATGAAGCTAAAAAATTATTGAAAGGACTCAGTTTGGGAGTCGATGACTTGGGCCTACACTGTGAAAAGATACATGCATGTCCGAATGATTGTGTTCTATTTCGGAAGGATAAAAAAGATCTACAAGCATGTTCGATTTGTCATTCAAGCAGATGGAAAGAAAGTCATGGTTAGGATAAGAAGAAAAAAAAATACCATGCAAGATTTTGCAGTACTTTCCAATTACACCACGATTGCGTCGATTGTTCATGTCGAGGCATACTGCTTGTGACATGCGATGGCATAAGGAGGAAAACAATATCGATGATGATGTCATGAGACATCCATCAGATGGAGATGCATGGAAATATTTTGATCGTGAACATCCATAGTTTGCAGCTGATTCATGAAATGTCAGGCTAGGGTTGGCAACAGACGGATTTAATCCATATGGTAATCTTAGTACTACTTATAGTATGTGGCCTGTTATGGTATTTTCTTATAATTTACCACCATGAAAGTGCATGAAATCACCTTTTAATCTATTGGCCTTGTTGATCTCAGGTCTCCGTGCCCCTGGAAGAGACATAGACATATTTTTAGAGCCGTTGATCGAAGAGTTACAATATTTGTGGGAAGAAGGATGCGAAACGTATGATCATGTTGCAGGAGGCATCTTTCGCATGCATGCAGCACTGCTTTGGACAGTTAACGATTTTTCTGCATATGGCGATATTTCTGGATGATGTACAAAAGGGTATAAAGCATGCCCAACTTGTAACGATGATATTACATCGAACCGTATTCGTAGAAAGATTTGTTTTACCGGCCATCGACGTTTCTTGCTAGATGATCATAGATGGAGGAGAAGTCTTAAGTTCAATGGCAAGCATGAACGACGTGCGCAGCTAAGATTCTGGTCTACGGATAATATTTTAAATCAGTTACCCAACCCACAGGATGTCATATTTGGTAAGGGTCTGGCCAGCCAAGTAGGGGTGCGAACAAGTATCTGAAATTGGAGAAAAAGGAGCAAGTTGTTTGATCTTTCATATTGGAAAATACTTCTTCTTCGACATAATCTTGACGTCATGCATATTGAAAAGAATATATTTGATAATATATTTTATACCATTCTCAATATCGAAGGAAGAACGAGGATACCGTGAAGGCTCATCTTGACTTAGAGGATATGTGGATTAGAAAGGAATTACATTTGATTCGACGAGGGGATAGGCTGGTGAAGCCATTGGCATGTTATATACTAAATCAAAGAGAGAGAAATTAATTTCTTTCATATTTAAGATCAGTAAGGTTTTCTGATGGATACGCCTCAAACTTGAAACGGTGCATCAAGTCGAAAGATGGGAAGATCATCGGGATGAAAAGTCATGATTGTCATGTACTTCTACAACATGTGCTCCCAGTTGGTTTGCACGGATTGTTGTCGGATAATGTGTGTGATGCATTACTTGATCTGAAAACTTATTTTTGAAACTTATGTGTGAAGACATTGAGATGAAGTCAGATCGACATATTGGAGAAGAAGATTATCATTACTCTCTGTAAGCTCGAGATGATATTCCCTCCCGCCTTCTTTGATATCATGGTGCATCTTTCTGTTCATCTTCCACATGAGGCTAGATTGGGTGGGCCAGTACATACAAGATGGATGTACCCAATTGAAAGGTAATTGCATGATATTGTAATATTTATTATTCATTATTGTATTCTTATTATATGTGATATCAATTGATAATTTATTGAATAGGGAGATGCGAGAATACAAGAGTGCCGTCACTAACAAAGCACGGCCTGAAGGTTCAATAGCAGAGGCACATGTTATGAATGGATGTCTGACATTCTGCTCTATGTACCTTCGAAGAGTGGAGATCAAATTTACAAAGCCACAACGGAATATCGATGTTGACGAGATTTTAACCGATGGATTATCCATGTTCTCCAATGTTGCCCGACCATATGGTAAAAAAGATTTTCGAATGTTGACACCACAAGAAATGGATGACATGCATTGGTATGTGCTAAACAATTGCGAGGAAGTAGAAGCGTACATGATGTGAGTATATACATTTAATTTTTATTTGTTGATATATCAATGAATGTATGTGGACTCTAAATTAAAATATACATGGTATTACTGTATCACTTCAGTGAATACGAAAGTGAGCTCAGAAGAAGTAATCCTACATTAGCAGTGGCACGACATAGGAATCAATTCGCATCATAGTTTGACGAACGGGTAAGTTATGTTAATGTTCATCCATGATTAAAAATTTATTTATATAGTATTTATTTTATCAAATTTAACCTACTTATTATTCTTTTAATTGTAGATAGCTCAGCTACGTATAGACAATCCTAACTGTATCAGTAATGACTTAGCTGTACTTGAATAAAAACCTGACAGACGTGTATCAGTATATTCAGCATGCATAGTCAATGGTATGCGATTCTTAACAAAAAATCACAATCACGATCGAACCACACAGAATTGTGGAATAAGCATGGAGGGCGAGCACAAGGGTGAAATAATAGATTTTTTTGGTGTTCTGCGTGAGGTTATAGAGTTGAGATATAATGGTCTTCGACGGATTGTGTTATTCAAGTGTCGATGGTATGACTTAGGACGACACAGGCCAATTGTTATAGATCCTCAACTCGTCAGTGTCTACACTGGTCATGTATGGTACGAAAGTGATCCTTATATTTTTGCAAAGCAAGCAAGACTAGTGTAGTATATTGATGATAACAAAATGAAAGAGTCTTGGCGAGTTGCAATAAGGACTCAGCATAGGCATTTGTTTGATCCCGCACTTTTCACATGCCCGAACGATGAAGATCTAGAGAATGAAGTCTGTGTAATTATTGAAAACGAAGCATATCAAATGCAAGCACTAGATAACATATTAGTGCCAGATTATACGATTGACATAGGACAATTACAAAGAGACGACTATGAACCTGAGGATGTTTCTATTGTTGGATCGTCGATAAGGGCACGGGCACGAGCACGATCCAATAATGACTTCATTAACGACGATGATGATAGCACTTCAAGGTCGAAGTCTTCTATGACTTCCGTCGAAGATGACTATAAGGACACGAGTTCAGAATCTAAGAACAATAATTAATATGAATTAGTAATTTAATTTATTTTTTTTGTTATATCATGTAATACTTGAGTTTTTTTTATTATGTGCTGATTTAAATTATTTTAATATTGCAGCATCATGACTGGTCTTGGACATAGACGTTCACGGGGTAGGCAGCAGGCTCTACTTGATGATACATATCCTCACTTTAGCATTTTGCATGATGAGTCAGAGGATTTAGATGAGACTCAGTTGTCTGAGTCTACAGAGCAGACTAGCGCTCAGCCAGAGCTTGCCCAGCCGGAGATCATGGCACTGCAGCATCATCCCCTTACAGGTACATCTCTATCAATTTATAAACCATATATATTTTTTTGTTATATGCATTTAGTGATACATGATATATGTTCATTTCACCAATTTTTACATGTAGGAACACAGCATCGACGTGCAGTGCGTGGTCCTAGTAGGGGTCTTGTTTTGGAAAAATATATGCATACACACAATGAAAAATCGAAGGTACAGATATTTCGAGATCATCCGGTTGGCACAGAGGCTAGTATCGTGGCAAATGAGATCAGTTTGTATATGTAGAATCATTTTCTGTGGGTTGCTGAAAGTTTCAAGCATGTAGCTCCTCGATACCGTGATGCTCTAGTCTCTCACATCAAGGTAAGAATTAAATTTGGATGTCTTGCATATCATTACATGATCCATATTATTTTTGGTTATATAAATAAATTTTTTATTATTTGAATAATTTCATGTATTTGCTTTTTGGTATGATGACTGTGTAGGATAATATTGACTTCGAGGATTTCACCGATGAAAAAGTGACGGCATGTATTCTCAAAATGGCTGCAAATAGATACAGAGATCAGCAATGTAGGCTTCATAAATACTGCAATGAGCTACAGGTGAAGGAGATTGATTTTGTGACCCAGCCATACAGAAATTGGGCTGGGTCTAGTGACGATTGACGGTGGTTATGTGAGCATTTTGAAAGTGAGGCATTTCAGGTATGTCTAGTATTTCAAGTTATTTTAATTTTGTTATGTTCTTTATTGGTTATAATTGTATGTATTTTGTAGTGACGATCGGAGGCGAATAAGGTGAATAAAAGTAAGATTGATTCTATTTACACGTAAGGAAGTGCCTCTTTTGCACAGGAAATGAAGAGGATGGTACGTAACTACATTTGTAATCATACTTTGTAACTTCTTATTAAATATTTATATTATTTTGATATCTTTTTTTTTTTTTTGAACAGGGACTATCCGGAGTCGACACCTATGCTAAATTCTATCAAAACAAGAGTGGCGAGTTTGTGACCGAGGAGGCGAGGCGGCGTCATGTATGTATTATTACTCTACATTTTGAATACTTTTAAAGAGTTTGAAAAAAAAATTATGATTTTATTTGGTTTATTGTGAAGGAAAAAATGTTAGAATTGAGAGAGCAGACGATGAGGGAGGTTGGATCTGATGGTGATACTGGATCGCAGCAGGTTTATTTGATGACAGATGATACGATTTTGGATACTGTCCTCGGGCGGTAGCTAGGATCTGGTCATAGCATGCGGTCCAAAAAATCATACAGTTCGTCATCCAGCCGGTCTGATAATGCATCGGTGCCAGAGGCAGTTAGGACATCCATGAGTATGATGCAAGATCAGATTAGTTACTGGATAAATCGTAGTCAGACGCTCGAGAGGATAGTAGCTGTGGTGGCGGGATGGCTCGGTATTGATGCTTCTGAGTTAGCACCTCTACAGTCACATGATGCCGCTTCTGCACCACCATCGTGACACATATCGGGTCAGGGATCGACACCTGGAGAAGGAAACGAGGCCAACGAGTCAGATCATACCTAGTTTGCAGTTATTTTAAATTTAAAATGATGTATGGACTTATATTTTTGTATATGACAAAGATGGTTATGAAAATTTTTATTACTTGAAATTGATATTTTGAATTAGAATATTTTTATTGTGTTAATATATTATTTATTTAAAATATATTTGATCAGAGAATTTGTATTTGAGCAGATTTTTTTTGATAAAAAAAATAAAAACTAAATTTTTTATCCAAAATTTATTTTAGCGACAAAATATTAATTTCATCACAAAAAAAAATTTGTGAACCCAAAAAAGTAAAATTTTTATTATACATCATGACGAAATTTTTTATTTCGTTGCTATTTTTGTGACAAAAAAATAGTTTCATCGCTAAAAATTTTAATTCTTTTATGATGAAATTTTTATTTCATCATAATAATCGTGATGAATTTTTTATTTCATCGTCATTATAGCGATGAAATTTTTCTTTCGTCGCCATTATCGTGATGAAATTTTTATTTCGTCGCAATTATAGCAATGAACATTTTTTCATCGCAATTATTGCGACAAAATTTTTGTGACAAATTTTGTTTGCGATGAATTTCATCGCTATGTTTTACAATGAATTTCATTTTCATCATAAAAAATTATGACAAAAGGAAAGTTTCATCGCAAAAAATAAGAGAATATTTTTTTTAATCACTATATTTAGTGATGAAATTATTTTTCATTATAATTTTAGCAATGAGAATTTAAGCTCTTGTGATAAAATATTTTCGTCGCTAATACAGCGCATACTTCATCGTCTAGGTTTACTATTTTTTGCGATGAAATAAAATCGTTTCGTCGCTAAGGTCTTTTGCTACGAGGCTTTCTCTATAAATTTTTAGCGACGATATATTTTATCGCAAATACTTTTAGTGATGAAAATATGATTTATATCGTAAATACTTTTAGTGATAAAAATATAATTTTTAGCGATGAAAAAAATTCATCGCAAAAAATTAAATTTCTTGTAGTGTTTAAAATAGTCATCCACATCATATTTCAATCTTTCAAATCTATTATATGCATTATCCTAACCAAGATTTTACTAAATTGAAATATAGTGATGCCTAACTTCTATAATTTGAAGGGATCAATCCCATCTTAATCCATACACAGACTTCGTAAATACTTGATTGTACCTAGTAGCCTTCTGTCACAGTATTAGAAATGTAGGTAGTCCAGTACCTAAGCATAGTGAGTTGCTTGCAAGTCACTATGATGATCTCAGATCTGAGAGACACTTATGCTCATATATTTCACTATCTGCTCTTGACAATAGAGCACTCAGCAGGTGAGTTACTTGTTCAGTAATGATGTACTCTTATATCTCACCTATATGCCATACCAGTGTCTCACACTCATTGGTTATGAGGACAACCAACTTATATAGTACACTGATAGCTCATGATGTTGTCATTAGGATACCATGATTATCAAATTAATTTTAATTTTTTTAAAAAAATATTAAAACTATATAGAAAGTGATGAGTCGAGTTGAATCCATAGAGAAGGCAATGCTAATTTAAAATCTTTGACTTTTATAAAGAAAAAAATTTGAGAAAGTAATTTAAATTAAAAATTAAAAATTAAAAATATAAAAAATAAATTTGGTACGAAGATCTACTATTTAGATTCTATCTTCTACTTGTAATAAAAATAAACAACAGAAATTTAAAATATAAAAAAATAAATAATAAAAATTTAAAGTATATAAAAATAAAATTTATATTAATTAAAAATAAAATTTAAGTATAAAAAATTTTAAAAAATAACAAAATAAAATAAATTGTAACAAAGATGCCAAAGTTGACTGGCACAGCCTTGTAGGGAAGATGGTTAATGACCTCCCCTTTCTTCCTTCAAACTCCTAGGAGCAAATTGGACTTCCTCTACTTCTTTTCCTTTGGATCTGATCTTCGAGATGGTATAGGTATGGAGATGACGTAGGAATAAAACTCTCCTCTAAACACCTCCTTCTTAGAAGCATTCTCTACAACCCAAAACTTGCTTGCTGCCCCTTCTCTAGGCCTCTCCTCTATTGGATGATTTTTCTAATATGTCTGGACCCCTTTTTATAGATGTTAGGGGGGAGGGGTTTTTGTTATTTCATGGTATGGGATAAATAGAATGGCGCTAGAATGTGTGTGCTGTTGAGGTGTTCGAATTCCACTCGATTTCGGTACTTAAATCCTGTTAAAACTCTTCTGACACCTGCTTTCACACTGGCTTTTATGTTCGTGTGTTAAACCATGTTAAGCCATGCATTCTCTCGGTCTCGCATTTAATTCCCTAGTGTAGCGCCCAAGTCCTACATCACGCATTGGCTCCACGTGATTGTCGAAATTTCGTGTCAGGGCATGCATGTATGTTTCAAATTTTTTTTTCTAAACAATGCAGCAGAATAGAAGATTAAAATATTTTTTATCTTAATCATGCATGCGTAAAACATAAAACACAAAAATCTACTTCATATGCTGAAATTGAACACATACTGAATTTTATGCTGAAATTACATATGTGATCGAATCACATATCTATTTCGTAATTTTTTCTTCAAATCTAGATCTGAAAGAGAGTAGGTTCTCTCTTAGCCACGCAAGTGCTCGATCTCACGAGTATCCACTCAAGACAGCCTGGCACAGCCTTCTTTGGTGTTGATTCTTCTTCTCTAAGAATAATCAGCTTATGAATTTGAACGAAGCCTGGATCGCGATCAACTTTTTGATCCTTTCTTTGATCCTTTTTTCTCTTCTTATCTTGCTTTTCTTTCCTTGATTATGAAGCAATCAAGGACTGAAAAATCAGCAAGCAAAGGGATGCCCAAGCTTCTCTTGGGCATGGAGAAGTGGGATGCCCAACACCTTGGGTATTGAACTTCAAGAGGAGAAGAGAGGGAGAAGAGAGAGGGGGCATGGGGAGCTTCTAAGGGAGGCATGGGCTGCTGAAATTTAGAGCTAAGGAGCCTTAGGAAAGGCTCTTTTAAATAGGTATAAGTTTTGAATCCTATTCAAATCCAAACAACCACTTAATACAAGTCCTATTTACATTAGGAATTCTTATTCCTTTAGTTATTTGACCTCCTTTAGAAGATCCTTTAGGCGCCAACTTTTAGAGCCCTTACACCCACAAATACACACACCACATGGCTACCATAGAATGCCTCAATCAGGTCGACATGCCCTCTCTAATATTTGCACACCCAACTTGATCAAATCAAGTGGCGCCCAATCAAAACTATCAAGAAAATTGATTAAGGGTTTGAACTCTTAATTCATTTGATCCAAAACTCTAGGCACCCAACAATTGAAGCTCAATAAATTTAATTTATTTAGATTATTAGCAGATAATTAAATTTTAAATAATTTTATCAAATAAAAAATTCAAATACAAAGAGAAAATTGGATTGAACTATGTTCTAGCAAGGTTATCCTAAACTCAATAGAGTTTTTCTAAACCTAATTGAGACTTCATAAGTCCAATTGCTTATTCCAGATCTAATCTTTATTGTGTGACCCTATAGATTCAATTCTATCAGATAGTGAGATATACAATGATCTTTATCATAGCATCATTAAAATATTTTTTAATGGATCGAAACAGTTTCACTCTAACTCATCAAAGATTGTCAATTCTGAGCAACCCTAATGAGCTCTCACCATCCATCAATGACACCTAGTAGTATGTAGTGGTAGTCCAGCAGAATCGAAAAAGAATCTCAAGGTGTAGTTCACATGTAATTCAATCCCTCTATCGTGAGTTCCGACTAGATGACAGGTTATGGATAAATCATCAAACTTTATCATCAGTCATATGATAGATTCGATCAGCTCAAGTCTAATGCGATCTTTATGGAAACTCTTTTCCATCAATCACACTGCTATGGTCACAGACTCTCAAACTTAGCCTTTCAAATCTTATAGGACTACTCCTCTTTATCAAGGTCGATAGATTTCATTTAGATGCGCATCCTACTCTTATAGTGGATCAACTATCGCCAACATCCACTACAAGAACTCATTGAGAAAATATTTATGTATCAGTCAAACTCCAGTAGCCTCACTACGAGCAATCATACCATCATAGATCAAAAGATCATTCACACAACTACAATATCAAGATAATCACTAACGATCAAATAGAAATCAAAGTGATCTCTCGTATGATCCTGCTCAGTACTAGTTATTCTCTAACAACTATCCATACTCATCGCTCAGTGTCTCTATACTGTAGACTAGAGACTCATCTATCCCAAAAAAATGATCTGTACATCGGTCTATCGAGATCGATCACTGTCCTCATGATGATACTATAATCGAAAGTATTTAAAAATTATATATATGTCTCTAATTCTCAATACTTTGAGAATATGTATCGAAATGTTAATTCTATGGATGATTTAAGGATAC
Source organism: Elaeis guineensis (assembly GCF_000442705.2). Taxonomy (NCBI): domain Eukaryota; kingdom Viridiplantae; phylum Streptophyta; class Magnoliopsida; order Arecales; family Arecaceae; genus Elaeis; species Elaeis guineensis. Next base: position 41,353,407 of record NC_026002.2, read on the forward strand.
ATCATACTTGAATGAAAATCAAACTTGCCCTTTATTGATCAAATCAATGAATTAAGTATAAACTTATGTCCTAGATTGATTACAATATGTCAGCCATATTACCTTCTAGGACATACATCTAACAATCTCCTACTTGGACTAAAATTAATTGACCACTAATCTAAGTCCCATCTTCTCAAGGTGGACTTCCATCTTTGGCTGGCTTAATTATTTTGTCAGTGGATCTATCATGTTGTCTGTGGAGTTTACTTTTCATACCTCGATATATTTCTTTTTGAGGTAGTCACATATGATATGGTACCATCACTTGATGTGCTTTGATTTTTGATGATACTTTGACTTCTTAGTAAATGCTATGGCTCTATTATTATCGCAATAAAGTGGTATAGCATTCGATGTCATTACTCCAAGCTCCATGATGAACTTTGTGAACCAGAAGCCTTCCTTTGCAGCATCCGAAGTAGCGATATATTTAGCCTTTATGGTTGAATCCACTATGATGGGTTGCTTGAAACTCTTCTAGCTAACTACACCATCATTACATGCGAACATATACCCTGACATAGACTTTTCATCATCAGGATCAGATATGATGTCTGAATTAGTATACCCCTCAACTCGCAACTCAGAACCTCCTCCAAAGATCAAGAACAAATCCTTAGTTCTTCTCAAGTACTTAAGGATGTTCTTCACAGCTATCCAGTGCTCCTCTCTTAGATTTGACTGATACCTGCTCGTGACACTCACAGTAAGGACAATATCAGGTCGAGTATACAGCATGACATATATGAGGCTTCCTATGGCTGAGGCATAAGGAATCCTACTCATGCGCTAAACTTTCTTAGATGTGGTCGAACACATCATCTTGAAAAAATGAATACCATATCTAAGAGGTAAAAATCTTCTATTAGAGTTTTTCATGCTAAACCTCTTCAGTACTTTCTCTACATATAGCTTTTGTGACAGGCTTAGCATCCTTTTAGATCTATCCCTATAGACTTTTATTTCAAGAATATAGGATACTTCCTCTAAATCTTTCATGAAAAATTTTTTGGACAACCATCTTTTGACCATGATCAGCATGAGAATATCATTCTCGATGAGAAGAATATCATCCACGTACAATACGAGAAATGTTATTGTGCTTCCATTGACCCTTTTGTATACACAAGTTTCCTCTTTATTCTTGATGAAACCAAATGATTTGATCACATCATCAAAATGAAGCTTCCAACTTTGAGAAGCTTGCTTTAATCCGTATATAGATTTTTACAACTTATAGACTCTGTGATCACCATCATCATATATGAAATCTAAAGACTGCTCCATATAGATATCTTTCTCAAGATATCCATTCAGAAAAGTAGTTTTCACATCCATCTGTCAGATTTTATAATCATAATAAGCTGCAATAGCAAGCAGAGTATGGATAGATTTCAGCATGGCTATAGACGAGAAAAATTTTTGATAGTCAATGCCTTCATGCTGACTATAATTTTTTGCCACGAGCCTAGCTTTATAGGTCTCTACCTTATCATCAGCACCTATTTTTCTTTTGTAGATCTATTTAAGATTTATACTTGATTCGAGTGTGTTGAGTCAATCTCTGAGTTCATTGCATCTAACTATTTCTCAAAATCGATGTCAGATATTGTCTCGTTAAAGATATTAAGATCATCACCTTGACCTTTATCTCCCATGAGGAACATTTCTTTTACTTCTTCCATAAACATACCTATGTACCTTTCAGGAGGTCAGAAGATCTTGCTAGATCTACGAGGTGGTAGAAGAACATCAACTACTGGCTCTTGAATAATAGGTTCCTGAGGATTCATAACTCTTTGTTCTTTAGAGACCTTCTCTTCAAGCTCAACTAACCTCTTACTGTCACCATCCTAGATAAATTATTTTTCTAAGAATATGGCATTCTAACTCACAATCATATTATGATCGTATGAAAAGTAGAAGTAGTACCCCATTGGTTCTTTTAGATACCCTATAAAATGAGCTAATACTGATCTAACCTCTAATTTATCAATCATCTGTCTCTCGACATATGTCGGACATTTCCAAGTCTTAAGATAATCTAGACTCGATTTCTTACCGTGCTATATCTCATATAGTGTGGTAGGAATAGATTTTGAAAAATTCTATTCAATAGGTGAATTATAGTTAACAAGACATGTCTCTAAAGATATAAGGGTAAATCAGTGAAGCTCATCATGGATCTGACCATATCTAATAGAATCCTATTCCTCCTTTCGGATACCCCATTGAGCTGAGATATTTCGAGAGGAGTCCATTAAGAGACTATGCCATTGTCTTTAAGATATTCTAAAATTTTTTGACTAAGATATTTACCTTCTCGATCAGATCGAAGAACCTTAATGGATTTGCCTATTTATTTTTCTATGTCTGAATTTCTTAAACTTTTCAAAAGGTTCAGATTTATTTTTCATCAAATACATATATCCACACCAAAATAAATCATCAGTAAAGATGATGAAGTAGCTATAACCATCTCTGACCTACACATCAAATGATTCACACACATCGGTGTGTACCAGGGCAAGTAACTCGATGGTCCTTTCCCCATATCCTACAAAGGATAATTTGGCCATTTTTCTTTAAAAATAAGATTCACAAGCTGGGTATGACTCTGGATCAAGAGAGCCAAGGATTTTATCTTTTTTCAATTTATTTATCGTATCCTCTCTAATATGGCCTAGTCTATGATGCCACAAGTACTAATTAATTTTATCTCTAGATCTTTTTTAACCTATGGCACTCATTATTTGCTCGTTCAAATTTATATTCGCATCAATATGCAAATGATATAGACTGTTAATTAAAAGACCACATGCAACTAATTTATTTCATAAATAAATAAAATAAAAATCTATATTAAAATTAAATTCAAAACCATCTTGTGCTAGCACAGATATGAAAATCAAATTCTGACTAGCTACAGAAATAAAATATCAATCCTTTAAATCAAATTTAAATCCTAATGGTAATTGAAGAGGATAAATGCCAACGACTTCTACAGTAACTTTTGCTCCATTGTTGACTCGAAGGATCACGTCACCTTCTCTCAACCTCTTACTTTCTATTAGATCCTATATTGAAGTACATATATGAGTACTCGAACTAGAGTCCAATATCCAACTAGAAGTAGAAGAGATCATAAGGTTAGATTCAATTACGAGCATACCTTTTGAAGGTTTATCAAATTTTTTAATCTTTAGGCTCTCTAGATAGAATAGACAGTTTCTCCTCCAGTGACCGCCAGCATCATAGTAGAAATATTTTTTTTTTTGCTTCAGCCTTCTTTGGCTTGCTCTCTTTCTTTTGCTTCTTAGCACATTTATTCTTCTTCTTCCAACTAGACTTTCTCTTGGTCGAAGAAGTCCACTCTACAACGGGAACAATGCCCTTTGAACTCTTTAAGGTTTTCTCTGTAGTGACCAACATATTGATCAGTTCGGACATAGTGCAATCAAGTTTATTTATATAAAAATTTATAATAAATTGACTATATGAACTAGTAAAGGATTGAAGGATCAAATTCATCTGTAATTTTTTTTGCATATCAAGCTCGAGCTTTTCAAGCTCCTTGATGTCCTTGATCACTATCATACAGTGCTTATGGACTGACTGCCCTTCGTGCATCTTCAGATTAAAGAATCTTTTGGATATTTTGAAGCACGCTGTATAGCTCTGCTCACCATACAACTCTTGTAGGTGAGTGATCATAGCTCTGGTAGTGGACATATACTCATGCTGGCTCTACAACTCATTTATCATGGATGCCAGCATATAGCACTTGATCTGACTATCTTCATCCATCTATTACGATTTGGTAATACTAAGGGTTCCTGATCGAGTACATGACCTAGTTTTTTAGATGTCAGGACAATCCTGAAGTTTCTTAGCTAGTCTTTATAGTTTGTTTCGATCAAATAATTGGATTCAAAGATGCGGGCTAGAGAGCTTGAGACTGACATTGTTTAACTGTGAGAGTAGAGATTCAAGTTTGACTTTTATACTTTATATTTATATTTACTTTTAGAAATTTTAAGATATAAACAATAACTCTCACTAATTTTTTAAATCCCTCTACTCTTCGGCTGGATAACGTGACAACTAGATTCTTAGTAGGTACTGCAGTCCCACCGATGCTATGTACCTCATCTAATAGTTATTGATAACACGCACACCGATACATAGATAACTCTTTGTCCAGATACTTCTCTAAGCATGTTGCAGCGACTTCATCTCTACATCATATGAGTTCACTCAAAAGTTATTGACCATACTCCTTAGTTAAGCCCGATCCATCATTCACAAGTAGGTGCAAGTCCATCATTGGGACCCTCACCTAACAGTTATTGGGCCCAACCCCATCCTTATCCTGGAGCAACTCTTTGCTAATACAGTGGTTGCATATTTTTGATGCAACTGAACCATTGTGACTAGTCGAAAACAATCAACACCAATAGCACTCCCGCATATCTACAGTGGTGGAAGACCTACAGACTTAATATTTATAGAGAGATTTAGGTTTAGGTCTCATCTAATCAGTCATATATGATCAATCAAATTGACATGGGCTAAACCAAACTGCCAAGCAACCTTATTTAGGACTCAATCTTCTAAATTGACCAGATAAGTAAGGATCGGTGGGGGTCCTTCCGTTGCTCTTCTTAGATATTAATAAATTGACTAGATCAGTGAATAAAATCAATTAAATAACTATCTCTCAATTACTTGCCTTAGATCTCAATAGATCAATTGGTCCAAATAGGTTAACTGAAGTAAATCAGGCTCAAGCCATCGAGCCGAATTAGGTCCTTAGGTTAATTGATTCTACACATGAGATTCAATCGATTTGATCAACAATAATTGCTTAATCTTATAATTTAATTGACCTAATCTTAATCAATACTTGACTCGATTTGATCAATTACTTAATCAAATTAGATCCATTGTGTTCAAATCAAAAAATTTAAATGCAATCTAATTACATGACCTAATTTTTGATTTTTTTCATGATCAAAATCTTCATGCACAAACACAAATTTTAGATTTTAAAATTAAATTTTAGATCTAAATTTTTTACATAAAAAATAAATTTTAAATCATGAAACTAATTTTTAGATTTAACATACAAGCATATATCTCATATATGTATGTAAAATTCAGATCTAAATAAAAATTTAAATTATAACATGATATCATATATCTCATATACAAATCATGAATCATATTGAAAATAATTTTTAGACCTAAATATGCAATCACATATCTCATATATGAATCATAAATCAGATCAAATTAATTTTTGGATTTATGCATGCATCTACATATCACATAAATATGAACTAAAAACTATTCTAAAATAAAATTTAGATCTATGCATGCTAACACATATCAACTATATGATCAAAAAATTAAATCTAAAATAAATTTTAGATTTAAAGTAATCATCTATACATCTCATGTATAAAAAAAATCAAACTTTGAAACTCTTTTCAAAACATGTATGTCAATTTCATGCATATAAAACCCGTGGCTCTAATACCACTATTGAAATTTTATATCGGGGCATGCATGTATATTTTAAAAAAAAATTTTTAAACAATATAGTAGAATAGAATATTAAAATATCTTTTAATCTTAATCATGTATGCATAAAATATAAAATATAAAGATCTACTTCATATGTTGAAATTAATCGAAGTCTTGTCGGTGATTAGATTTGAATATAATAAAGGAGCTTGCAATTTTGCCTAGGAGTAGGCAGATTGATCGAAGAGCAAGTGAAAAAAAAATGGATAGTTCAAAATATATATTTTTAAAATTTTATAGCAAAAAAAATAAAAGATTAAATACTTTAATCTCCTATACATGCTTTAGATTAGATCTAAACTACCATTAAGGATCTATGATATAAAAATTTTATATATTAAATCTGATATAAAATAAAAATTACATCGATCATATCGATGTCCTAAATCTGATCTGACCTTTAAATCACATCGATTGAGTTCAGAACTCATCACCTTATCATGGATCGATGATCTTCACTATTGATAGATGTGGTATGATACTCTCACTGATATCGAGTAGCCGCACAGGTTATCCGATCTCTACAGATCATCCACTCAAAATCCTGATCAGATCATCTTTTTCGAGAGGGCTAGCTCGCATCAAAGGTACTGAATGGCTGATCCAAGCTCCTTTTTTCAGATCTTCTAAACTCTTCTAGATCAGAAGATGAAGCTTTATAAGAAAATGGTGGTGTAAAAAATTAGACAATACTCACTCTTATTATTTTCTCTCACAAAATCCAAAGTTAAAACCCTAGAATCTACCCTAGACCTCATGCCCAAGAGGAAGATCTCCTCCTCTATTTCTCATGCATGGAAGCCTGACCCACTCTCAGGTTTTCATGCCCCAACTTAGAGGTTTCTCATGCCAAAAATCACTCTTTTTGTCACACAAAACTCATCCCTTCTTAAGGGTGGCGTCCCATGAAAAGATGAGGATAAGATTTAGGTAGTTTGGTTCAAGTTCAAATATTGGTTGATTCTTATCACCAATTCAAATCAAATTTGAATTGAATTTTGAACCAAACTTTATCTTCATCTTAACAACTTAGAGAGGGGATGACCAGTATTAAAATGGTTCAAAAAATCTCATGCAAAAATACTTTGTGCATGGAGAAAGGTGGTGGCGTGAAGAGAAGAGTCCAACTCAATTTGGACTTTAGATTTTCATTCAAATTCAAACCCATTTGAACTCATATTTAAACCAATCAATTTCTAATTCAAAAGGAGATCCGATGTAGGCATGAAACAACTTTTAAGTGTGAAAAAAATTCACACAAAAAAAATTTCTTGAATGAAGAAAAAGAGGATGCAGAGAAAGAAGAAGCAAGGGATTTAAATTCGAATTGATTTCTCATCCAATTAGATTCTTAACCCAACTGAATGAGGTTAGACCCAATTACACCACTAAACCTAATCTAATTAGATAGTAAATAGTCTCGATTAAATTTTAATTAAATTAAAAATTAATCGAGCACAAGTCTTGATCAAATCAGGAATCAAACACCCTTAGCGATTAGGTCATCTCATAACTTAATCGGATCAAACCAAATTGAATCCAATTAAATTAGATTTGATCTAAACCTCAATGCTCAATCAAATTGAGCTAATTAGCAATCTAATTACTAATCAATTCTCCTACAATTCATCAATAATTAGTGAATTGATTTATTACAACTTTTACATAGGGTTAATCATCAATCGAATTGACTATTTTATCCTAGAATGATTATTAATCATCGATCAGCCATACGATCAGTCAGAAATTTTTTTTGAATATAATGTTGTGATCCAAGTGGTGTGCCCAAGGCCCAGGGGACCAAGGCTAAGGCCAAGGTCCATCATTCATGAGGGCTTCATGGAGGCTCTAGGGCTAGTTGGGCCCTAGGTTGAAAGGCTGTGGGCCTTTCGGATTCTTGAGGTCTAGGTTATGTGGGCCTCAAGGGACTAACTCTTTATGGGCCAGGTCTGGGTCCAGGATAGGTGAGATTAGGTCGAGTCATGGGTGTACATGGGCTTGGGTTAACCTAATCTCTCATAGAGTAGGTCAAGGGAGTTTTGGGTTTGGGTCACTTGACCCTGTGTTTATATATACATACACTGTATAGGTTTGATTAAGCCAAGGAATACGAAAATCCTTTCTCCCAAGTCTCTCTCTCTCTTCTCCCTCTCTCTTCAGCTATTCTCCACACCTCAGGAGCAAGAAACCCTAGGGTTTCTTACCGCCAGGTCCATAGAAGGCAGGAAAAACAAGGGAGGCACTAGGGTTTTGAGCCCCTCCCCCTTTGTGCCGCCAACCATATTGCCTCTCCCTCTCTTGCAGCCACCCAAACATCAGATCCAGAACTTGGAATCTCTTGCTACGAGGTTGGTACAAGTTTCTCTCAGATCTGAAGTTGATCTGAGGTCGTTTGAGGAGCGGGTGAGATCTCCATCAACAGATCTACAGAAAAGGCTGCAGCGAGATAGATCTGCAAGAGGTGATCTTAGAGACATTCTTCATCTGGAACGAAAGGCTAACGAAGAAGACAGCAACCAGGCTGATTTCGTCAAGGGCCTTCGATCGAGTCCAGAAGTCTTCAGATTTGTTTATTGCTGGTTTCGCTGCACCCAAGGTCCGTGGGAGGAGTCGGGATCGTGCTCCAACATATAACCCCATAGATTCGAACCTAAGCCAGTAGTATAGGACAATCTTCTTATACCAATCAAAGTGATCATTTAGTAATGATATTCGATGTCCGGATTGATCGAAAGATTGCAAAACATCATTCAAGAACCTATTGGCATATGGTTATCGTATAATTCATCATCTTGACCTAAATGCTCAAGGTGACCTAGGATTTAACTGTCAACCATGATATGGTCATTCACATTGTATTTTAATTTTTTAGATCCATCATATGAATTATCCCGATCGAGATTTTATTAAATTAAAATACACTGATACATTAACTCCTACTTATTCGGAGGGGATAATTCCATCTTGACTCACACACTGACTTTGCAAGTACTTGTCTATGCCCAAAAATCTTTCATAACTGAATTAAAAATTCAGATAGTCCAGCACCAAAGCACAGTGAGTTGCTTGCAAGTCACCGTGGTGATCTCAGATCGGAGAAATATTTATATCCATATCCTTCATGAGCTACTCTTGACAGCAGAGTACTCAGCAGTAGGTCACATTCAGTGAGATATACTCTTACGTCTCACTTGCATGCCATGCTAGTGTCTCCATACTCCTTGATTAAGAGAACAATCAATATATATGGCACACAATGATCTATACTTGATATAGCTATCGTCTTAATAATAGTATATCATTTGGTCGTGAACTTAAGGTTTAAAGACTAAATAATATATCCTCCTATATCGAATCAAATAGTCCTAAGGACTTCATCACATAACAGGAGTTCAAAATAAGATGTACACAATGATGAAAAAACTAAATAATATTTATTAATTTAATAATTTATACATAATTATAATAATAAGCTTAATCCAATAGGCTGACGATTGATTTTGAAATATAATTTTCAACAACTCCCACTTGGACTAAAGTTAATCAGTATAGTATCGTATACCCATCTTTGATTTATAATCTTCAAACTCCTTGACACTAAGGGCTTTAGTAAATAGATCGATCAGGTTCTCCTTTTCATCGATCTTCAAAAACTTGATATCATCTCGATCCATAATCTTTCGGACCAGGTGGTAGCGATGCAGAATATGCTTAATCTGCTGATGTGATTTTGATTCCTTCTCTTGAGCAATGGCGCCAGTGCTATCGTAGTACAATAAGATGGGGCCATCAAGAGAGGGTGCCACTCCGAGCTCGTTGATGAACTTTTATAACCACATAACATCCTTCACAGCATCGAATGCTGTGATATATTCTGCCTTGCAAGTCGAGTCGGCCACAGTGTGCTACTTGGAACACTTCCAACAGATTACTTCATTGTTCAAGGTATAAATATATCCCGACATGCTCTTGCTGTCGTCATGATCTGACTGAAAATTAGAGTCTGTAAATCCCATAAGTTTTAAGTTAGATTCTCCATAGATAAGCCACTAGTCCTTAGTATTTCTCAAATATTTAAAGATGGTCTTTACAACCTTCTAGCAGTTCTCACCTAGATTGGATTAGTATCTGCTCACTATCCTTAGTGAGTATGCCACGTCCGATCTTGTACATATCATGGCGTACATAATAGATTCCACTGTCGAAGTATATAAAATTTTACTCATACACTCTCCTTCCTGAAGAGTTGTTGGACAATCACTCTTTGAGAGAGAAATTTCTTAGCCTATCGAAAGATAGCCTTTCTTAAAATTCTCCATGCTGAATCTTTTCAACACAGTATCAATGTACATCGACTGGGATAATCCAAACAACTTTTTAAATTTATCTCTATAGATCTTCATCCCAAGAATGTAGGATGCTTCTCCTAAGTCCTTCATGGAAAACTATGATGACAATCAAACTTTTATTCTTTGTAATGCAGGGATGTCATTTTCGACTAAGAGAATATCATCCACATACAAAATAAAAAATACTATCACAAAGTTATTGACCCACTTATATATGCAGGGTTCTTTTCCAATTTTAATAAAGCCATACGTTCTGATCACTTTATCAAAATACATGTTCCAACTCTGAGATGCCTGCTTAAGTCCATAAATGGACCTCTGAAGTTTGCACACCTTAGACTCATATGTGGATATGAAACCTTCAGGTTATATCATATACATCTTTTCTTCTAGCTCTCTATTTAGGAAGATCCATTTATCAGATTTCATAGTCTAGATGTGCTGCTATCGCAAGCATGATCTGAATGGACTTGAATATTGCTGCAAGAGAAAATATCTTGTTATAGTCAATACTATAACGTTGACGGTAATCCTTGATAACTAGACGGACTTTATAGATCTCCACCTTTTCATCTATACCCTTCTTTCTTTTGAAGATCCACTTACACCCTATGAATTTTACCCCTTTAGATAGGTCAACCAATGTCTATATATTGTTAACCTTTATGAACTCTATTTTGGATTTCATTGCTTCCAGCTACTTATCGGAGTCAAACCTCTGCATCGCATCCATATAGGTGATCGGATCCTCATTGTTCTCATCGAGTTCAACTGGATCACCATTTCGGACCAAAAAATCATAGTATCTATCCGATTGATGTGGTACTCTACCGAATCTTCTTAAAAATATTTCTCCAACATGTTTTAGATTTGATCTAATCAAATCTGACTCTATAGATTTACTAGATTGTGTCAGTTCTTCTACCGATAGAACTTCATCAAGTTCAATCTTTGAGGTATTAGTTCTTTTCTCAAGAAACTTCTTTTCTAGAAAAACTAGCCTATTGCTGACGAACACCTTCTGTTCATCAGCAAGGTAGAAGTAATACCCCTTGATCTCTTTTGAATACTTAATAAATAGATATTTGTCAGACTTAGGTCCAAGCTTGTCAGTTTTGAAATGTTTGACATAAGCCGAATATTCTCAAATTCTAAGATGAGAGAGTACTGACTTACGTTCTGTCCACATCTCATGTGATGTTTTACTTACGAATTTACTCAAAATTTTATTTAAAATATAACAAGCCGACTCGAGTGCATATTGCTCAAAGGAGATCGGCAAACTTGCAAAGCCCATCATAGATCGAACCATATCCAACAGGGTTCGATTTCACTTTTCTGACACACCATTATGCTGTGGTATTCTAAGAAGAGTCCATTGCGAGAGAATTCTATTCTCTTTTAAGGATATCAGAAACTCACTAGAGAGATATTCTTTTTCTCGGTCAGATCAAAAAATTTTAATACTCTTCTCAATTTTTTTCTCTACTTTATTACAGAATCATTTAAATATTTCAAATGATTCTGACTTATGTATTATTAAATAGATGTATCCATATCTCGATAGATCATCTGTAAATATAATGAAATAATAATATCCACCTCTAACTCGCTTATCTTTTTTAGTAAAAGGTGATTTGGTCATTTTCTCAAAAAGATATGACTCACAGGTTGGAAGTCATAATTACTGACTTCGAAAATTTTTTCTTGTATCAACATATTTATTCTGTTCTTGTTAATATGACCTAACCTATAGTGCCAAAGGTAGATATCGAAGATATCATTAATTCCAGAGTATTTACTGGACGTGTACATTACACTAACAGATTTTGTCAAAATGTAAATTTCATTGTTTAGCGATCCATCCATCATATTAACACCATTCATAATGATATTAAAATTATTTTTTTATTAAAATTTTATAATCGTACATGGCCAAAAGGCCTAAATAAATAATGTTGAATAAAAAAAAGGACAAAAGTGATATTCACTAAAAATAATTACATTCGACTTGAATACAAGCTTAATAATCTCTAATGCTAGAACTGAAACTAATCTTCCATCTCCAATATTAAGGAATCTTTCATCTTCTTCAAATCTTCTACTAACCTGCAGACCCTACAATAAATTATAAATATTAAAAGGGCTTCCAGTATCTAATACTCAAGTAGTAAAATTATAAATTAAAAAATTACAAGGTGTTATCATATAATTACTTTATCCAGCAACAACTTGCTTCTTTCTTGATCTGTTCGGATCCAGAGAGGTAATGTATCGAGGACAGTTCCTTTTTCAGTGCCCCAGCTTCTTGCAATAGAAGCATTCAGTCTGACTCTAGTTGGACTTGGGTTTCTTAGTCTGACTAGGCATGGGTGCCCCAGCACTTTGCTTCCTTTTCTTATTTCTTCTTTTTTTTTTCTTTCTTAAAGGGTCGACATCCAGAAGAAGATCCTCCCACAATATTCACCAACTCCTTGTGGAGCTGATGATCCTTCTCAAAGATCTGTAGCAACCCCAGCAAATCATGGTAGTTGACTGTAGGCTTCATCATTCAAAAATGAGTAAAGAAAGGAAGGTATGAATTGGGCAGAGAGTTCAGAATGGCATCCTTCCCAGCTGCTCATGTAGGGAAAAGTCAAGCTTGCTTAAGTGCTCAATCATCTTGATCATGTACAGTACATGATCAGTGACAGAGCTCCTTCTCTCGTTCAAGTGTTGAAGATGGCACAACTAGTCTTGTGCTTTTTAACGTCGTCGGGTGTGCCAAAGGACTCATTCTACATTTACAACATATCCTGTGACTGAGGATTCTCGAAATGATGGCTGAACTCATTGTTCATAGTCGCCAGTATAATACAACAAACTGTATTTCGATCGTTGAGTTATTTCTGATAAGTGTCTCTGATTGTATTATGTGCGTTCAAAGCTGGCTCCTCGAATATCGGATTTGTCAACACATACAAGATCTGTTTGTACTCCAGGACTATTTTGAGCTTTTGATACCAGCTATCAAATTTTGGTCTCATCAATTTATCACTATCTAATGGTGATCGAAGCGACAAGGTGTGGCCATAATTATAAAAAAAATAAAATCTAATTAGTATATAAATTGATTAAATCTAAAGATATAGATTTTAGTCAAAAGATTTTTCTACTATTTTATTCGAATTGATAGCTTCTACCTTCAATTCGAAGAATTACATTAATTTTTTAGTGGATACTAGAATCCACATGGGCCGCATATGGGCCCGAGTGTGGCTTGCCAACCCCTGTGCATCCATGGATAGGTTCTTAACCAATTATTTCACCAAACAATTTCTAACATTCAATTTTGTCCAGACACCTCTTCAGCAAGCATGTAGTGTCTCCACTGAAAGTTTTGGTTAGGTCCAATTATTAACATGTCAGAATTTAGTGCATCAGACAAACGAGTGACCAAGTTCGAGTGTGGCTCGGCCAACCTAACCATCATTAGAAAGACACAAGTAAATCAACATATTATAAATGATAATTCTGACAGCTAGATGAGCACCAGATGTGTGGTGCCTCCATTGATCATTTAAACTATTGGACTCATTATCATCCAACTTAATGGGAGGCTATGATCTAGTTATCACCATAATTATTTTATTTTTAGAGATCTAATAATTTTAGAAGATTTAATTAGTTGAATTGAGAGAAAAAAAAATTTGATCAGTTAATATTAATTCTTCCACTGACTTTACCAAGTCAGATTAAAAAAATTAGGCATAAGTTGGTCCAGCCAATCAGTCATAAATCCTCCCACTGACTTCATCGAGTCATGAAGAGGACTCAAGATAAATTGAACTAGGAGCACCTAAATCAGTCATACTAATTTTTTAGTTAGCATGGATCAATCTCAATCATTAAGTGATCTAATCAAAATATGATTCACTATGTTGACCAGATAAGTGAGATCGATGAGTGGGATATGCCATTAACTCGATATAAACAATCTATGCGAGTAGCTCCCAATTAATGATCATCAATCAAAGCTATCATACTTATCTTAGACACCAACTGGTTAGTCATTTTTAATTTAATCAACTTATAGACTTAGTTTCGACCATGGAGCTATGATCAAGGTCAATATTAGTCTAATCAAAGATATAGACCTGATCCAATCAGAATTAATTTTTAATTAGATTTGATCAATTACTAACATGATCTATTATCAATAATTTCTAACCCTAGATCTAATCTAATTAAATGAACTTAACTCAAGCTAACCCATTAACCCATGAATTATGAAATTAATACCTTAGATCTTTGATTCTCAAATCTAGATTGCTTAATTCTCAATTAAGTTTTGGACTGACATGGGTTCGGATTTGATATTTAAAAATAGTTTTTAATTTTATAAAATATTTTTATTATCAATCATCTAATGATCAAAATTTTAATTTCAAATTTAATATATATTATTTTAGATTTAAAATAAAATTTTAAAATTTTTTTCATTATTCATCATCATGAAAAATACCACGCAGCACCTCCTACATGCCATAGGAGATCCCATCAAATGGATAAATAGGATTGTGAAACCCTAATTTCTCTTATGATCAGATGGCTATGAGGATCTGTCCAATTAGAATATTATACTACTTAAATTTTAAATTAATTATTTAAATTTAATCTAAATAATTAAAATCAAATTTTATAAGAATCAGCACAAACTAGGACAATCTTTGCACTGTAAATGGTAAATCTTATAGCAGAACAACCTTATATCAATTTATACGATCAGATCTATAACTAATTTTAGATCTAAATATCATATATCAGATCTAATTTAAATTAAATTATAGATCTAAATACATGTAATATCAGGTTATATGCAAAAAATTTATATCATAAGAAATCATGCTCTGATATCATTTGAAAGAAAAATAGATAGTTCAAAGTATGTATTTTTAAAATTTTACTGTAAAAAAAATAAAAAATTAAATACTTTAATCTCTTATACATACTTTAGATCAGATCTAAACTATCATTAAAGATCTATGATATAAAAATTTTACATGTTAAATCTGATATAAAATAAAAACTACATCGATCACAGCGATGCCCTAAATTTGATCTGATCTTTAGATCACATCGATTGAGTTCAAAACTTATCACCTTATTATGGATTGGTGATCTCCACTGCTAGTAGGTATGGCATGAAGCTCTCATTAATGTCGAGCAGCTGCATAGGTTGTTCGACCTCTACAAATCATCCACTCGAAGCTCTGATCAGATCATCTTTCTCGAAAGTGCTAGCTCGCATCGAAGGTACTAGATGACTGATCCAAGCTCCTTTTTTCAGATCTTTCAAATTGTTCAAGATTAGAAGATAAAGCTTTACGAGGAGGTGGTGGTGTGGAAGATTAGACAAGACTCACTTTTATACTTTTCTCTCACAAAATCCAGAGTTGAAACCCTAAAACCCACCCTAGACCTCACACCCAAGAGGAAGATCTCCTCCTCTGTTTCTCACACATGGAAGCCCGACCCACTGTCAGGTTTTCACACCCCAACTCAGAGGTTTCTCACATCAAAAATCACTCTTTTTGACACACAAAACTTATCCTTTCTTAAGGGTGGCTTCCCATGAAAAGATGAGGATAAGATTTAGGTAGTTTGGTTCAAGTTCAAATGTTGGTTGATCTTTATCACCAATTCAAATCAAATTTGAATTAAACTTTGAACCAAACTTTATTTTCATCTTAAAAACATAGAGAGGGGGTGACCAGCATTAGAATGGCACAAAAAATCTCATGCAAAAATACTTTGTGCATGAAAAAAGGTGGTGGTGTGAAGAGAAGAGTCCAATTCAATTTGGACTCTAGGTTTTTATTCAAATTCAAACCCATTTGAACTCAAATTTAACCCAACCAATTTTTAATTCAAAAAGAGATCAGATGTGGGCATGAAATAACTTCTGGGCATGAGAAAAAGTTCATGCAAAAATAAAATTTCTTGCATGAAGTAAAAGAGGACGTAGAGAAAGGAGGCGCAAGGGATTTGAATTCAAATTGATTTTTGATCCAATTAGGTTCTTAACCCAACTGAATTAGGTTAGACCCAATTGGACCACTAAATCTATCTAATTAGATAGCAAATAGTTTTAATTAAATTTTAATTAAATTAAAAATTAATCAGACTCAAGTCCTGATCGAATCAGGAACCAAACATCCTTAGTGATTAGGTCATCTCATAACCTAATCGGATCAAATCAAATTGAATCCAGTTCAATTAGATTTGATCTAAACTTTAATGTTCGATCAAATTGAGCTAATTAGTAATTTAATTATTAATCAATCCTTCTATAATTCATCAATAATTAGTGAATTGATTTAGTATAACTTTTACATAGGATTAATCATCAATCGAATTGACCTGTTTTATCCTAGAATAATTTTTAATCATTGATCAGCCATATGATTAGTCAGAAATTTTTTTTGAGTATAACTTCATAGGTTCGAACCTAAGTTAGTGGTATAAAAATAATCTTCCTATATCAATCACAGTGACCATCTAGTAATGATACCCAATGTTCGGATAGGTCGAAAGATTGCAAATCATCATTCAAAAATCTATTGGCATATGGTTATCATATAATTCATCCCTTTGGATCAAATACTCAAGATGATCTAGAATTTAACTGTCAACTCTGATATGGTCATCCATATTATATTTTAATTTTTCAGATCCATTACATAGATTATCCTGATCGAGATTTTACTGAATTGAAACACACTGATACATTAACTCTTACTTATTCAGAAGGATCAATTCCATCTTAACTCATACACCAATTTTACAAGTACTTGATTGTGTCCAAAAATATTTCATGACTGAATTAAAAATTCAGATAGTCCAGCACCAAAGCATAGTGACTTGCTTGCAAGTCACCATAGTGATCTTAGATCAGAGAAATATTTATACCCATATCCTTCTTCGAGCTACTCTTGATAGTAGAGTACTCAGCAGTAGGTCACGTTCAGTGAGATATATTCCTAGTCACACTTGCATGCCATGCTAGTGTCTCCACACTCCTTGATTAAGAGGACAACCAATGTACATGGCACATAACGACCTATATTTGATATAGCTATCATCCTAATAATAGTATATCATTTGGTCATGAACTTGAAGTTTAAAGACTAAACGATATATCCTCCTATATCGAATCAAATAGTCCTAAAGACTTCAATACATAACAGGAGTTCAAAATAAGATGTACACAGTGATGAAAAAAATTAAATAATAATTATTAATTTAATAATTTATATATAATTATAATAATAAGCTCAACCGTCAACAGACTGATGATTGACTTTGACACACAATTTTCAATAGAAGACATCTTAGACCAAGTCTGAGTGGATACCTGTAGAGGTTAGACACGTGCGCAGCTCAACAAATCTTGGAGATCATCGAATCATCAATTGCGAAGATCATCTACCCATGGTCAGTGATGAGATCACCTCTTATCTCTTATGCATGCTGATTTTTATTATTCAATATGCTGTTTTTCTGATTTGGATCTAAGTCTCGCATGTTGGATTGGGTCAAAAAAAAATTTAAATTCCACAGCATCTGATCCGAACCAATTCGATGCACTATCTAATCCTTCAACTGGTATCAAAGTCAGATTGTTTGGATCTTAGATCAAAATTAGATCAGATCTGATTCAGATGTGATCTAAAGAATGATCAGATCTAAAAATATTTAGATTGGATCTGAATAATGCATGTTTAGTTAGATCAAAAATTATTTTAGATTTAAATTCAGCATGTTGTAAACTAGATCTTTTTGATACATATGATATATGCATAGATCTATTTTATTATCTAAGTAGTCTAGTACTCAAAATGGATGTACCATCAAGCTGTCCGATCATAAGAGTAAGTAGGATTTAAAGACTCTCTCTTTTAATTCGATTGGGTGCTCTTATGGTGTGTAGGGATGCCATATGAATACATTTATGAAGAAGAATCATGAAAAGAAAAAACTTATTTTTTTGCAAAATTCTAGATCCAAAAATCTTAGATTTTGATGCATGACTAAGTTATTTAGTTTTTAAAATTATTTTAATTACTAAATTAAAATTTTTATTATGCATGGATTGCAAAAAAATGCTCAAACCCTGAAATCTGCTGCTGGCATGCCTGTTGGGTTGACTCAGTCCTTATTTGAGTCGACCTAGTGCCTTGATAGGTCGGCTTAGTTAGATCTTATTTTAGATAGATCTAAAATTATGAATTCAAGATCTAAATCAATTTCATAAATCATGGGTCAAGGGTGTGGGTAGCTCAATTAGATCTAGTGAGAGTGGTTGATCAAACTGACTCAAGAATTGACTAGATTTGGATCAAGAGTGCTTCAAACCAACCTAATAGTTATAAGTTTGGTCAGATCGATTAGCAGCCATATGTTATCGATCAATTTAAGACTTAATTCGGCTCAGTGATTTGAGCCTGGATCAATAGGTTAATTTGATCAATTCTAATCAATCAATTTTGTGTCTAAGGTAAGTACATAGATGGTAGTTCTTAAATTGATTTCATTGTCTGACCTGGCCAACTATGTTGGTGTCTAAGAAAAGCAATAGGGGGACCCCCATAAATCTTAACTTATCTGACCATTTTGAGAGGTTAGTTTCTGTATTAGGTCAATTTGTTGAACTCGAGCTAGCCCATGCCACTGGTTAATCATAAACATTATGACTAATTAAGAAAGTGACCTAAATAAAATCTCTCTAATAAAATTTTAAGTCTTACGATCTTCCATCATTGTAGTTATGTGGGCCCTTTCTGGGGTTGATTGTTCTCGACTGGATATAGTGGTTCCGTTATATCGAAAAGATGCAACAATGATTATTAGGCATGAGATGTTGCAGATTGGAGATGGGGTTGGGCTTAATATTTTCGATACGATGAGAGTCCTAATAACGGATCCATTTTTCGCAAATGGTAGATCTGACTTAACTAAATAGTAGGCCAATATTTTGGATACGATGAAGCTCATGAACTAGAGACTGAAGTTGGCTGCAACATGTTTGGAGAAATATTGGATAAGAGTTGTCTACTTATCAATTGACCCAACATCAATAACTGTTAGGTGAGGTGGTGAGTCAATTGGTGAGACCGCAGCACCCACTTAAGACTCTTAATTGTGGAGGTCTTCGCTTCTCTTCCAAGAGAGTGAAGAGAATCAAAAAAATAGTGGGAGCCCTATTTTATTTAAAAAAAAAATTAAAATAAATTGATTAAGTCAATTACAAAATCTAATTAAAAATTTTGACTCTCTGCAGGAACAATATCTGCTTCAAATCTCCTAGCCAGAATACTAGAAACCAATAGGTTGACCAAACCAAATTTTAAGGATTGGCTCTGAAACTTAAAAATTATTTTAAGTTTTGAGAAATTGGCCTATATCCTTGATCAGGACCTTCCTCCTCTTCCAGCCCGTCTGACTGCTAATCAGAGAGTATCTCATGAGAAGTGGTTGGACGATGACAACAAAGTTAGGTGCTACATGTTGGCGTTAATGTCTAACGAATTACAATGTCAACACAAGGACATGACTATTATCAGGCAGATACTGACTCACCTACAAGAATTGTATGGTGAGCAGAGCCGCACAACTCGCTTTGAAGTGTCCAAGTGACTCTTCAAGGCAAAGATGTGTGATGGACAGTCGATCCAGTCGATCCACGATCATTGTCTGACAATGATCAAGGACCTCGAGGAGCTTGAGAAGCTTGAGTTATTCATAGATAAAGATTTGTAGGTTGATCTAATCCTACAGTCCTTGACTGATTCATATAGACAGTTTATAGTAAACTTTCATATGAATAAGATCCAGTGCACTATTTATGAGTTAGTCAATATGTTGGTTACAACAGAGGATATCTTGAAGAGTTCAAAAAATTTTGTACTTGCTGTAGAGCAGACTTCTTTCAAAAGAAAATCTACTGAAAAGAAGAAAAAATCTGTGAAGAAGCAGAAAGTAAAGAATAAGAAGGGGAAGAAGGAGATTTCAAAGAAAAAAGTTATCAATAAGGAAAAATATTTTCATTGTGATAAAGATGGCCATTGAAAGTGAAACTATCCAGCTTACCTAGCAACCTTAAAGAACAAGAAGGATTGACCTTCTGAAGGTATGCTCGTCATAGAAACAAACCTGACAATTTCTTTTGCATCCAGTTGGATGCTTGACTCTGGATCTAGTGCTCATTTATGCACTTCTTTATAAAATTTTGAGGATCGCAGGAGGCTAAGGGATGGAGAAATGATCCTATGCATTGGGAATAGAGTAAAAATTACTGCTGTGGCAGTGAAAACCTATCCTCTGTGATTACCATCAGAGAATATTTTGATTTTAAAAAATTATTATTTTGTACCTACCGCGAGCAGAAATTTGATTTCTGTATCTTGTTTAACGTAGAAAGACTATATAATAAATTTTTTTAAGGATCATTATATTATTTATTTAAGAAATAATAAAGTTGGAAATGGTTTTCTTATCAATGATCTTTTTTAGTTACATGTTGATGTTTTGATTCATTGTATCAAGTAAAATGTGGATGCTATAGGTTCCAAACATCCTAGAGATAATGTGAATGAAAAGTACTTGTGGCATCTAAGGCTAGGTCACATGGTAGAAGACAAAATTAACATATTAAAGAAAATCAGACTATTAAGTCCATTAACTTCTGAATCATATTCGATCTGTGAATCATGCTTTCAAGGCAAAATGATAAGCTATCCTTTGTGGGACATGGGGAAAGAACCACATAGTTACTTCCTTTGATGCATTCTAATATTTGCGGCCCATTCAATGTGCCGGTCAGAGAAAGTTTTGTCTACTTCATTATCTTTATCGATGATTTTTTATAATTTAGATATATATACATTATGCCTCACAAGTCTGAAGCTTTTAAAAAGTTCAAAAAATTCAGACATGAAGTGAAAAAACAAACCAAAAAGCCCATTAAGGCTTATTGATCAGATCGAGGAGGTGAGTACCTTAATGAAAAATTTTTTGAATATCTCAAGGAATATGGAATTATCTCACAGTGGACTCCACTTGGAATGCCTCAACTCAACAGAATTTCAGAATGGAGAAATCGGATCTTATTAGATATGATCCGTTCCATGATGAGTTTCACAGACCTTCTTAATTTTCTTTAGGGATATTGTATTTTGACTACCATTTATGTACTGAATAGAGTTTTATCTAAAATTATTTCTACCACACCATATGAGATATGGCATGGTAAAAAATTGAATCTGAGTCATCTCAAGATTTAAGATTGTCCAGCCCATATTAAACGATAATAGATGGACAAGTTAGAATCTAGGTCCTTTATGGCTCATTTTATTGGATATCTAAAGAGTCGTTAGGATATTATTTCTATCTTTCGGAAGATCACAATATGATTATGAGTTGACATGCAGTTTTTCTTAAAAAATAATTTATTCAAGATGGAGGCATGGAAAGATAGATTAGACTCGAGGAGAAACTCTCCAAAAAGCAGCGAGATTTGGAACCTGAGGAACTAGTTCAGTCTGAGCCAATCCACACACTTCCTCCTCCACCTCGTTAGTCTAGTAGGGATTCTCATCCTTCTGAGAGGTACTTACGTATTATCTCAGAGGATGTAGAAAAAATATTTCTCACAAAAAATAGGGTACATAAAGATGACCCCAAGACCTATAATGAGGCGATATCAGATATCGACTCCGAGAAGTGGTTAGTAGTAATGAAGTCAGAAATTGACTCAATATACTCAAACTAAGTTTGGACTTTGGTAGATCCACCTGAAGGTATTATACCTATTGGGTATAAATAGATCTTCAGAGAAAGATAGATGTAGATGAAAAAGTAGAGACTTTTAAGGCTAGGCTCATGTCTAAAGGGTATAGTCAGTACGAAGACGTTGACTATCAGGAAACCTTCTCATCTGTAGCCATACTTAAGTCCATCCGTATATTACTTGTTGTTGCAGCATATTTCAATTATGAAACATGACAAATGGATGTGAAAATGGCTTTTCTGAATGGATATCTTGAGGAAGATATCTATATGAAATAACCACTGGATTTCACTTCCAGTGATGGTGATCACAAGATTTGCAAACTGCAAAGGTCTATTTATGGACTAAAGCAAGCATCTCAAAGCTGGAATGCTCGATTCAATGATGTAATCAAATTATTTGGTTTCATCAAAAATGAAGAAGAGCTGTGTGTATTCAAGAAAGTTAGTGGAAGCACTATCACTTTTCTCATATTATATGTGGATGATATTCTCCTGATTGGTAATGATATTCTCATGTTGACCTCGATCAAGGTGTAGTTGTTTAAAGAGTTTTCTATGAAAGACTTAGGAAATACATCCTTCATTTTGGGGATAAAGATCTATAGATATAAATCTAAGAGGATGCTAGGACTATCATAGAAGATGTAAATTGAAGAGGTGCTGAAAATGTTCAGCATGTAAAACTCCAAGAGGAGTCTTATACCCTTTAGACGTAGCATTCATCTCTCCAAAAAGATATGCCCCAACACATCGAAAGAGATTGAACGCATGAGCAAGATCCCTTATATTTCGGCTATAGAGAGCCTCAAGTACGTCATGCTTTGTATACGACCTGATATCGCTCATACTGTGGTGTCACAAGCAAATATCAGTCGAATCTAGAGAAAAAATACTAAACTTCTCTGAAGTGTACCCTTAAGTATTTGAGAAGGACTAAGAATATATTTTTGATCTTTGAGAATGGAGAACTGAAGGTGCAGGGGTATACTGATTCAAACTTCATATCTGATATCGATGATCGAAAGTCGACATCAAAAAATATTTTCTTATACTATGGTGGTGCTATCAGCTGGAAGAGTTTCAAGCAGACTATGATTGCAGACTCCACCATGAAAGCAGAATATATCACCATATAGGAGGTCGCGAAGGAGACATTTTGGTTCAAGAAGTTTATTGCAAAACTTAGAGTGATGCCATCGATGCCATCTCTCTCTACTGCGACAACAATGGTGTCATAGCCCTAGCTAAGGAGCCAAGATCTTATCAAAAATTCAAGCACATCGAGTGACAATTTTACCTCATCCACAATTACCTCGAGAAAAGATACATCAAGGTGAAGAGAGTTGACACTACAGACAATATGGCTGATCCACTGGCAAAGTCGTTGAGCCAGCAAAAGACTGAAGCCCATCTTGAGAAGATGGAACTTAGATTTATAGCCAATTGGCTTTAGGTCAAGTGAGAGTTTGTTAGATGTATACCCTAGAAGCCAGGTTGACTGACACTTGTAAAATATTTTTAGGATATAATTTATAATTTAATTTTGATATTAATAAAATTAGATTATTTTTATTCACATTATGTTTATTAGTGTTTGTGAATTGTCTATTAGGTTAATGGGTAAGATAATATATATTCTCAAGAGTTGATAATTTGAGATATATACTAATCTTAATTAATTCATAAATTGCTCTCAATTGTAGGATCATCATAGGATGGTGATCAATCTGAAAGATTGGTGTACGATCATTTTCTTCGGATAGATGAGTCTTAAATCTACGGTATAGAGACACTGGAGTAAAAGTATAGGTGCTTGTTAAAAATAAAGGTACTGAGCGTGATCACGTACGAACAGTCATAAAGATATCTACCTTCTCATCAGTGACATATTCATAGCTATGATTGTATGTTTAGTTCTCTGATCTGAGGTGCATCGACAATTCACCTTGAGGGTGCTGTACTTTGACTATACCATAACTCAGTCTCCTAGTCATACGAAGCCTTAAGGTGTATGTTGGCTGTAGTATGTTTATTGTATGAATAAAATTGCATCAAGATGGGATCTATTGATCTCGATAAAAGAGGAGCAGTCCTATATAGATCATGAGATTGAGTCCAAAAGTCCATGGCCATGGCAGTGTGAAAGATAGAAAAGAGTTTCTATTAGGTTTCACATCAGACTTGAATTGATGGATTCTATCATATAACAGATATGAGGTTTGACAAGTTTATCTTAACCTCGATTCTATCAGAACTCATGATAGAAGAATTGAATCACATGGTAATTACACCTAGGGGTTCATCTTTCAGTTCTACTGGGTTACCACTGCATACTGTTAGGTATTACTAGTGGATTATGAGACTAATTAGAATTAGTTTGATGATCAATAATTCTAATTGACTGAATTGAAAAGAGTTTCGATTCATCGAAAAAAATTTCGATGATGTTGATGATAGAGATCATAACATATATCACTACCTGATAGAATTTGATCTATGGGGTCACACAAATAAGGATTTTAGTCTTAGATTGCATAATTAGGCTAAGTGTAGTCTAATTGAGTTAGGAGCTATTAAGTCCTAACTTTGGGTTTAAGGAAACCATGCTAGCACATAGTTAAACTCATTTTTTTTCTTTAATTTTGGATCCTATTAGATAGGATTTAATCGATTTGGTACAAGCTCCAAATGGGTTCCAAATGTTGTTTCACCTAAGTTTGAATTTGATCGAATTAGGTTAGTTTGTGGAGCCGCCAAATGTTAGCACCACCCAATATTATTCGGCCAAGTAATGGGTGCACCCACATGGATTGGATCCATGTGTGTGTCGCCCAAATCAGATAAGGGAGAAAGAGAGGGATAAGCCACATCCACTAGTGGATGAGGATAAGAGATTTGATCTCCTTTGAATTCAAATTTAGATTTGAATTTAACTTCAAATTTAAACCATTTGAATTTGAATTGGAGATGGATTGAAATGAGACGACAACAACCTTATCCTATCTCCATGTCAATCTGATTTTCTTGTTGATTTTGTGTGATAAAATAAGGGAGAAATCAGATTGGGGCGGACCTAGGAGAGTCCTTCTATTTTAAGATGTTTGATCTGATCACATTTTTATAAAAAGAGGTTCTTTTTGATCGACCAAAGGGATTACAGCCAATAGATCATTTTTCACACTTTTTTTCCTCCTTTTTCATGCCTCCTCCTTCTTCTATCTCTGATATCTATCCCTGTTCCACATCTAAGGGTGTTGGACGAGCCATCTGGTGGGTTCAAGGTATCGAATGCCATCAGTTCTATGCGAAGAGGTGAAAAAGCTACAATCAGGGGTTGATCAGTGTCCTGTCGGCAATCAGATTTGAATATGATCAAAAAGCTTGCAATTCCATCTAGGAGTAGGCAGATTGATCAAGGAGAAGGCATTCTAGATCAAGTCTGAGTGGATACTTATAAAGGTCGGGTACGTATATGGCTCCACAGTGAATCTCGAAGATCATTAGATCATTAATCGCGAAGATCATCTACCCACGCATGGTGATGAGATCACTTCTTTTCTCTTATGCATGCTGATTTTTATTATTCAATATACTATTTTTTTGATTTGGATCTAGGTCTCACACATCGGATCGGATTAAAAAATTTTTGAATTCCGCTACGTTTGATCCGAATCAATCCAGTGCGCTATCCAATCCTTCATTCAGAAAGTATGTTGAATCTGGTCGATATTGGTATCTGCGTAGATAGTGAGTGCTATTGGACTAGAGAGATCTAAAGATGAGATAGACCTGAAGTATATATGGTATCTCTGGCTTGACCATATTGGAGAGGACAGAATAAATAAATTAAAAAAGGTATGAGCTCTTAGACTCATCGACTCTCGTGTCATTTTCGATTAATGAATTCTGCCTTCAAGAAAAGATGGCGAAACCACCCTTTATAGGACATGGGATGAGGACCACCAATATATTTGTTCTGATACATTCTAATATATGCAGCCCATTTGATGAGCTGGTTAGGGATGATTTTATCTACTTCATTATTTATACCGATAATTTTTCACGGTACGGATACATATGTGAGACATAAATCTGAAAGTTTTGAAAAGTTCAAAAATTCAGATATAAGATAAAGAAATAAATTAGAAAGATCCTTAAAGTTCTTCGATGAGATCAAAGAGGTGTATGTCTTAGTGAAAGTTTCTAATCTACCTCAAAAAAATAGCATAATCTCATAATAGACTCTTCCTGGTATACCTCAACTTGACAGGATGCTCGAGAGCAGGAGTAGGATCCTATTCGATATGGTCTAGTTCATAATGAGTATCACTGATCTTCTCTTATTTTCTTTAGAAATATGCTTTACTTATTGAATAGAATTCTCTCTAAGCTTTTTCTATCACGTTGTATGAGATGTAGCATGATTAAGGATGTCCGGCCCATGTCAAGTATTGACATATGGATCAAGTTAGAGATTAGGTCTATGAGACTCATTTCAGAGTATCCTAAAGGCATTAGGAATACTTTCTTCTCAGAGGATCACAATGTGATTGTGACATTATCCAAGAGATAAATAGTGAGAGAAAAACTAAGCTCAAAAGAGAAAGCCTCTTAAAAGCAATAAGTCATAAGACCTATAGAACCTATTCATATTGAGCCAATACATGCAGCCCCTCCTTCATTTTTTAATCTCCTATCCTACTAAAAAATACTTAGGTATTTTGACAGAGGATAGAGTGAAAGTGTTCCTTGTTGGAGATAAAAAAATATGAATTTGATGTGATCAAATTATTTGATGTGATCAAATATTTTTTGAGAAAAATATGTGTTTATAAAGGTTAGTGGAAGTATTGTCACAATCGTCATATTATACATGGATGACATCCTCTTGATTAGAAAAGTTATTCCTATACTGACATTGATTTAAAATTTGATTATCTAAAGAAATTCTCCATGAAGGATCTTGAGAAACATCTAATAAAGATTTATAAGATAAATCTAGGTCTATGAGATAAACCTTAGAGGATGCTAAATCTTTCTCAAAAAATATGCATAGAAGAGGTGCTGAAAGAGTTCAGCAAAAAAAACTTTAAGAAGGGTTTCTACTCTTTAGATATGAGACTGATCTCTCCAAAAAGATGTGTTCTGACATATTTGAGGAGATTCAGCACATGAGCTAGATCCCTCATGCTTTGGCTATAGAGAGCCTCATATATACCATACTATGTACATGATCTAATATAGATCTTGCTATGAGTGTCACGGGCGTGCTTGCTGATGTAAGGCCACATGCGGCCCAGGCCCAAGCCCAAGTGGCCGCACGTGCGGGCACGGCCCAGGCCCAGGCAGGCATATGCAAGCCGGATTTCTCACATGGCCCCTGCACGATGCGTGAATCGATGGTCCATGGGAGCTGCGGTGGACCGACGGGGCATTTTTCGCTCACTTCTCGTAGTCCACACTACGGCCGAACTCTCTTTCTGACTTGATCGAACGAACGAACCCCTTGGCCCGTAGGTCCTGACACAAGGTTAGAATTCTACCTTTTCCAGAGTGGTATCTCACTGATAGCTCGAGCCCCCTCGGAAGGAGGCCTTCTTTGCCTTCCACCTAAGCTGCGTAGGAAAGGCCCAAAGCCAATCCCAGGGAACAGTAAAGCTTCATAGGGTCTTTCTGTCCAGGTGCAGGTAGTCCGACGGTATTTCGAGGCCATTTTTTATGGTCCATGGCACTATTGCATGGGATCGGAGTATGGGTTTGCGCGATCGAATGATCGTGGGATGTTGCAGTCTTGATCGAATGGTTTAAAAAAAAAATTTGAGTAATAATCGAAGTCTAATTCTGATCTAAGCATTGTTTTATGCATTTAAAAATCTGTGGACAAATAGTGGCTCGTAAGGTGGATTGACAGAGGACCCTAAGCAAAAGCAGCAGTCAAGAGCAGAGAGAGTAGGCAGATTCTGAAGGGCATCGACAGAGAGTAGAAGCATAGGTTTCATGCAGACTATCAGACAGCAGACAACGGTTGCTTTAGGGGATCTTCCAAGGAAGAGCTTTTGTGAAGGAGAACTTCTTGTGAGAGAAAAATTAGGTGTACGAGGGTTGAGGATGTGATCTTTTCTTATAATTTTTTTTTTTTCATAGTGAAGCTTGCATGCCCCATGGAGGCAAGCCTTTTGGCTAATCCACGTTATTGATTGTTTCTATTTTATTTTTTCTTTCTTTCTACTACGATGCGTGGTATTGAAAAGGTCCTATGAAGATAGTGTCCTAGCAAGACATCCCCAACAAGTGGTATCAGAGTGAGGTGATACAGGATGTAGGTTGTAGCGGTGGTGATCAAGATTGAAGATAGAAAAGATAGGCTCAATCAAGATGGAGATCAACATATTTGATGGAAAGAGCAATTTCTCCTTATGGCAAGTGAGGGTGAAGGAGGTGCTCATCTAGCAAAGGTTGATCGATACTCTTTTGTATGAGGAGAAGTCGACTACCATAAAAGTACAGGATTGAAGGTGGCTCTAGATGTAGATGGTGAGTACGATCCGTTTGTACCTAACAGATGAGGTAATGATCTATATATTTAGCGAGACTTTCCTAAGACTGCTTGTTATGTTCTAAATTAAATTCTGAATTAATCAGTCGCAATAATTTCATATGAGATATGGACTAAGCGTAAGCCGATATTCTCTTACCTTAAGGTTTGAAAGTATTTGATTTATGTCAAATATTTGTAGATCGATTAGCTTGGATTCTGATCCTATATATATTATTTTATAGGGTAATCTCAAAAATCTAGGGGATATAACTTCTATCTTACTAAAGAATAAAAGTTGTTCGGTATTTCTTTTAGAAAGGGAGTACCTTGGTGAAGGTATTGATGCTTTTAATGTAGAACTTATGAAGTTTGACAGGTAGAAGAACTGACACAATCTAATGAACCATAGAATCAAATTTGATTAGATCAAACTTGAAATCCATTGTAAAGGCACCATTAAGGAGATTCGATAGAGTACCACATCTGTCGAATAGATATTTTGATTTCTAGTTTCAAGATGTGATCTTGTTGAACTCGATGAGAACAACAAAGATTTGATCACCTACATGGATACCATGCAAAGGTTCGACTCTGATTAATAGCTTGGAGGCATAGGTTCAAAATGGAGTTTATGAAAGTCAACGATGTATAGACACTCATTGATTCACTCGAAGAGTAAAGTCCATAGAGTGTAAGTGGATCTTTAATAGGATCAGAGTAGCACAGACGAGAAGGTAGAGACCTAAAAAGCTCATCTGATTGCCTAAGAATATTGTCAACATTATGGTATTAACCATAACAAGATATTTTCTCCTATAGCAATGCTAAATATTTTGGAGTTAAAATATGCATTTTGATAAGTGATCAAAATGCATGGCTTCGTTGAGAACGAAAAAGAATCCTACAAATACAAATGGGTTAATATGTTCTATGAGTGTATTTCTTGTCTTGTATGTGAATAAAATTCTTTTAATCGAGAATGACATTCCTTACATTATAGAAAATAAAAATTTTGCTATTATTATTATTCTCCATAAAGGACTTTAAAAAAAGTATCTCTCATCTTAGTGATGAAGATCTATAGAGATAAATCTAAAAGGCTGCTTGAATTTTTCTAGTCAACATACATAGGATGTTTATGAGTAGAATTTATTCTATCATGTACACCATGTATGAGAATTGGATATGGTATACTTACTAGGATAGTGAGTGGATATCTGTAAGATCCAAATAAGAATCACTAGAAGGTCATCCTTAAGTATTTGAGAAATACTAAGGACCGATGACTCAATTATGGAGAATTTGACTTAAAACATGTGGAGTATGACTTCAGTTTTCAGTTAGACATAATAATAGCAAGAACATGTGGGAATACATTCTTATCCTAAATAATGGAGCAATTTGCTGGAATGATTCCAAACAGAGCAATATAGCCAAATTCAAATTGCAAGGCAGAATGCATTGCAGTATTCGATGCTTATAAAAAAGCTATGTGATTGTACAGGTTCACTGACAAGCTAAGAGTGGCACCCTCTGATGATGGTCCTGCTATATTGTACAGCACCGGAGCCATAGTTCGTGCCAAGGAGTTGAAGTCCCATTAGCTTATCAGGCATTCTGCATCGCTACCATCTTATTCAGAAAAATTTATTAAGGTGACGTCAATCTTTAGAAGATCTGACCAACCCATTTTACTAAAGCCTTGATATCTAAAAATTCTGAGATGATAAATCGAAGATGGGTATGTGATATTATACTGATTGGCTTTAGTCTAAGTAAAATTTATTGAGAATTATGTCCTAAAACCAATCGTTTGACGATTGTGCTAATTATAAATATATATGAATTGATAAATAATAAAAGTTATTTGATATTTTTCATCACAAGAATACATCTTCTAACGAATGTCTATGTTGTGATGAAGTCTTTAGGACTACTTTGATCGATAAAGGAGGATTTATCATATAGTTCTTAAATTAGTTCGCGATCAAATGATACGCTATTACTAGGACGATAGCGATATCAAGTGTAGGTCATTGTGTGCCATATGCGTTGGTTGTCCTCATAACCAAATGGTATGAAGACACTGATATGGCATGCAGGTGAGATGTAAGAGTACATTATCACTGAATGTGACCAACTGCGGAGCACTCTACTGTCAAGAGTAGCTCGCAAAGGATACAGGTATAAGTATCCCTCCAACTTTAGATCACCACGGTGACTTGCAAACAACTCACTGTACTTTGATACCAGACTAACTGAGTTTTTAATTCAATGATGAAAAATTTTTTAGTACAGTCAAGTATTTATCACGTCAGTGCGTGAGTCAAGATAGGATTGATCCCTCCGAATTAGTAGGAGATATGCATTAGTGTATTTCAATTTAGCAGAACCTGGGTCTGGATAATTCATGTGATAGATTTGAAAAAAATTAAAATACAATGTGGATGATTTATTTAGGATTGATAGTTAAATTTTAGATCATCCTCGAGCATTAGTGTCAAAGGGATGAATCATACGGTAACCATACGTCAATAGGTTCTTGAATGTTGCTTCGTCATCATTCGACCTATCCGGACGTCGGATCATCATTGCTAGATGGTTACATCAATTGGTTCAAAAAGTTATTTTTATACTACCGGCTTAGGTTCGAACCTATAGGGTCATACTTAAAAGAAGTTTCTGACTGATCATGTGGTTGATCAACAATTGAGAATCATTCAAGGACTTAATCGTCAATTCGATTGATGATTAACCTTATACAAAAATTACAATAACTTAATTCACCAAGTGTTAGTGAATTAATAAAAAATTAATTAGTAATTAGATTACTGATTAGCTCAATTTGATTGAGCAAAGAGGATTAAATAAAATCTAATTGAATTAGATTCAATTAGATTTGACCCGATTAGGTTATCAGATGATCTAATCGCTAAGAGAGAATTATCCCTGATTTGATCAGGACTTTGGTTCAATCAATTCTTAATTTAATTAGAATTTGATCAAAAATTTATGAACCTAATTAGATTAGATTTTATATATTTTATTTGGATTAAACCAGATGTGATTTGGTTTGGATTCAAATAAGGAAACTTAGAGTCCTTATTGGAATAGGACTCTTCTCCCTGTGCCAACCCAGTTTGCACATCATATATCTCCACACACAAAATTATTTTATGTGATATTTTTTTACACCAAAGAGTCCTTTTTCTTATCTATCTCACTCCAAATTTGATTTGGTTTTGATAAAAGGAAGGATCTGAAATTGAATTTCAAAATATTCCTTATCAAGAGAATCTGTTCTCGTCTAGATCAACCTCTCCATGCCAATAAATTTTTTTCTCCTTATATGTGTAACATTTTGAGAAGATTTTTTGTGAGAGATGAGTTAGAGAATTGATTTACTGTGAAAAAATATGAGAAGGGGCGTCCCATATTTTTTTGGTATATTTTTTAATATAGAATTATGAAGGGAGGTAGAATCATGTAAAAGTTCAGGATCATTAGGACTCTTCACCCCACCTCCTTACATGCCTATAAAAGGAGCTTTTATGGTTTCTTTTGTGTGTGTAAGATACTAGAAGAGAGCTCTTCATGTGGTAGAAGTTTGGGTGTAATTCATGACGTAAAAAATAGAGAGGAGGGTCCTCTCTCTTAGGGTATGTGCAAAAACTTGAATTTTAAGTTTTTGGTTCTAAGGGTTTGGGAGGAGGAAATAAATTAGAAGAAAATTATTTTCTTCTCCATCTTTCTTTCACCTCTTCATATCCTCTAGAAGTCCATCTTCAATCTCTGAAAAGATTTCAAAGATTTGAAAAAAAGATCTAAATCAGTCAAGAAGAATGTCTTCGCACGAGCTAGCATTCCTAAAAAGACAGATCAGATCGGAGCTTCGGGTGAATTTTTCATAGAGGTCGGACGCATGTGCGGCTGCAAGCAACAAGCAAAAATCCTCTCCATCATGTCTCTCAATAGTGGAGATCATCGATCCATGATCAGGTTTGAAGTTCTAAACTCAGATTAGAAATAGATATGATCAACTGCTCATATGCATGCATGCTGATTTTATCTTTAGATTATTTCAGATTTTATATGCAACATAATATATCATGGATCATAAAGTAGGTTGATTTGATGATTAGATCATATGCATGTTAGATTAATTTGATTAATCTAGTTATCTTCTGCTATAATTTTTT
This sequence comes from Elaeis guineensis, assembly GCF_000442705.2. Taxonomy (NCBI): domain Eukaryota; kingdom Viridiplantae; phylum Streptophyta; class Magnoliopsida; order Arecales; family Arecaceae; genus Elaeis; species Elaeis guineensis. The sequence continues at coordinate 41,385,956 of NC_026002.2, forward strand.
CAAAAAAATTTCAAAATACATATATGAAATCGCCTTTACATCCCAACACATGCATGGATCTAAGAAAGGGATTCAGGCTTGAGCCACTGAGCCGAATCAAGGCCTATGGGTCAAAGGTACAAACACAAGCATATCAATTGATTTGATTATCTTCAACTTCTTAATCGATCCAAAGCTCATCCTCGATCTCATCATGATCAACACTTTGATCCAACTTCTCCAATTAGTCTGTGTTTAAAGGTTTGCAGTCGATCAACCATTGACATGCAACTACACACAATACAACCCAAGACTCAGAAAATACATAATTAATTATAATCCTTTAAATCATATGAGACTCGCAGGTCTCCAAATTACATAGATTTCTCATAGGCATCCAAAAATAAAAACTTTTACATGCACACAAGATCCACAAACATGATATATCATAGAGATTATAAAAAAGATTGTAATCCAATGATCATCACCACATGTATCTCATACATGAACCACATATATCTCATACAATAAAAATAAAAAATTTTAAATTTAAGTATTAGGCTGATCGTTTAATATGGATTTGAAAAGATATCATGTGATCTCATTACCACAACTTTCTAATCGATCTTATTGACCATCGATATTGGTTGATCAAATCAGCCAATAAGATCAGATTTCATATTTTCTGAATCTCGTTAAATGATCCATAAATCATCACATTCATGATCTTGTCTATTTGTGATTAATCATCATAAAAAAATTTATGAAAACAACAATGAAGTACAATCTATAATATCCAAATCAGCAATCTAATCTTAAAATATATAAGGGTGACTCTGATACCACTGTTAGAATCTAAGGGTTGATATGCACAATGAAAATTAAAAATTTATGATTAACATGCAGTAGAATAAAAATAATTTTTAGAGTAAATATGTGAGGTCTCATTTTGAATCAACCCTGAATTTCTCATAATTATTAAGATTAAGATTAAAAGAAAAAAAGATCAGATCTTCACCTTTGTGTGGGTAGTTCTTTACCACAATCTGATGATCATGAATATCTTCACAGTTTCTTTGAAGCTGTACAAGTGTCCAACCTCTACAGGTATCCATACGAGGCTATCGTCTGATCAAGAATCTGATTTCACTAGGGTGCTAGCCCTCTTGTAGAGATTCTTTTTGATGACAGATTTATTTTTTTAATTATTGAAAATCTTTTTCAAAAATTTCAACCTTTCTTCCTCACAGATTGTGCTTCACATGAAATGGATCAGAAACCTTTCCTCATCCTTGATTTTCTTCTTAAGAAAATCTAGCACCCTCTCTCTTTTTCTTTTTTGCATATGCCCAAGTCTTGAGCATGAAAAACCTTCACGCTAGTATTGGATCAGAAATCCCAACCCTTTTGAGTCCAACACTTGGATGTGAGGGAAGGGGAGAGATAGTGAGGAGGTGCATGGAGAGTTGGGGCGTGGAACCAAAGGCGTGAGACCCTTTCTCATGTAATTAGAAAACCCCTCCTTTCTTTTAACGTGCATGATCTCAAGGACATGGACTCTCCATAGGGCATGATGCTTCACATTATGATATGAGGACGTGAGTTATTTCTTTTAAAGAGAGGTGTGAAAAATTCTTCTAGGTTTCAAACTCTTTTGGAGCCTTTTGACCAAATCAAATCCTTGTTTGAGAAGGATTCTTATGCACTGGATTTAGAGCGTCCAACTCCTGGATGCATGCCCACCATATGGCATGAAGAAAAAAACAGCATGAAGCCTTGGGGCATACAGAATAAATGGCTCCAATACTTAGGGAGATAAGTCCTTCTACATGTCAAACTCTCTGACGTGTAGAGTCCCAAAGGGCATGGACTCTTCTTTAAATAAGGGGCCGCCTCTTTCTCTACATGAAATGAGAATAGGTAGCACAACTCTTTGGAGGAGTTCTTTTGTAAGTCAATCACATTGATGGATAGAGTCCCAAGAGGCATGGATTTTGATCGAATCAAAATTCTTATCGCATAAGGAGTCCTATTGTTTTTGGGTTTGATTGTATCAACTCTTTAAAATTGTCAAACTTTTGACTCGTCAACTTAAATCCAACTATTTGATCTGACACAATCTCTATGTGTGTAATCTCATAGGTTCTATTATGTCTGGTAGTGAGATATATTATGATATTCATCAACAATATCATTGAAGTTCTTTTCAATAGATTGAAACAATTTTAATGTATCCAATAAAAATTATTGACCATCAAAATAATTTTCATGAGTCTCATAATGCATCAGTGATACCTAGCAGCATCTAGTGGCATTCCAGCAGAATGAAATAGATGAATCTCTAGATGCAGTTATCGTATAATACAGTCCTTTTATCGTAAGTCCCGACAAAATGGAGGTTACAGAATTTCTCATCAAATTTCATCATCAATCATATATCAAATTTATTCGACTTGAGTTTCTGATGTGAAAACTATGGAAACTCTTTCAACTATTTACACTCAACTATTTACACTGCCTTGGCCAAGATCATCTAAACTCGATCTCATAAATCATATAAAACTAACTCTCTTTTCTATCAAGAACGATAGATTCTATATAGGTATAGATCATATTCCTATAATAAATCTACTACATGCAATATGTACCGTAAGGATCCATATAGCTAAAAGGCCAAGTGTATATGCAGTCAAACTACAATAACCCCATTGTAAATAGCCGAGGCACCGTAGATCAAAAGACTAGTCACGTTGCTGCAACATCGAGTAAGTCACTTATAAGTGAGTAGACATCCAAGTAATTTTTTATATTGATCACATTCGGTATCCTTATTCTTTAACAGCAATCTATACTCTCGCTCTAGTGTCCCTACAATGTAAACTCAATATCCATCTATTCTAAAAAAAAAAGCGATCCGTGCACTAATCTATCCAGATCAATCATCATCTCTATGATGATCCATTAATTAGAAGTATTTAGGAATTAATCACCAATAACACATGCTTCAAATTTTTAACTTCTGAGAATATGTGTCATCATCTTATTAATTTTTTGGATGATTCATGGACACATTCATAATATGAATGGAATAAATAATTTGATTTCATTAATAATAAAAATATTAAATATAAAATTATATTTTATAATAAATATATGTGTCAATCTGATTGGCTTCACTTTGTGATTCCGTTTCAACTTTATAGATCTCTCTCTCACAGATTGTACATACATGGTATATTAGTTTCTTGGCTACCATTATATTATCTAGTTCATTTTTCTTGCAGCAGATGCTCCTCAGTATGTCAAGTAGCTTTCTCTTTAATGCCTCAGTTTCCGGCAAAAACGGTTGGGACCGACTGTGGATCCCGGCATCCCGGGAACACTGCAACAATCTGAATGGCATTTTCCTCGTCATAAAAATAAAGTGTCCTTGTCTACTTCAGAAATAGTATAATAATTCTCTCCCCGGGAGTCAAGAAGTGACAAGCATAAGAAATACATAACAAAATCCCTTTTACACTATCATATCTTTAGAATAAATTTCGAAACAAATTAATCACTTTGTTTCCTTTTCTTCTTTCCGAGGGAAAAATAGACCACCTTCATTTGTACACAATAAAATCTGGTAACGGAATACCAAGAATCCCTTAGAAAAACGAGTTATGAACCCTTCGCTAACACATTAATCCACGTCACTTCGACAAGTTTATGACATAACTTACTAGAAAACTGTGTTCTAGATGAAGAAATAAAGAAATAGAGCTTGAATTGTGTTATTTTTTAAATCACTCCCACTATTTTTAGGATATAAAATAGAAAAAGAAAAAGAAAGAAAACATAAACACCATCTGGAGGAAAAGAGCCCATGGCAACCTCAAAAAACAGGCCAGCGAGGCCCACTCTTCTGGCAGAAATTAAAGAACATGGAAAAAGGGGCCGGTAGGGTTCTAAGCTAACAAGTACATTTTAGAGTTTTAATTCCTTTACAATCTCTCTCACAGTTACCTAAACTAATTTCCCAACTAGGGGCAGGTTCGACCATGTAGAACGATGAAATAAAATTAATGGTAGAAAAGAAAGATAGAAGTTTACATATTGGAATTTTACATTGATCATAGAATTCAATCAAGCTTAAACATAAAGAGTGCTATAATTTAACATGCTATATTTATTCAATCACATGTATGTCTTAGTATGCATACCAAGCATGATGTGTAGTGGAGAAAGTGCTTTTCTGTTATAGATAAAATCGTAATAGTTGATATACTGCAAAATTATAATGAAATCCAATCTGATTCAAATATTTCATATCTCTCCTTGCCCACACAAAATAAAACAATCCAATGGGCATCTAAACAACTCTTTATCTTTGTTGCCTCCTAAAAGAATAATTAGTTCTTTAAAGATATTCCAATGGAAGACTCGCTTTATAAGCAGTTGGTTGGGCTCCTTGACATTACTGCCATTTCAAGTGGTCCTGGTTTAATTCACGTGATCCATAGGGCATTGGTCCAACCCATGTCGATCGTGCTTTGTTTAAGTGAAATAAAATTAAAAATGAACAGCATGATAATCTGAAATCTAATAATGCATGCGCTAGAGAATTTCAGGGAGGAGTCTTGTTTCAAAAATGCTAAATTCTCCAATTCAATGCAAAAAATTTGTGATTAGCGTAGGGAGGCCAGGCTGATACCACCAATCTCATCATGTATCACACCACTTCCTAACCATCATCAAACCTTGGTAAACCCAGCAATTATCCGACAGTTGATTGCTATGATAATCTTTTCTTCTTTTTCGCTACATTCTGACTACCATGTTTGAATTTTGAGAGTGCTTTAACACTCTTAAGCATCGTTTGAGGTACCGGCCTTTAGCTTTGCAGGCATGTTCTCTGCATGGTATATGTTTCTTGGCATAGTCTGACGACCTAATTTTCTGATGAATGAAATCCCAACCAGTAGCTTTTGAGTTGTTGGGATTTTATGGTGTTGGAACTGAAAATATAGTATTTATAAATAAAAGTATTGTTCACCACCAGCTGAATAAATTAATTAATTTAAATTAATTAGATTGAGTGGTGGAAGTACCTTACTTCTTCCGCATTCCATCAAAAAAAAAAAAAAAAAACTTCTAGTTAAATAAAGGGATTCAAATGAGCCAGCTGGTGGTCCAATTTACATGGACTGATTTCTAATAAAAAATTTACATTGACTCAGCTGGATTATGAAGTCAACCTCACGAAAACATTGTTTATCTTGGTCCAGGCCTCAGTCCCAGCCCGTTTGATTAATTGATTCCTGAGCTGATTCTTTAAAGGATAACTCTTAACAGGCAATAAAATGGGGCCAAAACTCAAGGGGTTTCTTTGACCCCGCTATGGCATAGAGCCTTGTCAAGCAAAATTGCTAGGCACTTGCATTGCAACGCAACAATCTGTAAAGAAGGATGACTTCTTGACACTACTCTTTTTCTCCTTCTCCTTCTTGTTTTTTAATTAGGTAAAGTACTCATACAACATAAGTATAAATGCAACAAAAAAAGTCAGAAAAAGAGTGTCCCAAAGGGGTAGAGGCAAAATCGGGACATCAATTCAAATAGTTCCTCTTGAGTACTGAGTAATATAGTTGGCTACCCAATCTGCAGTGCCATTCGTCAGCGATAGACATGTCTAATGTCCATGGAGATGTACCCTCCTAGCAACCTCTAGATGTCCTTAATGAGTGGGTGCTCAACAACTAAATCGGTCTGCCTTAGTGCCTCCGCATCTAACCCACCATAGTGGTCGAATTTTCCTCAATAATGAATCGATTAGGCCTCAGGACTAGCCTCGCATGCATGATACCCTCTGAAGCCGCTCGCAGCTCTGCTCCAAACTAGGTGTTCTCAAAGAGGTGGGTTCTGCTAGCTAGCCATAATAATCTAGAGTTCAGGCTGTAAATCACAAATTTGGCTCTGCTACTACTGCTGACAACATTACTATGGAAGTTGACCTTAAAAAACTCAGGGATGGGAGCTCCTAGGTGATGAAGACTGATGAGGTGCTACATGAGAAGTATCGTATGCCATGTGTAAGTTAAGTAATTTAATAAAATATAAATTTTTATGGTCCATCCCAAATGGCTTATAAATTTCAGTCTTGGATGATCATTGGATTGGTGAGATTTTTCTAGGAATGCTTGGATTTGTGGTATTTCTCTTGAAATGCAGCCAATAAACTACCAAATCCATATAAATATATTTTTTGGTCCTATATAAGTATTTAGTATCTCTACATATATAATGGATTTGTAATTAACATATATCTACATGAGCTCTTATGTACTTTCTTGATTTGGATGGACTCTTGCATACTCCGCTATTTAAATCTTATCATCCTAGCCAAACTACTAGACTAAATCCACTGAAATTTAATCACAAATACCATAATCAATTTATAGTCAATCTTAAAAGGCCTATACTATATATAGGCCATGGGCCAAATTCATTTTAATATCATTCATAACAACCTAACCTAGAACATCACCTAAAAAAATTAATCAAACAATGTTTGGAGAGAGATTTCATAACAATTTTTTGACAATTTCTATGGCATGGGCATCAAACTATCAGCATCAACATTACAATCAGCAATAACCATGTGTTACTTGTAAGTTCTCACATGAGCAAATTGTGCATTCTTTATTTCCTTGTCCATATATGGAAAATTCTTTCCACCTAATCTTGCTTGTTTGTTTTTTTTTTTTTAAGTTAAAATCTTGATTGTTTGTTATTGGCACTAAAAATAGATCCCAAGATGCAAGAGACCTTTCAAAACCTTGATAACTAAGGTCCCAGCGTAGCCAAGACCTTCCTTTGATTCCTTACAAAAGTCAAGATCTGAGGGCAGTCCACGTGAGGAAGAAATGCCAGAGCTGGCATCACAGAACAATAGTCTGCCTCTCTCTCTCTCTCTCTCTCTTGTGCTGTTCCAAGACTTTTCGTAGCTCCCCCACTAGTACAAGCTTCTTCTCCAATAATCAAGTCCTGGTGCATCAGCAGCAGCAATTAATCAACCAAAATCCTCCATTCCTTTCACCATCTTCTTATTGTTCTCTTCTCCTTTTGTATTTACCTATGATATAAGCTAAGCCCATCTTCACTTACCATCTTGGCTCACAAGCACCCTTTCCTTTCTTCATATTCCATCTTTCTGCTTTCACCTCTCTCTCTCTCTCTCTCTCTTCCGAGCTCCATCTCCACTGCCAAAGAGCATGCCTGAATGTCCACAGAAAGGTAAGGAATAGGAAAAAGCAAATACCTCAAAAATACCCAAATATATTATATATATCAGTACTGGTTTTATCTTCAACAATATATTCCGTAGATTCTTGTCTTGGCGTTATGAAGTGAAACCATATGCATGAAATTCACCTTCACCAGTTTTCTTTGTGGTGGCTATGCTGTCTATAAAGTCTCAAAAAAAAAAAAAAAAAAAAAAAAATCATCCTCACCAGTCCTTTTTTTTCATGTGTTGTCCTAGAATAACACCAAAGCCCTATCTTTGTTTCACTTGCCCGATCCATAGAAGGGGAATATAAGACATTTCAATCATGCTTTTCTGGCTTTTAGTTATTAATTAGTTATTCATTGAATACACCAAAACCCTAACCCTAGCACATGTAGACCCAATTATTTTTCCGCTTTGACGAATTGTTTTTGTTGTTGTTGTTATTGTTGTATATATATACGCCCTCAGGGAGAGATTTGATGAGGTTGGCAAGAAGATCAAGAGAGAAGCTGATGGCGCCGTCGATCCGACGGGAAGCCCAGTGGGAACCCTAAACACCATTACCCCTTGCGCCGCTTGCAAACTCTTGAGGCGGCGTTGTGCTCAAGAGTGTCCCTTCTCTCCTTATTTCTCACCACATGAGCCCCAAAAGTTTGCAGCAGTGCATAAGGTCTTCGGTGCAAGCAACGTCTCCAAGATGCTAACGGTATTATCCCCACACTCTCCTCAAAATCTTCCATCCTTTAGAATATCTTCTCCATTATAAATTATGTGATGAAGTTCTTATGATGTAAATACTTCTCTACGCCTAATTAAATAGGAGGTTCCCAAGGCCCAGAGAGCTGATGCAGCGAATAGCCTTGTCTACGAGGCGAACGTGAGGCTAAGAGACCCAGTGTATGGATGCATGGGGGCAATTTCAGCTTTGCAGCAACAAGTTCAGGGCTTAGAAATGGAGCTCCAAGTAGTAAGGGCTGAGATCTTGAAGCTTAAGTATAGGCAAGCTAGTGTTCATGTTCTCCCTGCATCTCATGCTGCTTTTCTTGCTCCCGGGGATGTGTCCGTGGCTGCACCACCCTCAATCCAAACTCCACCACCTCCTCCAGCTTCTGCTGCCTCTTCCTCTACCTCTTCCATTTGCATCACCCCAAATGAAAAAGTTACATACTTTGGCTGAAAAGCAAGCTTTCAAAAAATTTTGCAAGTCTTGAACCGTATGGAAGAAAGGAGGAAGGCAATATTGGACTGATAGGGAGTATATTTTTTCTTTTAATGTTTTCTTTGAATTCAAGCCTTACATCACCGCAAATGAAAAGGTTACATAATTTGGCTAAGAAGCTTTCAAAAAATTTTGTAAGTCTTGAACCATAGTGAGTAAATATGGAATAAAGGAGGAAGGCTATATTGGATTGATGGGGAGTAGATTTTTTCTTTTTAATGTTTTCTTTGAATTCAAGCCTTACACGATGTTTAAAAGTTCATACTCACCTAAAACTTGTAGAACAATAATTTTGATTGTCTTTTATCTCCTCTTCCTTCCAACATTTCATATCGAGGATCGGATCGGTTTATATACTTCTCTCTAGATCTTGTTAGTTGGTGGAATTTCGTGTGTGAACACTTTGTTTTGCATTCGTCTTTTGGTTGGAGAGGGCACATACAATTTTTTCTTAGAGGAAGCATAGTTTGCTTAAAAAGAATGTATTGAGTGGATCCAATTTTAGACCATTTAGAACAAAGCTTTTGGACACACCAAAAGCAATTTCAAGCATTTCTCTAGATCCAAGAAAGAGAACACCATAAACTCCCATCCGAGTGGAGACCTAGTCCTATACGTGCATGGTGAAGACATGGAATCGAAGTGTTTGAGAAGATCCTTTTTCTCATCCTTTTGTTTCTCTCTTGCTTAAAGCTAATAGACATGGACATGGAACTCCTTGCATGTCTGTGTGATCTGGTTGCCTGATGTAGTGGATCTAGGGCTTCCTCACATGTTTGTCTGTGCCCTAAATCTACCTCCCTCAACACTTAGAGGAGGGGGGGACAAAAAGTATGAATGATTCATTTCCCCATGTAATCTAGGGAAAGAAACTCGAGAATTTGGTCATGTGGATGTGCAGCAAGACAAATGGCCATCATATTCTCGGGAAACTGCATAACTATCCCTATCTTTAACATCTGTCCTAGAAAAAGATAACATTTTTGACATTACATTCAACTTTCTAATACTTGAGACAACGATTTTGCTTGAATTAAGATGTTTATTAGAAAAACTAGCTAGTAGGACACACATTATTTGGTAGTTACATAGGGCTACTTGTTCTCTATCAGTATATTTCTATCGAATACTTCTGCTGCTATAGTTTATTTGAATACAACCATCCTGCATGTTATTTGGTGGTTCCACATTTTTCCCCAACAAACTATCTTACATGTAGTTGTATCTAGATCTAGCTTTAGTTCTTTTCAAACAGAAAATGAAGTGGAATAATGAACTACTTGCAAAGCCATTACCCAAAAAAAGAAAAGAAAAGAAAAATCAAAAATCAAAAACAGAATGTCCCTCCTCTACTTTGACTATATAGCTTGGCTCAAAGTACCCAAAGATATGATCAGAGTACATCTTTTCATTTTGATCAATTTATGGGTAAATCTATAGGGAGAATAGATATATGCAGTGGTGAGCTTGGGAGGAGATTGGTTTCCGCGCGTGTGTATGAGAGAGAGAGAGAGAGAGAGAGAGAGAGAGAGAGAGAGAGAGAGAGAGGTGGTTTTATCTTGGTGGGGTGGTCAATGATCTTGCCAGCTAATCTATTACTAAACTAGAGAGGGTTTCCTTAGCGTGCAGAGTTCTACATGGGTGGTGATAAGAAAGGAGAAACACTTGACACTAAAATATTTTTATTGCGAACTGCATGACCTACCATCATGTTCCATTTTATATTTTAGAAATAGGTGCCTCCAAGGATGTTATGGGATTTGGTCCACCGTCGTAGTTGCTTGAAATGGTCTCATCATGGTTTGTCTTTACTCAAGTCTCATTCCGAAAACAAGAGTTAATTATTCTACCAAAAAAAAGAAAACAAGAGTTAATTATACCAAAAATCCTAAAAAGTATTTAAACAACTTCATTTCTACTATTCAAAATCTCGACTCCCCTCATGCGGCAAACTAAATTATGATGTAGTTTGAAAGGAGAATTGTTAAGCGGGGATTACTTTTTTTATAGATGGGGTTTTTTGGACTTTTCTTGATGGATTATAGCTTGGTAAGGCTTCGATTGGTCGGCAATATTGACTTTTTTTTTTTTGTTAAGATTGGCAATATTGACTTAAGTGGTCACTGTCAAAACAATAGTTAATCCTACAGTCAGACTCCCAAAAAAATATTAAAACAGGTTCTTTTTGCCCTTTATTCACAATCTTAATTCCATCTTCAAGCAACAAAAGTTATAGTTTTAAAGCAAATGCATTGCTAAGACAGAACTACATTTATCTGTAGATGGGTTGCTCGATCAGACTTTTTGGATAGATTATTGTTGGTAATCTTTGATTGTCCATGTTAATGTAATTCATTTGAGTGGTCAACTTTAGGACCTAAGTACCAAATTTATTATAGCAATATGGGATCAGAAATGGGCTGGACTGAATAGAGCCATACCCCTCCTAGTTTCTAACCCTTTTTTTTTATTTTATTCAAAGCTGATCTTAGACCCAAAATTTCAGTTTATAATATTTTTAGATTATTTTTCAATAAAAAAATTGAATTAAATATAGACAAAGTTTATATAAGAGTAAAATTTTGTTGAATTTTATCATTTTTATTTTAGGATAAATTACAGAAACATCTCCTCTACTTTAGCTCAATTTCACTTACATCCCGTGTACTTTAAAAAGTGTCAAACTAGTCATTTTAGTTATCGACATATTCCAATATAGTCTAGTCGTCTATCTCTATTAATAAAATTATTTAAAATGATTATACATCTCCTTACTCCTCCCTCCTCCTTCATGTCCAATGTCCCTCTTTTCCCCACTTCCTTCCTTCTTCCTTTCTCTTCCTCCCCTTCTTTTTCATCTATTTCTCCTCCTCCCATTCCTCCTCTTTTTCTCTCCTCCTTTCTCTTCCCCTCCTTTCTCCACCCATTCTCCTCCTCCCCTTTCTCCTCCCCTTCCTTCCCATCCACTTCTTCTCCTCATCTTTTTCCTCCAAACCGTCTATAAATCATTCACCCACACAGCGGTCTCCTCCCCTAGCGCATAGTGATGGACCAGATCTCCTCCTTCTTCGTCATAGCGACAGATCAAAGGCAACTCTAAGCCTCACTCCCTCCCTTCTCTTTCTTCATCCGAGATATGTCCCTGCTCTTTTGCTCATTTTCCTTCCCATTCTATTTAAGTTTCTACAAAATTTTTGATCTCATATATTTCTGGCTCAAGTGATATGCAACTGTTGGATCATATGTTGGTTATTTCTGCAGCCTTTGCTACCTATATGTTCGAGTCATTTCTCCTTTTCATCTTAGTAGTCAGATTCCTGCAGACCAAGCTATGTAGTTACCATGATGGGGTCTTCCTCCGTGGTCCATCAGCCTTTCCTCATGTTGGCCTCTTGGTTGCTATTAATCTTTTTGTTTGTGGTGTTTGTTAGCTTCTTCCCCCATAAAATAGAGTTCTTTTGATCCATCCATTTAGTTTCTTTCTCAAACCCCAAAAATTTCATGCTTCTACCAAAATTAAGCTCTCAAAACCTCAAAGGACCTACTCACATGAGCACAACACTTACGAAATCCCATATGCTTGAGAAAAACACCAACTGGAGCCTAAGAAACCCCTCCGATCTCCCTTAAGTGCTCTCTTTGTTGGTTTTCAGGTGATTAGGCATGCAAAAAATATTTTGTCGGTTACTTTAACCTAGTGGAAGCAAATATGAAAACTATTTTCATATAAAAGCATGTAGATCAAATCTAAATCACCTAAGGATTAAATAATATGCATAAATAAATTTCATAAATAGATTTGAAATTAAAATAGAAAAGGAAGATTGATTATACCTGAACCGCAATCTCTCTTCTTACTTGGATCGAATCCTGTGGATGCTCGAAATTTTCGTCATAGCTGCGCAAGCATCCGACCTCTACTGATATCTATATGGACACATCCTGATCAGAATATCGAGACTATCAAAATGGTAACACCTTGCAAGCCTTACTCCTTAGCTTAGATCTGGACTTCTTCTTTTGGATCTTGAAAAACAAGGCTGCAGCATGAATCTTTCGCACTGATCTAACGGGATCTGAACAGGATGCCTAGAATAGGAAAAAAAACTTTTCTTCTTCTCTTCCCCTCTCTCTAAACTCTATCTCTATTAGATCTGAAGAGGAGGTAGGTGTTGAGATGAATGAAGGAGAGAAGGGAGGCATGGATCTTATTTCGTGGCAAGGAAGACTAGCGCACAAAAATCTCACGCACATCCTATATCCCTCTTAATTTTTGTCGCACAAAATAAACCCAATGCCCCACTTCCTAATAAGATCAGATTCCCATCTTAATAAGGAACCTTTTTAAATCAAATTTGGAAAGAGATATATATAAGAGAGAATCTCAGAGAGGTGGGGTGCCAACTATTGGTGCCCCCTCTCTTTTCTCACACGCAAAAAAGGGGCATGCGGAAGACGTGCACCCTCTCCATTCTCAGTGTGAAACAGGAGAGAAAAGCCCAATAAAAGTAGGCTTTGGCTTCCTAATTAAGTTGAATTTTAAATTTGATTTGATTCGAATACAATTCGAATCTAATTCGAATCAAATTCGGAAGGCTGTCAAACCTAATCCTATTAGGCTTTAAATCCAAATCCAACTTGAATAATTAAATCTAATGAGCCTTACTTAAATCAAACATAATTAAATTAAATCTGATTTAAATTAATTAAAATTTGATCCATAATTTAATCAGGCCCAATTACACTGCAACACTTACAATTAAGTCCCTTTGCTAATAATTAGTAGTTACTAAATATGTAACTCTTATATAATTAGCAGTTTCTAATTCAAACCATCCATCTATTTGATAATTGATTATGATTTAAGCTATTGATCAGGTCCTGCTCCTTTTGTATATAATTTCTCCAGTTTTATTCTGTCTGGTAGTAAGACAAACCATGATCTCCATCATAATATCATCAAAACTCCTTTCAATAGGTCGGAATGATTCTAACTCAACCCAACAAGGATCGTTGATCCGAAAATGATCCTAGTGAGTTCTCACAATCCATCAATAATACCTAGTAGATAGAGTGGCAAACCAACAGAACAAAAAAATCTAAATCCTTAGGTGTAGTTATCGTGCGATCAAGTTTCTTTATCGAGAATCTCCACAGGATGCAGGTCATGAAAACTCATCAAACTCTAAACATCCATCATATACAAGACTTAACTAGCTTGAGTCCAATCATGATCCTCATGAAAACTTCTTTCTATTATCACACTGCTATGGTTACAGACTTAAAAACTCAGTCTCTTAGGTCGTATAGGACTACTCCTCAACTACTAAAGTCGATAGATCTCCTATAAGTGCGCTCCTACTTCTATAATGAATCTACTGCAGCCAACGAATACTGTAAGATTCTAAATGACTAGAGATTATATTTATGTATTATCAAACTACAGTAATCTCACTGTGAGCAGCTGAGAAACCGCAGATCAAAAAATTACTCACACAACTACAGCATCAAGATAATCACTGACAAGTGAGTAGACATCCATGTGACTTCTCGTTCTTGATCACGCTCAGTATCATTATTCTCTAACAACCACCTGTACTCTTGCTTCAGTATCCTCACACTGTAGACTCAAGTCCGTCTATCCAAAAGAAAGTGATCCATACATCAGTCTAGTCGGATCAATCACAATCCCTATGATGATCATCGACTAGGAGCATTTAGAAATTAATCTATAATAACATATATCTTAAATTCTCAACTCTTTGAGAATATATGTTATTGACCATTAACTCTTTGGATGATTCTGGGATACATCATTCTAGGATGAAAATAATTATCATAATTTTTAATTTTAATAAATCAAGTACAAATAATTGACTTTCTAGGTCACACATCTAACAATCTCTCATTTGATCTAAACTTAATTTATCCAAACCTAAGTCCCACCTTCTCAAGATGAACTTTAGTCTTTAGCTGGCTACATGGCTTAGTCAGTGGGTTCACCACATTTCTATGGGGTCTACTCTCTTTACCTTGACATCTTTCAAGTCAAGATAGATGCGTAGTATTTAAAGTCCCTTTTTCCATATGCTAGGCATTCTGGTGAGATTAAAGCTCCATTAGCTAAGGACTATAGTGCCAATATTATCACTACGATGACATCTCATCACATTAATTGTAACAAAAATATTTGGATCAGAAGATGTTACCTAGCACCTTTAGAAATAGTGACTAACTCAACTTCCATAGGACCTACAATGATTGGTTATTTGGAACTCTTCCAATCTACTAAATTCTATATTACACACATACTGATGTAGACTCTCTACCATCAATGTCAGGTATAAAATCCGAGCATGTGTACCCATGAATTCCATAACTAAATTTTTTTTTCAAAAATTAAAAACAAATCCTTAGTGCGTCTCAAGTATTTAAGGATTTTCTTTACATCTATCCAGTGTCGTACATCTGGATTCGATTGATTTCTGCTCGTGATACTCACAACAAGATCAAGTCAATCATATTACATGACATTCATGAGGCTACATAAGGAATATAGTCTATGAGCTAAATATCCTCAGATATTTTTAGACACATCTTCTTAGAGAGATATATGTCTTGTCTAAAGGGTAGAAGTCTCCTCTTAGAGTTTTCATGCTGAATCTCTTCAACATCTTCTCTATGTACTTTTCTTGTGAAGGGCCTAGCATCCTATCAGATCTATTTTTATAGACCTTCATTCTTAGATGCTTTTCTTTGGCCTTTCTGGAGGATCTATTCGACAACCAACTTTTTAACTAAAGTAGCATGGGAACAACTTTCTCAATCAAAGAATCTCATCCTCCCACTGATCCTTTTGAAAGCTCAAGATTCCTCATTATTTTGATGAAATCAAACTTTTGATTGCATTAATCCAACTCTGAGATGCTTGCATTAATCCAAAAATGAATCTATGCAGTTTGCAGATATTGTGATCTCCATCATCGAAAGTGAAACCCATCAGGCTACTCCACGTTATTGTGATCTCCATCATCGAAAGTGAAACCCATCAGGCTACTCCACGTAGATATCTTTCAAAGATATCTATTAAGAAAATAATTTTTCACATCCGTCTGCATCTAATTTTCTTTTACAGATTCATTTACACCCAATGAGTGCATTACCCTCTAGTGGATCCACTAGGATCAAACTTGGCTGGAATGCATCAAGTCAATCTTTCACTTTATTGTTTTCATTCATTTCTCGAAATTGATGTTGTACATCGTCATATAATAGGTCTTAGGATCAACTACTTGATTCCTATCTCCCACAAGGAACACTTCCTCTACATCCTCTAAAAGCATACCCAAGCATTTTTCATGAGGATGGGAGACCTTATTAGATCTATGAGATAGAAGAGGTCCTCATTAACTGGCTCAGATTGAATGGTTTCAGCCAAATATTTAGCTCGTTGTTCTTCAAAAACTTCCTCTTCGAGCTCAATTTCTTTCCACTATCATCATCTTGGTCAAACCATTTTTCAAGAACGTGGTATTGTGGATCACAATCACATTATCATCTACTAAAAAGTACAATTAGTACTCTAGTAACTCTTTAAGATACCTCATAAAGTGAGCCTTTATAGACCTAGCCTCTAACTTATCTACCTGTTGTCTTTTGACATGAGCTGACAATCCCAAATCTTGAGATGATAAAGATTCAATTTCTTACCATACTATATCTCATATAGTGTGGTATGAATAGATTTAGAGAGAACCCTATTCAATAGATTGAAGTATGTCCCTAAAGAAATAAGGATTAGTAGTGAGTGAATCTCATCATTAATCGGACCATATCTAGTAGGATCTAATTCCTCCTATAACCAATCCCAATTAGTACTTGAAGGAGTCCAATATAAAACTATATCATTTGTATAAGATAATTATGAACTTTTCACTAAGGTATTTACCTCCTCGATCCAATCGAAGAATCTTAAGAATTTTTAAATTTATTTTTTACTTCATGTCTGAATTTTTAAACTTTTCAAAGATTCAAACTTGTATCCCATATCGTGAATAATCATCGATAAAAATAATAGAGTAGAAATTACCATCCCTGGCCTGCATATCAAATAAGCCATACATATCAGTATATTTCAGGATAAGTATATCAGTGATTCTCTCCCCATATCTCACAAAGGGTAGTTTGATCATTTTTTTTGAAGACAGGATCCACAAACTGGGTATGACTCAAAATTCACTGAGCTTTGAAGACGATCCATCTTTCAGTTTGTATATCATGTCCTCTCTAAAAATGATCTAACCTAAGGTACCACTTATACTTATGATTTATCTCATCCCTAGATCTCTCAAATCTTATGACACTCACTATTTGTTCGAATATATCAACATATAAATAAATAGATCTGACATACCTTCACAAGGTGTATCACCTTTCTTCTTTAGGCTATCCAGATAGAAGGATAATTTCTCTCCGAGTGACCGTCAGTATTGCAGTGAAAATATTTTTCTTTACATGATATTTTTTTCTTGAAAAGATTCATCTTTGGCTCATTCTTCTGTAGACCACCTTGTTCCAACAAACTCTCTATTGGAACCAGATGACATTCTACAGCAAGAACATAGCCCCTTA
Source organism: Elaeis guineensis (assembly GCF_000442705.2). Lineage (NCBI taxonomy): Eukaryota > Viridiplantae > Streptophyta > Magnoliopsida > Arecales > Arecaceae > Elaeis > Elaeis guineensis. The sequence continues at coordinate 41,403,055 of NC_026002.2, forward strand.
AACTTTTCAAGGTCTGATCACCACCATGTTCAGCAATATTTGTAATATGCTATCAATCTTATTCATATGATAGTTTACAATAAACTGACCAAAATAAACTACTAAAGGACTGCTGCATCAAAATGTACATGAGCTCCTTATACATAGTCATCTCGAGCTTCTCAAGCTCTTTCAGATTGTTTGTCATTGACAATCAATGATCATGGACAGACTACCCAAGCGCAGTCTAGCTCTGTTCACCATACAACTATTACAAGTGAGTCATCATAGCTCTGAAGTCTTGATGTCCTCATACTGGATCTTGAGGTCAAGGTATAACACCTAACTTAATTGCCGTCATTCATCTATTTATTAAACATTAAACTTTTCAACGGTTAGACAGTTTGATAACACAGAAAAATCCTGGTCTAGAACATACCCTTATCTTTCTCAGAGTTCAAAACCATTCTGAAGTCCTAAGCCAGTTCTTTATGATTCTACTCAATCAATTGGTTATATCTTGGACTTGGTCAATTAAATTGAATTTGAATTTCATAATAAGTCAAACACTTATCAAGTCAAATCTCATTAGACTAATGAAATCCAGTCTGAGTCAAACTCAAACTTGAATCCTATCAAATTAAATCTGATTTAACTTGATCAGGACCCAATCTCATTATTTAATCAAATCAAATAATTTAGCAACTATTATAATTTAAGAAAGAGTCCCAGTCCAAGTGTGGCTCTATTCGGGCTATGAGGTTTGAAGCTGAGTTATGAACTGAAGAGAAAAGAGGATTCTAATTAGATTTTGTACTAGATTTAATAATTTATTCTAGAAACTTTAAGAAATAAATTAGACTCTTATTATTTTTTTCAGATCTCTCACACTTTCCTACGGAGATGTGGAAATTCCTATGCGACTAAGGTTCCTAGTGATACTGCAGTCCCACTGATTTGTATGCACCTCATCTAATAATTATTGATAACATACTAAACTAATAGGTGGACAACTCTTATCCAATGCATGTCATGCATGTTACAATGATTCGATCTCTAAGTCATGTGGGCTCATCTAACAGTTATTGACCACACTGCTTAGTTAAGTCAGATCCATCATTCATAAGTAGGTGTGAAGCCGTCATTAGGTCTCTCACCAAATAGTTATTGGACCCAAGCCCATCCTCACTTTGGAGCAACTCTTTGCTCATAGAGTGGTTGAGTCTTCCTGGTGCAACTGAATCACTATAACTAGTCGAGAACAATCAACACCAGTATGACCTCCACACATCTACAATAGTAGAAGATCATTAGACTTAATATTTATGGGGAGGTTTGATTTAGGTCTCTTCTATATAGTCAAATATATCTCATGTGAATGATTAGTCTGGTTCAGGTCAGCACCTCTCATGTCGACTAATCTAGTTTAGGTTAGAACATCTCATGTCTAATTAACCTGATTTAGATCAGCATATCTCATGTCTGATAAATCTTGTTTAGGTCAGATCTCACTTAAGTAAGCACATCTCACGTCTAACTGTTCAGGTTTAGATCAGCACAGTCTAATGTCTGACTAATCTAGTCGAGGAGTGAACACAAATGACTAAGCAATCTAATTCAAAACTTAATCGACCAAGTTGGCCAGATAAGTAAAATCGATGGGAGGGTCTGCCAATGCTTACCTTAGACACCATCAAAATAGTCAGGTAAACATACTCTCAATTAAAAATCATCAATCGAGATTTGTCTTAGACATCAATTGATCAATTAGAATTGAATAGATCAGCCTAACTACTCGGGCTCGATTCACGAAGATAAATTAGATTTTGAGTTAATCAATTCACATCAAAATATAAATCGATATGATCAACTATAACTAAACTTGACTTTAAGCCTCTTTGACCTAATTCTATCTAATAATTGATTAGGTTCAATCAACTGCTCAAAATCAGTAAGGGTTCTAACCTAATCTAATCAAAACCCTAATTGTAGTTTAATCACTAGACCTAATTATTCAACCCATACCCTCATGCATAACCTAAAATTTAAATTCTAAAAATAATTTTTAGATTAGGTTCAAGTGCATGAATTAATGGCCTATGATCTCGAAATAATTTTAGATCTAAATCTAATGTCATATAGCACATATATGCTATTTTAGATCTAAAATTTATAAAAATATATATCGCATATATAATTTTTAGATCTAAAATTAAATTAGCATATATCACATATATGCATATCAGATCTAAAATTAAAATTAAAATATCTTGAAGACTTCAAAAACCGGTTCACATTATACTAGGACAACCTTTTCAATATAGGGGCTTAATCTTATACCAGGACAACCTTACACCATTTCGATGCAAACCTTAATATTTTTAATTTTAGATCTAATATTAAATATGATATATCGCATATATCAATTTTTAGATCTAAAGTTATAGATTTTTTTATTTCAAAAATAATTTTTAAAATCGATTAATCTTGTGCTAGGACAATCTTTTTAGCATAGAAGGCTAACCCTATGCCAGGACAACCTTATACCAGCACAAGACTGATTTTATTAATCCTAACTTTTAGATCTAAAATAAAAACCAGATCTAAAATTTATTTCATGATGTTAAATCGACGTAGCTCTGATACTACTATTGGTTTTCAGATGATTAGGCATGCAAAAAAAATTTTATCAGTTACTTTAATCTAACGGAGGCAGATATGAAAACTATTTTTATATAAAAACATACAAATCAAATCTAAATCACCTAAGGATTGATTAACATGAATAAATAAATTTCATAAATAAATCTGAAATTAAAATAGAAAAGGAAGATTGATTATACTTGAATCGCAATCTCTCTTCTTAATTGGATCGGATCCTGCAGATACCTGAGATTTTCGTCGTAGCTGCGCAAGCGTCTGACCTCTACTGATATCCATACGAAGATGTTCTGATTGAAACACTAAGGCCAACGAAGTGCTAACACTTTACAGGCCTCACTCCTTGGCTTGGATCTGGACCTTGAAAAATAAGAGTGCAGCACGAACCTTTCGCACTGATCTGATGAGATCTGAATAGGATGCCTAAAAGAGGAAGAAGAACTTTTCTTCTTCTGTTTCTCTTTATCTAAACTCTCTCTCTATCTCTATCAGATCTGAAGAGGAGGTGGGCATTGAGGTGAAAGAAGTAGAGAAGGGAGGCATGAATCTTATTTTGCGACAAGGACGACTAGCACACAAAAATCTCACACACACCCTATATCCCTCTTAATTTTTGTCACACAAAATAAACCCAATGCCCCACTTTCTAATAAGATCAGATTTCCATCTTAATAAGAAACTTTTTTAAATCAAATATGGAAAGAGATCTGCATGAGAGAGAGTCCCAGAGAAGTGGGGTGCCAACTATTGGTGCCCCCTCTTTTTTCACACACACAAACAAGGCGTGCACCCTCTCCCTTCTTAGTGTGAAATAGGAGAGAGAAGCCTATTAAAAGTGAGCTTTGGCTTCCTAATTAAGTTAAGTTTCAAATTTAGTTTGATTCGAATCTGATTCGAATCAAATTTGAAAGGCTGTCAAACATAATCCTATTAAGCTTTGAATCCAAGTCCAACTTGGATAATTAAACCCAATGAGTCTTAAATTAAATCAAATTTAATTTAAATTAATTAAGACTTGATTTATAATTTAATCAGATTTAATTATATTGCAATACTTGCAATTAAGTTCCTTTACTAATAATTAGCAGTTACTAAATATATAATCCTTACATAATTAGCAGTTTCTAATTCAAACCATCAATCCAATTGACAATTTAATTATGATCCAAGCTATTGATCAGGTCATGCTCCTTTTGTGTGTGACCCCTCAGATTTTATTCTGTCTGGTAATGAGACATATCGTAATCTTTATTGCATTATCATTAAAACTCCTTTCGATGGATCAGAACGATTTCAACTCAACCCAACAGAGATCATTGATCCAAAAATGATCCTAGTGAGTTCTCACAATCCACCAATAACACCTAGCAGCATGTAGTGGCAACTCAACAGAACAAAAAAATGTGAACGCCTAGGTGTAGTAACCATATAATCAAGTTTCTCTATCGAGAGTCCCGATAGGATGAAGGTCATGAAAACTCATCAAACCCTAAGCATCCATCATATGCAAAATTTAATTAGCTTGAGTCTAATCATGATCTTCATGGAAACTTCTTTCCATTATCACGTTGTTGTAACGACAGACTTAAGAACTCAACTTCTTAAGTCGTATAGGACTACTCCTCAATTATTAAGCCTGATAGATCTCCTATAAGTGTACTCCTACTCCTACAATGACCTATTGCAGCCAACGAACACCGTAAGGTCCTGAATAGCTAGAGATCATGTTTATGTATTATCAAACTACAGCAATTCTACTATGAGCAATCGAGGCACCGTAGGTTAAAAAATTACTCACACAACTATAGCATCGAGATAGTCACTGACGAATGAGTAGGCATCCATGTGACTTCTCATTCTTGATCATACTCAGTATCATTATTCTCTAACAACCATCTGCACTCTCGCTTCATTATCCTTATACTGTAGACTCAAGATCCATCTATCCAAAAGGAAGTAATCCATGTATCAGTCTAGTCGGATCAATCACCATCCCCATGATGATCATCGAGTGGGAGTATTTAAGAATTAATCTATAATGACATATGTCTCAAATTCTTAACTCTTTGAGAATATGTGTCATTGACGATTAACTTCTTAAGAACGCATTACTCTAGAATGAAAATAATTATCTATAATTTTTAATTTCAATAAATCAAGTACAAACTTATGTCCTAAAAAATTATAATATGTCAGCCAACAATTGACTTTTCAGGTCATACATCTAACACTCTTTTCCCACAGATCTCTTAAGAAGAGAATTAAATGAAAAGAAAAGGAAGCAAAAAGAAAAAAATAATGATCAATTTATATGGTAAAAAATCTTATCTTTCGATTTTTTTCCATCTTTCTTTTGTTTACATCGAATTTTCCTTTGTTTTCCCCTAGTTTTTTCTCTATTTTTTTTTCCTTCCTTAGGAGTCTTAATTGGGTGGGAGGCTTGGAGCAGCCGAACAAGAAAGCTTAGTTGATGGCTATGGTTTTGTGTTGGATATTAGAGGCTATGATGAGTTGCCCTCTTATCTCATGCTTCAAATGCTGAAATTGTGCTGCTGCTAGACAATATTTGTTCCAAAACATTATAGCGATATAATCGCTATTTTTAAACCAGCCTTCTCTCTCTCTCGCGCGCGCTAGGGGAGGAGGCTGCCATGTAAGAGAATGGGTTATAGACGGTTTGGAGATAAAGGATGAGGAGGAGAAGTAGATGAAAAGAAAAGAGAGGAGAAAGGAGAGGAGGAGAATGGGTGGAGAAAGGAGAGAAAGCAGAGAAAGAGGAGAATGGATGGAGAAAGGAGAGGAGAAAGGAGGAGGGAGAAAAGAGAAGAAGGAGAGAAAGAGGGACACCGATCATGGAAGAGGAGGGAGGAGGAAGGACATGGATATTTTAGTCAATTTAAAAAATTTTATTAATGGAGATAGACAGCTGGACTATATCGAAATATATCGATAACTAGAAGGACTAGTTTGATACTTTTTAAAATACAAAAGATGTAAGTGAAATTGAGCTAAAGTAAAAAAGATGTTTCTATAATTTATCATTTATTTTATTTAAATTTTTATGTCTTAAAAATTTTGTTCAATTATTTTGTATTAATTTATTCAATTTTTTATATTTTAAAAATAAAAAATAGTGAACATTGGAATTTTTGAATTATTGTATTTGGATTTTGGATTTCTAAAATGAGATCAGAATTCAATTGTTTGCTAGATGCAAAGCCCAAAAAATTTGCAAAGAAAGAAGTGAATTGAACAAAGCCATCAAGAGGAGTTGCAGTATTTTAAATTAATGTTAGAAAATTTTTTAAATTAATTCTAGTTAAAGAAACTGCTACTTCGGATAATTGTTTTGAATTATTTTGATAAATTTTTTAATTAGTTCGTGATTCAATTATCATTTTGGATAAACTATTGAGTTAGTTTTGCATAGTTACAAATAATTTTGGAATAATCTTTTTGTCCTTTAGAATAAGATAAGGCATGGTTCAAAAAGAGTGGGATTTGAACCCACGCCCTTTCGGACCAGAACCTTAATCTGGCGCCTTAGACCAACTCGGCCTTCTCAACTTATTTGTACATTTGCTAAGTGCAAATTCTTTATGAAATATAAATAGAGCTCCAAGATATGTCATAAACGCGCTAATTCCTTTTATTCATGAGAATTAGAATTTAGAAGTTATAAGAAATAAACATGAGTTTGTATGTTTTTCTAGGCACAATAATAAATTTCATTTGGATTGCTTTAGTTTCCTTAATGACCATTTTACATGCTTCTAAAGCTATGTCTAACTTCATATTAAGTAAAAGCTAGGTGATGCTGTTCTAATAGTTTGTTAGCCCTCCAACTATATCTTCTTTTGATAGAACATCACTTGACGGTCAATTTTTTTGATTTTCACATTCTTCATCAAGAGAAATTCTTTGTGCAGCTTGGGTGGTGCAGAATGCACGTACCACCCGTGATGATTGGCTCACAAGCGGAGTCGGGACGCCGTGCGTGAAAAAAAAAAATTTTTCTTTCGGCTCCATGCATGAGCCCATCACCATGGGTAGTGCACGCGGTTCTGCACCACTCATGATTTATAAAAAAATTTATATTTTTTAATAATTTTTTATATTTATCACCTTGGCCTGCCCGGCCCTTCATGGTCGCATCATATTTAAGTTTTTGAGCTCCAAGAGTTTGTCCATGGGCGGGCCAAGTCTCATAACATTTTGGCCCGAGCTTTGGCCACCTCCAATTTGGGCTAAGCCTAAACATTAAGGTAGCCCTGGGCTGGATTGGTCCTTGGAACAATAAACCCTAATTTACTGACTCTGGCTTATAAGACAAGAGGGTGTACCACGGAGCTCTAAGCTTATGGACTTTTCTATTTCTTTTTCTTTGTTGGGTTTCTTATATGATTCATGTACTTGATCTAGGCTGGCCTGTTATTTAACCGTTACAACGTCCAACAAAGCCCATTACAAAAGCCACTTTCTTATTCCACATAAATGTAATTAAAGCTGGACCACTCAAACAAGGGATACCAGGGAACAAGTTAAGATGCTAATTTATAACTCTGACAGTGCTAATGAAGGAGCTAGCCATGAGCATGGGCTAAAATAGCCACTGTTTGGTAGGAGATTAACAAAACAGGTCAGAGTACTGCATATCTTTCAAGCACATACAAACATAGGAATATATATACATATGGACATACATTTACATATGTACATATGTATGTACATGCACGCACGTGTAGCATGCAACTATTTTGTTTTTACCTCATATAATTATCGGTCATATGGTTTCTTAACCATGCGCTCCAAACAAGCCGAGATGTAGATATCTTTCTTAAAATTATGTCACACTATTGAATGATTTTTCTATCCAAAGATGTCCAAAAACTGGCTGAAGCTAGTTAGACCAGGTGTTTATTATGAACATTTGTAGATATAGATTGATCGTAGAACTGAGAAACCTCGTCATAAGTCAAACCCGAAAAAAAGTTAACAAATTATTAAGGAAACATGAAAACTTAATTAGTATCATCGTCATGGCATCTTCTACGCGGAATGGTTTCATCAATAAGTTACTCGTTTTTGATTTTAACCTTTCGGTCATTTTTAATATCACGTACTTCTAACTTTAATTAAAAGCTTGCAAATTTTAATTTTGGAAGAGGTCCATCATGTCATTTTCCAGTAGGCTGTTGACAACCCAGGAGCTATATTATTGCCTTGAAAGCTCACCAAACTAGTCGGGCCTCCTTGGAATCTTAGCTGTTCAAGTACGTATTGTTCAATAGTCCTCAAAGGAAGTAGATTCAAATCCAACAACTCTAGTGCAACTATAGTTACCGTAACAGTGTATTTATGCACGAGCTTATTGGTCCAAATGACGAGACACCGAGATCGACTAATAACAATGTTGATTAATCTTGGTAACTCAACAATTAACATCATATGCTTCAATAATTAATGTACTTAATACCCATCTGAACAAAAAAGTGAAACTCTTATTACACGACAGGCGAAAGTAAACACAAATATATAAGGGACAACAATATTATTTCTTAAATTTAAAAAAAAAAAAAATAGAGCTAATCTCATAACTTCATGAACACCTTTCCTGTTATCATTTTCTAAGAAAGGTGGTACAACCAAGCCTCAAAGTGCCACTTGTCCCTTTAATTGACCCTCCTGCAATTCTTCCTAATCTCACCCTTTGAACCTGTGAGGGGGTTAATATCCGCTATGTTGATCATGCCAACGACGAAGTCATGGTAGAACGAGCCAGGGCTTATGCTATAAGTCTTAACTTGGAAGTCGGTGGATCCACCATTGTACAGAACTTGATCAGAGTGTAGGAGACCCTCCTTGTGGATGAGATTCTGATAGTAATCGTTGTCGAAGTAAGTCGGAGTTTGGACATCCAGGGGTGCCAAGTTGTTGTCGCCGGAGCCTGCGGTTTTCGGGCAATTTGCTTGCCTTTTCTTGGCGAAGGCACTATTGATGTCGGTTTCGTTGTATATCCGATTTCTAAAGTTGATGCACCGTGCTTTGCCAATGGTGTGAGCACCTGTAAGAAATATAATTAGGACTCTTGTGACACTAAAATGTGATTTAGATTTATTTTACCAATCACCCAACCAAGTTAATGTGACATGTTGTATGGTTTATCTTGTAGGTCCATGGAATTAAAAAATAGAGGACCACTAGTGCTTCTATTATTTTTTTTTGATGTGATCTCCGGCTTCTATAATTTGTCTTCAAGGAAACAGGCGGTTACGACCATGGACAGCAACACCATGCTCCTATCCATTTGAATTGATGTCCTACCTTCTGATGTTGACTCTATAATGTGGAACATGTGCATGGTGAGAGCTGGCAGCCACCTTTCTTGTTTCCTTTTGAGTTACGGGTCACACATCCATATTATTAGGTGACATGCAGCCCACACAGTGCTGTTACTTATAATTACTTGGATAGATGATGAGATCTAGTTTTTGACACAGTCCGGAATATGCCAGTCTGCAGGCAAGCCAATTAGACTTCGTGCATGGAGGAGCATCTGTGGTTACAAAATAGCTTTAAATGACAAGAGGCCGCCATTGCCATACTCTGACAAGTAATTGGAAAAGTAACATAGGTGACATATATTTTGGCTTTTACCGATATAGACAAACAAAGAGGAATGGAGGAAAATTATATACGACAGGGAATCTTGGTAGGCCATGAAGTGCATGTTAGAGACAGTTTTTCATGTCCCTCTAAGTCAAGGTGTTTGCCCCACTCAGTCCTTGATCAGAGGGGGACATCTGGGAGATAGCTAAAAGAACAGGAAGTAACAAATCTAATCCCTCACCAACTTATATAATATTAGAGTCACGAATTTGATTGAAATGTATAACGAGATATGTGTGCATTATTTTATGTTGTTTGCATGACTGATAAATGTCTTGGTTCTCATACCCGAGAGGGCAACCATGTCCTTGGTAGAGAGACCCTGAGCTGCAAATTTGTTGATGAGATTGCTGAGGCTCGAGGTAGGAGGAGGAATGTTCTGGTTGGCTAAGGAGAAGCTTGCTGTCGTTGAATCCCTCCTCCCCAACTTCACCTCCCAGAATGGCCCTCCAAGCTGCAGAACAAGTTCTTTTAGTCAATCCAAAGGGTATTTTAATGAGCAAGACCTTACTTTAATAATAGTGGACCCATGATCCATACTCACAATGACCACCGAATCTCTGGCCGTGATCTCCAAGATGTCGGCACATGACACTACTCCTGGGCACACCTTCTCAACTGCGGCCTTTATCTTGTCTATGACATCAAACCCCCTCACAGAGTTGTTGTTGGGTGCTGCAGTCTTCTCCCCCCTGAAAGTGGGCGTGTCATCCAACAGTATCGACGCATCGCAACCCTACAACAAATGCAATGCTCATAAAAAGTTATAGGAGAGAAGCTACTGGAAACCAAACAATACGAGCAAGACGAGTGACGTGAGAAAGGTTAGCTACCTGGACAAAGCAGTCATGGAAGACGAGGCGAAGAAGAGAGGCACCCATGCGCTTCTCCTTCGCGATCGCAGCCTGCACCACAGGCTTCACGGTGCTAAAGAGTTTGGGGCATGACTTCGCATAGAAGTCAGGAGTGAGATGCGCTGAGGTGCTCCCAAGGAGGAGTAGAAGAAGTGCAAGAGAAGCAAAGGTCATGGAGGAGGGAGCCATTTTTTTTTTTTTTGTAGAGAGGGGAGCAGAGGAGCGTGTGTGGCTTGAGGAGGCCATGCCAAATGCTAGGCTCATTATATAGAAGTGTGAGGGTGGCGTGTGATTTGATCCTGGTAGCTTCATGGCGGAAGGTTCTTACCTAATGATCAGGACTTGTGCATGGAATTATGGGGGAACACATGAGGGCATTAATTGGAACGGCGTAGCAACAGGGACATGGGGTTGGCTGGGCTTTGAAAGGGTCATCAACTGCAGTGAGGCTTCTTGACGAGGCCGTCGAGTGGTCAAAAGGAACGTCGGCTCGGAACGAGCCCATTTGTTTCTCGTGGAGGTGCGGTCTCTTTTGATAGGTGGACGAAAAGTAATGGTAGGCCTTCGAGATTTAATGCCTTTGTTAGCGTCTAGTTAGTTGTTTGGATGAGAGCTATTAATGATTTCAATTCAGATAAGGGAAGCCTACCGTTGAACCAATACCCAGTCGGCAAATCATGGAACGGATGCGCTCTAATATCATTTATCAATCTCATCTAAAAAAAATTTAATCAGAATGTTTTATTTGAGTTCTTTAATTCTATATAAATATCAAAATTTTTTTGATGTATGATTGATGTACATTAAATATATGTCTGCATCAATCGTCACATAAGTGTCTCTTATAAGATGGACAAAAAAAGGGACATGAAAATAGGATGCATCGATGCTATGCATAATTGTTTAAACATGAATCTCACAAACAACTCAAACAGAATTAGCATCTAAATAAACATAATTAATTGTCATGGCCAAATGTGGCAGACTCGCCCTCTCGTAAGGAGAAAATTTAGGTGAGACTACCTCTGTCCCTTTCATTGTCCAGCTATTTTACCATTCCCCTTGATGAGAATAGCTTTGTCCTTCTTTGCCTTTGGAAATCATGTGGCACAAGCTCCCAACTTAAAACTACTCAATTTATCCATCTAATCTCTTTTTGTACTCTCTCTCTCTCTCTCTCTGAATTGCATTAGCAACTGGTATACAGTACACAATACACTGTCGAAGTAGGCAATCTTCTTTGGCAGTACTCCATCTCTGTTTAATTTGTCTAGTCGAAACATACTAGTTAGTATAATATGTTAAAGTCAAAAGGGGAAATAAACAATTAATCACCCCTGTTTGCATGCATTAAAAGATTGTGTAAGAAGGTGAGATCTGAACTTTTGAGAGTGGGACAGAAACATGGCTCATCCTAAACAATTATGGTTGTTTCTAAGATTGATAAAATATGATCCGATCTATCAATTCGATCTATATTTGATCCATCATAAATAAATTTGGATTTGGGCTAAACGGATTCAGATCATAAATGGATCGATCCGTTTAACCTATTTAATAAATAGATCGGATATGAAATTTAGATATCTGACCCGTTTAACCCGTTAAATCGATTTAATATTTAGTTTGAATTGAGTCAGATAATCCATTTAATATTTAATCTGTTTAACGTATTTCTGACCCATTTAATCCGACCTGTTTAACCTGTTTAATCCATTTAAGATCCGTTTAACCTGTTTAAAACATATTTAACTTGTTTCTGATCCATTTAATTTGATCCGTTTAACATGTTTAACACGTTTAACATATTTAATCCGTTTAAATTAATTTGATCTATTTAATAAATGGATTAAACGAATCGAATCGGATTATCTGTTTAATAAACAGGTCGGATTACCTGTTTAATAAACAGATCGATCAGATTCAGATTTAAATTTTTGATCCATTTAATAAACAGATCGGATTTAAATTGATCATTTTTTTATCCAACCCATTTATGATCCGATCCGTTTATGATCTGATCCGTTTGCCACCCCTAATTGTTTCAAGCTTTTGATGCTGAATCATCCTATATCAGTCAATAGCCTTACACACAAAAGCCAAACACCCGACCTTCTAATTTGGATGCGAGGGTTGGACAAAGTAAAGACCCATGCCCAAAAAAGTCCATGCACATGACAGCTAGAGGCATTGGACTGGATTGTGGCTGTGATTGAACCGGCTAGCTATTTTCTATTGGATAAGTTGATACGCAACCAGATGAACCTTGTGATGCGAGAACTTTCCAGGCTGGTTCGATCCTTCGTTTTTGACATTTCAAACTCCTGAACATAATAGATATATAAATATATCTTATAAGTGCACAACATCTTAGGAGTAAGATTTCTTCAATTGGAACTTTCTTTGCTTGATTTGTTCCAAGCTAGTTGAGTTGTTCATTATAACCTCACGTGTCTTGTAAGAATTGATTTAGATTGGGTCGTGTCCTTGGGACTTAAATATGCAACTTATATTGACAATTTGATGTTGTGCTGCTGTTCTACAACGTCTCCATTGACTTGCACAAACAAAGGCCGAGGGCCATGCAAAAACTGCACATTGGAATGCGAGTAGCTCTAAAGTTAATGTCAAAGAAAGACTGAATGCCTAAACTATGGGGAGACAAGTGATGACGTGAGGAATCCAATCACTCCCTGGATGCCTAACCATTCCATCTGTGAAGCATTTCCTTTAAAAATTACTAAAAGTAGCGAAAGGAAAGAAGCCGGCATTTTGATTCATTGCTGGAGATTAATGTGATCACTACTATCTTTTCATGTTTTATATTTTTATAGAGAAGTTAGTAATGTTGCTGACTGGATGATATTTTATAGGTGAATGATATGGTATCCACTCTACGGGCATCCTCAGTCGAGTTTTCTATCTATTTTTATAATATTTTATTTTTCACTTTCATGTAGATATGTTTTCATCACATTTAGGATCCATTTGGTTGGGATATATTAAATTATAAAATAAATTTTTAATACATAAAAATTATTTATTTGAGAAAATGATCATAGAAAAAAATATTTTTTATTATGTTTGGCTAGTAGAAAAATTATTCTGAAAAATGAACTTGAAAAAATATTACTATATTCGATTGGAGATAATCCTACATAGAACTTTGGCCAAATTTATGCTATGCTCATCAACATAAAATATTTTTTTAATATAAAATATTATTATCTTTTTTAATTAATTTTTACATAATAACTATAATCACATAATTTTTTGTATAATGTTGTCCGCGTCTTAAATTTTTTGTAAAAATTCTTTATTGACTGAATTTTGGAAGACATCAAAACAAATTCAATCACTCTATTTTCTGAATTTCATCCTTGTCGACATTTTCATTGTCACCAATGTGTCATTCTGCACCTCTCTTTATTAAATATTTTCAAGTATTTTTGTCAAGTATAGATTACCATCATTTAAAAATTTATCAAATATCAATATATACTTTCATTATATTTATTTTACCTTCTCTATCCAGAAAATAAACATAAGACCAATTAATTTTTTTACCATCTCTTCCTTCCATTTTTTCTATCGAATATGATAATTTGATATGGAATTTATTTTTTCATACCAAATTAACCCCAACTAAATGAACTCTTGGTTAAATCATCCATTTGTATAAAAAATAAGTGGAAAGAAGCTGGTGTAATTGATGGGCGGTTGTCGCCACCATATTCTCAAGTTTCTCAAAATACTAGAACTCATAAATATAAGTGAATCCAAAGTTTCCAAGTTTTTGAGATTACAATATCAATGACTAGCTTGCAAGATCTCTTCAATTTCACGTTCCTTAAATCTTCATACTTTTCCACCAATTCTCATGCCAGATTTCATCTGTTTTTCTTGAGAAATACAACAAAAATGCCACCATCTAGATTCAAATTCAAGAATCCTCTCCAGCCGTCTGGCGTCTGCTAACCCGCAAGTCCCGTTGTCGAAAAAGACAGAGCCGGCGGTCTGTTAATATCAAACTCGGTCCCGGCCGGGCCAAAATTAAACAACTTGTGTTACTCTACCTTGGAAAAATCAACATGACAAGAGCTGTTTGGACTAATATTGCAGCAGTAGGTTTTCCACGGCTCTCTGGAACTCAACATAGCACCCCGTAGAAACAAAGTGTTGCTTCGAAGCAAATGAGTGAAATGGAAATCAGATTGTGCTGTTGTTTGTTGGGACATCAAATCCGATCACATGGATTTTGGGGCTCTTCCCACTAATTACGTCCGAGAAATGAGAAAAGGACACCTTTCTTTTCACAACCTAAAACTGCTTGGTGGACAGCTTACGTCCTGACATTGGCTAACAGGGGCTTCTTTTCAGGAATTGCACTAGTTTAATTTTACTCAAACGGACATATCCTTGAAGATTTGGTCACAACTTGTGATGACCCAGGTCCAAATCCGATTAAAAAAATCTAAAATCCAAACTCAAAAAAAAAAATAATTAAAAAATAAAAAAAAAACTCTCAATAAAAATTTTCTTTTCCAATGAGCCACCTGAATCCGGAGTCCTAGAACCACTAGAGGTCCTATGACTCTTTATAAAAAGGCCATTCCCTTCTTAAGAAACTCTCTACCGATCTTCCTCCCTGATTTCTCCGATCGAAGCCGCGGCCCTTGATTCGTGCTCACCGTGATTTCTCACCGGCGGGGTCACCGGAGGCTGAGATAAGTCTTTCTTTCTCTTCCTCTCTCCTCTCCCTTCTTTTTCGTGCCTGTGAGCACGACTGCCGGTGATGGATGTCGCCGGATTTTATCGAAGAAGGAACCCCTGTTTGGTCTCTTCTTCTCTTTGATTTTCCGACGCTGGCGATCACTGCCGACCGCCAGTCTTGGCCTCTCCAAACTCATGAGGGTTGCCGCCCTTGCCGTCGGCCTTCGCCGTGTCGGCCATGGCCCGAACGGTCGGTCAAAGGGAGGGGACCTGTTGGTCCCCTGTTTCGGCCAGGAAAGAGCCCGAGAAAAGAAGAAAGAAGAAAAAGAGAAAAAGAAAAGAAAAGAAAAAGGAAGAAAAAAAAGAAGAAAAAGAAAAGAAAAGAAAAGAAAAAAAAGAGAAAGAGAGAGAGACTTTCTCTCTCTGCTCTCTCTTTTGGATTTTTTTAGAATTTATAGATTTAAAAAAAATAAAATAATAATAATAATAATAATAATAATAAAAGAAATACAAGAAGAGTTTTCATGGATCAATCCAAAAAAATCCTGGACGCTATCATCTAGTCGATCCATTTGAAGACATTAAATTTTAAAAAAATTTTATTATTTTTATTTGATAAAATTTTGATCAAAAATATGATATTTGACGTACCAGGTCCGGAGAAGGATTTTTAAGATTTCTAAGATCCCTAATTTGGATTTTCTTTTGAGGTAAGTAGTGTTTTACTTTTATTGAATTTATCTGGTAAAATATAAATTTGAATTTTATTAAGTCATGGTATGTTTGTGATTGAAAATAATTGATAAAATTAATTGTGATTGAAAATAATTATTGAAATTATTTATGATTGAAGATATTTGTTAAAAATTATTATGGTGATGCATGATCAAAAAGAATGATATGATTGATTTACTCGAATATCGCTTCTTATTATTATTATCGAAATAATATATGAATTGAAAAATTATATGAATTGACAATCTGGCTATGTAAAGGACCCCGCCAATGGGGACATATACGTTGGCAATTAATTTATCCTGAGAGTTTATATCGCCAGCGAGACCAACGACATGTCGCCAAAAAGACCAGCGATAAACCGTCAGAAAGACCAGCGGTTCTGAAGGACTTTGCTGCCAGATGATTCGCAGCTCACCACAAGAAGATACGCAGTATTATGACCCTACCACAGAAAAAATGTGGTCATAGTTTATGGCTGATAAGAGAAACTTAAGAAATTTGATAAATTTAAGATGATAAGCATGAGTTGAAATTAAAATGAATTAAAATTTTATATACGATTGATAGTGTAATGAATTAAATTATAAATTCATGAATTTACATAATAATTTTATTATTATCAGTAAATCGATATGTACAGTATTATTGCCTGATTTATTCAGTTAAAGGTATACATTGCTTACTGGACTATTTAGCTCATGATGAGTTTACATTTTCTTTACAGATTCAGAAAATTAGCATGATACGAAATTCAATTGGAAGAGCGATTAGAGATGGAGTTGGCTTATTTGATTTAGAATTTTTTCTCAGAATTGATGCAAGATTTTCATTTTAAGTGTTAACTTTGTCAGATAATTATCTTCCTTTTTGACACTGAGTTTTGATTTATTATTTGAACTAAGGTTTGATCATTAAGATTGAAATTTATTTAACTTTATGTATATAATGTCATGATGAGATGCCTTGCATGCTTATAAGAAAAGCTTCTTATGAGTATGCGGTGGTTGCCATGACCTTCGATTCACAATCTCGGATCGGAAGCGTGACAATTAATATGGTATCAAAGCATAAGTAAATAGATAAAGACATGTAGAATAGAATGAGCGAGTGATGGGTAGATATTAGAAAATTTGAGAAGTTAGTTATAATGATGATCTGACCTGTCTTAAATAAGTTTATAACTTTATTAAGGATAAGTTATCATCTCAAATTTATCATAGGTCAATATGCCTCCATGACGAATGAAGAATACTCAAGGAGCGGTAGGAGGGATATCAAATCCACTTAGTGATAATACTCTCCAATTGAATAGCGGCACATCTCAGCAGGAAGGAATCATTGACCCTACTAGAAATACTCCGACAGTGCAGGAAGAGCCGAACATGACTCAATTAATGCAAACTCTGATCGGAGTAGTACAAACACAACAACAGTTACTTCAACAATAACATGCGCAGTCACGTCAGCATCCTCCACCGACACCTGGACATGGAGAATATCCGATGTAGAGAAACAATATCGTCGAGTTTAAAAAGCTGGCTCCTCCAGCCTTCAAAGGGACCATCGAGCCACTGAAAGCTGACAACTGGATTATGGAGATTGAGAAGGCATTCGCCGTGCAAGAATGTCACGATGATGAGAAGATCCGCTACACAGCATATCTGTTACAAGATGAGGCATACAACTGGTGGTGTATACTTGAACAAAAATATAAATACGACAGGATACCACTCACTTGGGAGAGATTTCGAGGTGAATTCTTTGACAAGTACTTTCCTCGAAGTATCAGAATACAGAAAGAACAGGAGTTCATTCATCTGAAATAGGAGAACAGATCCGTTGCAGAGTATGAAGCTAAATTCACGGAGTTAGCCAAGTTTGTTCCAAGATTAGTTGAAATTGAGCAAGACAGAGTACATAAATTTGAAATGGAACTGAAGACGAAAATTAGAAAATAAGTTGTACCCTATGAGTTAATTACTTATGCCTCAGTTGTGAATAAAACTCTAATAATTGAGAGGAAAGTTAATGAAGTACATGCAGAGAGAGAACGTAATTAGAAAAAGAGAAATAGGTTTGGTGAAACTCAAGGACGAAATCAGAACAATAAGGATCCAGCAAAGAAGCCAGCAAATGATAAGAATCGTGAGAATGAGACGGCTAGATATTCGAGATGTGGCCGAAGAGAGCATGAGTCTTCTAATTGCCCATGGAATACTGGTTCTTGTTTTAGCTGTGGACAGAAGGGACACAAAATTATAGATTTCCCTCAGAGGAATGATAATAGACCCACACAAGCAAAGGATGGAAGTCAAAAGCCGAAAACTCAAGGAAGGATCTATGCGCTCACACAACAGGATGCTCAGGCCTCTAATGCTGTGGTGACAGGTATCATTTATGTATCTGGTATTTATGCTTCTGTTTTGTTCGACTCTGGTGCTACACACTCCTTTATATCTACTACTTTTATTAGACAACAAGATATAGTATATAAACCTATGAAAACTAAATTATATGTTAAGATACCAGTAGGTGATATTTTGAGTACCGAAAGTATGTGCAAGTCATGTAGTATCAGAATAGGAGAAAGAGAATTACTGACAAATTTGGTGGTTTTAGATATGCATGATTTTGATGTCATTCTAGGAATGGATTGGCTTACTACTTATCATGCCTCTGTAGTTGTCATGGAAAGGGAGTGAACTTTCAAATATCCGGAGAATTAGCATTCAGTTTTGATGGAAGTACAGGAACCATCCCTCCACGTATTATTTCATTTGTGCAAGCTAGACAGATGTTAAAAAAGAGATGTAGAGGTTATCTAGTATCAATAAAGAATACAGAATATGATAAATTAAGGTTATAGGATATTTCTATCGTAAATAAATTTTCAGATGTATTCATTGATGATTTATCCGGACTACCACCAAATAGAGAAATTGAATTTATTATTGAGTTGGCACCTAATACCGGTCTGATTTCTAAAGCTCCTTATCGAATGGCTCCCATGGAGTTAAAGGAGTTAAAAGATCAATTATAGGATTTGTTGGATAAAGATTTTATAAGACCTAGTGTATCTCCTTGGGGAGCTCCAATCTTGTTTATAAAAAAGAAAGATGGTAGTATGAGACTTTGTATCGACTATAAAGAGTTGAATAAGAACACTATCAGAAATAAGTATCTTCTACCTCAAATCGATGATTTATTTGATCAGCTGTAAGGTGCACAAGTTTTTTCAAAAATTGATCTTCGTTCAAGATATCATCAGTTAAAAATCAAAGCAGAGGACATACCAAAGACTGTATTTAGAACTCATTATGGATATTATGAATTTCTAGTGATGCCATTTGGGTTAACCAATGCTCCAACGGCCTTCATAGATTTAATGAACAGAATATTCAAATCCTATCTTGATAAGTTTGTTGTCGTATTTATTGACGATATCTTGATATATTCAAGAAGCAAATCAGAGCATGAAGAATATTTACGGTGTATACTACAAATATTGAGGAAAGAAAAGCTTTATGCCAAATTAAGAAAATATAAATTTTGGTTGGACAAAATAGTCTTCTTAGAACACATCATATCTAAAGATGAAATTTCTGTGGATCCAACAAAAGTGGAAGCTGTGATGCAGTGGAACAGACCTATAAATATTTTTGAAATTCGGAGCTTTCTGAGAATGGCAGGTTATTACAGACGATTTGTAGAAGGATTCTCCTGCATAGCTACAACTTTGACTCATCTTACTCATAAAGGAGTTAAATTTGAGTGGATCAAGGATTGTGAATAGAGCTTTCAAGAGTTAAAACAACGATTAGTTTCAGTTCCTATTCTTACTATACCAACAGGAAATAAAGGATTCACAATATATAGTGATGCATCTAAAAAGGGACTTGACTGTGTATTGATGCAACAGGGTAAGGTAGTGGCTTACGCCTCAAGACAATTGAAGCCATATGAACAGAATTATCCGACACATGATTTGGAGTTAGCTGCAGTGATTTTTGCCTTGAAAATTTGGAGACATCATTTATACGGTGTGCAGTGTGAAGTATTTACTGATCATAAGAGTTTGAAGTATATTTTTTCACAGAAAAAATTAAATATGAGACAGAGAAGGTGGTTAGAACTGTTGAAAGATTATGATTTAACAATTCATTATCATCCCGAAAAAGTTAATGTTGTCGCTGATGCCCTTAATAGAAAATCCATGAAGAATTTGGCTATTTTAATTACACATCAAAGTCAATTATTGAAAGATATACGAAAACTGAAATTAGACATTCGATTATATGACTCAACAGTACGATTAGTCAATATGAGGGTTCAGCCAACACTCATTGAAAGGATTATAGTCGCCCAGAATGGTGATCCATAATTAACGAAAATAAGAGATTCAGTGGAAGCTGGTGTTCAATCTGAATTCAAGATACATGATGATGGTTTGTTGAGGTTCGAAAATAAAATTTGTATACCCAATGATTCGGTACTCAAACAAGAAATACTTAAGGAAGTACATCAGACTGGTTATATAGTTCATCCGGGAGGTACTAAGATGTATAGGGACTTGAAGAAAATGTACTGATGGAATAATATGAAAAGAGAGATCGCTCAATTTGTGGCTCAATATTTGGTGTGTCAATAAGTTAAAGCTGAACATCAAAGATCTACAGGATTACTTCAACCTCTCGATATTCCAGTATGAAAGTGGGAACATATCACTATGGATTTTGTAACTGGACTACCTAAGACTCTAAGTAAAAATGATGCAGCCTGGGTGATTGTGGATCGATTGACAAAGTCTGCATACTTTCTACCAATTAGAGTTGGATTCACTTTGGAAAGACTAGCAAAATTATATATGAAAGAAATTATAAGGCTACATAAAATTTCAGTGATCATTGTATCGGATCGAGACACCAGATTTATATCACAGTTTTGGAAGAGCTTACACAAGGCATTAGGAACAAAATTGAACTTTAGTACAGTCTTTCATCCACAGACTGATGGCCAGTCAGAGAGAACTATTCAGATCTTAAAAGATATGTTGAGAACTTGTATTTTAGATATGAAAAATTTTTGGGACGAGCATCTACCTTTGATTAAGTTCGCTTATAATAACAGTTATCAGGCTAGCATTGGTATGGCACCTTATGAAGCATTATATGGTAGAAGCTATCGATCACCGATTCACTGAGATGATGTTGGTGAGCGGAGAATATTGGGCTCCGAACTTATTCAACAAGCAGTCGAGAAGATTCAATTAATTAAAGAACGACTTCGGACAGCACAAAGTAGACAGAAAAGTTATGCAGATAACAGAAGATGAAAATTAGAATTTCAAAATGGTGACCATGTATTTCTCAAAGTATCTCCTTCAAAAGGAATCTCAAGATTTAGCATTCATGGCAAATTGAATCCTAGATATGTGGGTCCATTCGAGATTTTGAAAAGAATTGACGAAATGGCTTATAGACTTGTCTTACCACCTTCACTTGCCGGAGTACATGATGTTTTTCATGTTTCTATGTTGAAAAAATATTTACCAGACCCAAGTCATATCGTGAAATTTGAATCCTTGCAAGCTAGAAAAAATCTATCATATGAAGAATATCCAATACGGATCGTGGACCGTAAAGAACAAGTGCTGAGACGTCGTAACATTCCTTATATCAAGGTACAGTGGAGTCAATATTCGGAAAGAGAAGCTACTTGGGAACTAGAGGAAGAAATGAAGCAAAAATATTCCCAGCTCTTCGAGACCACAGATATGAAAAATTTCAAGGATGAAATTCTTTTTAGGGGTGAAGAATGTGATGACCCAAGCCCAAGCCCCCAAAAAAAAAAAGAAAAAAGAATTGGGGAAGAAGACTCCCGATAGGAGTCTTCTTCTCCGATAAGCCACCTGAATCAAGAGTCCTAGACCACTAGAAGTCCTAGGGCTCTCTATAAAAAGGCTCTTCCCTTCCTAAGAAACCCTCCATCGGTCTTCCTCCCTCTCTTCCTCCCTGATTTCTCCGATTGAAGCCGCAGCCCTTGATTCGTGCTCGCCGTGATTTCTCGCTGGCGGGGTCACCAGAGGCTGAGGTAAGTCTTTCTTCCTCTTCCTCTCTCCTTTCCCTTCTTTCCCGTGCTTGTGGGCACGACTACCGACGACGGATGTCGTCGGATTTTGTCGAAGAAGGGATCCCTGTTTGGTCTCTTCTTCTCTTTGATTTTTCAACGCTGGCGATCACTGCCGACCGTCGGTCTTGACCTCTTCGAATTCATGAGGGTTGCCCCCTTGCCGCTGGCCTTCGTCGTGTCGGCCGTGGCCCGAACGGTCGGTCAAAGGGAGGGGACCTGTCGGTCCCCTGTTTCAGCCAGGAAAGAGCCCGAGAAAAGAAGAAAGAAAAAAAAGAGAAAAAGAAAAGAAAAGAAAAGAAAAAGGAAGGAAAAAAAAGAAAAAGAGAAAAAGAAAAGAAAAGAAAAGAAAAAAAAAGAGAGAAAGAGAAAGAGAGAGAGAGACTTTCTCTCTCTGCTCTCTCTCTTAAATTTATTTTAGGATTTATGGATTTTAAAAAAAATAAAATAATAATAATAATAATAATAAAAGAAATACAAGAAGAGTTTTCATAGATCAATTCAAAAAAATTCTGGACGCTGTCATCTAGTCGATCCGTGTGAGGACATTAGATTTTAAAAATTTTTATTATTTTTATTTGATAAAATTTTGATCAAAAATATGATATTTGACGTACTAGGTCCGGAGAAGGATTTTCAAGATTTTTAGGATCCCTAATTTGAATTTTCTTTTGAGATAAGTAGTATTTTATTTTTATTAAATTTATCTGGTAAAATATAAATTTGAATTTTATTAAATCATGGCATGCTTGTGATTGAAAATAATTGATGAAATTAATTGTGATTGAAAATAATTGTTGAAATTATTTATGATTGAAGATATTTGTTGAAAATTATTATGGTGATGTATGATCAAAAAGAATGATATGATTGATTTACTTGAATATCGCTTCTTATTATTATCATCGAAATAATATATGAATTAGAAAATGATATGAATTGACAACCTGATTATGTAAAGGACCCCGCCAATGAGGGCATATATGTTGGCAATTGATTTGTCCTGAGGGTTTATGTCGCCAGCGAGACCAGCGACATGTCGTCAGAGAAACCAGCGACAAACCGCTAGAGAGACCAGCAGTTCCGAAGAACTTTACTGCCAGATGATTCGCAACTCACTGCAAGAAGATACGCGATATTATGACCCTGTCACAGAAAAAATATGGTCATAGTTCATGGTTGATAAGAGAAACTTAAGAAATTTGATAAATTTAAGATGATAAGCATGATTGAAAATTAAGATGAATTAAAATTTTATATATGATTGATAGTGTGATGAATTAAATTATGAATTCATAAATTTACATAATAATTTTGTTATTATCAGTAAACCGATATGTACAGTATTATTGTCTGATTTATTTAGTTAAAGGTATACACTGCTTACTGGGCTATTTAGCTCATGATGAGTTTATATTTTCTTTACAGATTCAGAAAATTAGCATGATACGAAATTCGATTGGGAGAGCGATTAGAGATGAAGTTAGCTTATTTGATTTAGGATTTTTTCTCAGAATTGATGCAAGATTTTTATTTTAAGTATTGATTTTGTCAGACAATTATCTTCCTTTTTGACACTGAGTTTTGATTTGTTATTTGAACTAAGGTTTGATCATTAAGATTGAAATTTATTTAACTTTATGTGTATGATGTCATGATGAGATGCCTTGCATGCTTATAAGAAAAGCTTCTTATGAGTATGCGGTGGTTGCCATGACCTTCGACTCACAATCTTGAATCGGAGGCGTAACATATCTAAACTCATTACAGAAAAGATCTAAATCATACAGTCCGGTGTGCAGCTCATTGTTCACTTGTCCTATTGATGTATGATGTATCCAGGGAAGTCGGTGTTCATCTGTCCCTGCATTGTGTTTTTTTTTTTTTTTTTTTTTTTTTTTTTTTTGATACAAAAAATGGGATGATGGGGGAAAACAGCGCAGCAACCCCTCCAAGGAGGGGATGCCAACGCTTAATCCTTCACCAATGCCGGCGGTCTGTTAATATCAAACTCGGTCCCGGCCGGGCCAAAATTAAACAATTTGTGTTTCTCTACCTTGGAAAAATCAACATGACAAGAGCTGTTTGGACTAATATTGCAGCAGTAGGTTTTCCAGGGCTCTCTGGAACTCAACATGGCACCCCGTAGAAACAAAGTGTTGCTTCGAAGCAAACGAGTGAAATGGAAATCAGATTGTGCTGTTGTTTGTTGGGACATCAAATCCGATGACATGGATTTTGGGGCTCTTCCCACTAATTACGTCCGAGAAATGAGAAAAGGACACCTTTCTTTTCACAACCTAAAACTGCTTGGTGGACAGCTTACGTCCTAACATTGGCTAACAGGGGCTTCTTTTCAGGAATTGCACTAGTTTAATTTTACTCAAACGGACATATCCTTATAGATTTGGTCACATCTAAACTCATTACAGGAAAGATCTTAATCATACAGTCCGGCGTGCAGCTTATTGTTCAACGTTCGCTAGTCTCATTGATTTCCATCGAAGAATGTTCGCTTGTCCCATTGATGTATGATGTATCCAAGGAAGTCAGTGTTCATCTGTCCCTGCATTGTGCTTTTTTTTTTTTTTTTTTTTTTTTTTTAGTACAAAAAATGGGACGATAGGGGAAAACAGCGCAGCAACCCCTCGGATAGAATGTTCCATACAGAATGCCAACGCTTAATCCTTCTCCACCTATGCGATAAGTTGGTCATCATTCGAGCCACTGCAGTTGCCAGCGTAACAAGCACAGTTCCGAACCTTCCCGTGCCGAGACCGCCCATTAGCCTTTGTGCTTTCACTGATAGCTATTGCATCATCTAATCCCTTGTATACTGGAAGTTTCTGAAGGAGATGCTTAGTGAGATGTAAACCTCCTAACAATCCAATGAACAACCTGTCTTCTAACATGGAAACCAACATGGTAATCATCCAAAAACACGATAAAAAGTCACAAAAATCTTTCCTATGGATCATGATTTTGTATCAATTTTTTCCACCCACCACCGACATGCCAGGACAGGATTTGTTAATGGGATTTGTTTGGTTTTATTAAGGCTGAGGCTGAAAATTTTCATACAGATAATGGTCTATTAGGGCATGTGTAGGTTACCTATGGAGTAGACAAAAAAATTTCTACTATAGCATGAAAGTGATATAATAACTTATTCTTCTTTTAATTTTTTGAGAAAAATTTTAATTTTAGTTAACATATTCAAAAAATTTGATGGGATCAAGTTCTCTTGCCAAACTAGGATGCAGAAAGAGAGAATTTCTGCTAAGACTGCGCAGACAATGTATGGAAAGTTTCTCTGGCCGATCATGTTTGCAGATCCTCTGTGTCTCTGTTTTTGTTTCAGTATATGTCTATATTTCCTCCAACAGCTAAAAGGGCATCTAAGCCAAGCTAATTTTCTCTGTAAATATTTGCTGAGTTCTTAAGAAATTTTTAGATGGCTTCTTTTCCAACTTTATTCTAAAAAAGAAAATGCATGAAAGATAGATTAATAATTTTGTATCGATTTGCCACCAACCATTAGCATGCCAAGACAGGATTTGTTGATGGGTTCTGTCCGGTTCTATCAAGCCAAAAATTTTCATAAAAATAATGAGCAAAAAAACAACAATCTATTAGGGCATGTGTACGTTAGCTACCAAGAAGACAGAACAAAATGCTACTATAGTATAAAAATGATACAATAACTTGTTCTTCTTTTTTCTTTTTAAGATATTCCAATTTTAGTTAGCATATTCAAAAAAATAAATAGCATCAAGTTCTCTTGACAAACTAGAATGCAGAAAGAGAGAATGTCTACAAAGACTGTTCAAAAGATACATGATCAATTTTGCAGGGACCATGCATTGGCTGCTTTACTTTTCTATAATTCTTTTTGTTGACTACATAAATCTCCAAAAAAAATTTTAAAATTATGCTGTCAAATATTCAAGAGATCATCAAAGCATATTCAACGAATTGTCTAATCATATTTTTAAAATCTACATATTATCATATATTTTCCATTAAGGGATTGCCAAAATATATCTTTAGGATATTTGCGGAATATCAAAAATCATGTAGGATTCCCAAAATATATTTTTGAGATCTATTATTATATATTTTTATCATTGTAAATAACTATACAAAAACACTATAAAAGTATATGTAGATCTCCATACCAAAAATAATTAAGAAAGAAAACTTCTTCTCAACTTTCTTTTTTGTTTTTTTGCCTACACTCCCAAGATTCACTCTCAGCCCCAATAACTACACTAAAAATAATTAAGAAAGATTCATTTTTAATGGTGCAGTGGACATAAGTTACACCTATAAGTATGACATCCATCTCTGTGAATTTTTTCTGCACGTGCACTTCTTGGTAGAGCTAGCTTGCATTCATGTATTAAGACACTCGGACTGGTACTCTACATGCCAGAAAAGTTAGTGATACCTAGTCTTCCTCGCAGGTTCACCAAAAGGATTTAGCACTAAATAAATCCCCAACTAAATCATGGTTCGCAACTCACTGGCATTCCTGCAGAAGGAAGTGGCTCCAAATGCTCCAAGTCACGCCTTGATTGGGGGACAATCAAGGTTGCTGTCACCTTTTCTTTTCATTACGCCAACGTGGACCTTTGAACTAACTGCACTCAAATGCATTGTTTACGTTCATCGCACCATGCAATCCAGATGGGGTCAATCATATCTTATCCCACCAAACTCCTCATGTCTCATACTGAAAGCCCTTTCAGTCAATATCTGCTCCATAACTAACCACATTATTACACTGCTAGGAAGTCCAAGGCTTCCAAGAAGAGGGAAAAAAAAGAAAAAGAAAAAGAAAAAGAAGAGAGGCAAAATTTGATCTTTCCTTCTCATTTGCTTGCATCTTAATTAAAGCGGATGGATGAGGCAGATGGGTAGTCCGCTTCAAAGTTTAAATGCCACACACGTGGTACATCACTTGACGTAAATTAGAAGGCATTTTTAAGTACTATTTCCCCCTTCAAGGTACATTAATTAAAGGCTAATGATTCAGTCCACATTCTTTAGCTGTGGGCAACAATGAGCCGTCTTTCACCAAAAAGAAGCATTGTCTCTCCGACTTTTCTAACTTAAGGTCTGTTACATTGGACAATAAGAAGAATGAAAGAAGAAGGAAAAGAGAAAAGGCCAAGAATTTATGATATTTATATAATTCAGTCGGTTGATCTACATCCATATCGAGCACCGTCACTGCTCCAAGAAAATGGTTCATTTTTGTGCCTCTAGAGTTTGTAAATTTAAGACATATTTTACAAAATTAATATCTATAATTGGAAATTTGTGATGTGGATGGATTTCTATCCTTTTCTTTCGAAAGAAAAAAAAAATCAATTAATGCTTTCTAAACTATTTGCAAAGTTATTTTTTTTCGACAGGAATTTGGTTGTGACTTATCAGCATGGTCAGGCCTATATTAGTCTGTAACATGCTCAAAGTCTACCAAAAACCATATTATAGGCTTAAGTGTCCCATGGATCGATGAAATTCTGTTGGCTATTCAAATAGACTCACATGTTTAATTGGAATCTTTTTTTTTTTTTTTTTTTTTTGTTCTTAGAAGTAGAGAAACAACTAAGATCAAAAGAATTTGCATAGGAAAAAAGTTTCAATCTTTGATTTCTTTGCTCAACGAAAAGTTTTAGATAATTCCATTTAACCTATAAATGTTTTTACTTCCTAAAAGTCTAAAAACGAAAAATAAGATATAAAAAGGTGGTAATTCCTTTTTCCTGTGATAAAATGCCATAGTTTTAGCAATTACTTATAATGGCTATAAATGTGAAAATAATTATATGTACCTTTTAATTTATATCTAATCTTATATTAACTATTAATCTATTTAGGAATTATTTTTTAATTTCATAACTTTTGTGAATTGGTGATAAATGTATTGCACTTTTGTTTTTGGCTATTGCATTTTGCACTCTTCCTTTGAAAGCCAAATCAAAACTACAAGAATAATATTGATATAAAATTTATATTTATAGGATGTTACTTGTAGATGTTGATTCCAAAAATGGCAATAGTAAGCCTACGTACATATAATAATATTCATAATTTTATAGAATTTTATGTCATAATACTGACATGATTTTTTTTTTTTATAGGAACATAAACTCATGATAATCCATATTTACAAAATAGATAATATAACATTATTTTACAAATAATACTGTAGATCTTACCATTGTATTTTGATTCTCTATTTTTCTTATTGCTCTTAGAGATCATGTTAAGATGAATATTTTGGATTAATCTATTCTAGTCCCATGTAATTATCCCATTTCATCCATAAATAATAATAATAATAATAATAATAATAATAATAATATTATTATTATTATTATTATTATTATTATTATTATTATTACATCATGATCGGCAAGTGGATTGCCGAGATCAGCTGAAACTCACACTATTGCTTTCAAACCCCTTAAATATTTGATATTTACATTAATCTTTAAGTTTAGCATGCTAATTCACTCTTCGTCTGGGCCCTTCTTGGAGCCCCCTTCTATCTCTCACGCAGACGGATTGTGATGGAGGGAACGAAGGCGGAGGTGGGGACTTTGGAATCGTCGCTCCTCCAAATCGTTCAGGAACACCAACAGAGATCCATCCGGATCCGAGATCGAAAAGGTCAGTTCGAAGGGTTTCTCTTCCCCAGATTCCCAAAAATCTGTCTCTACCTTCTCGAATATGATTTAATTCTCTTGCCGATTCTAGATATAGGTTCTTATTCTTTTATGCTTCTTTTAGGCCTTTTACGTATGATTTCTGCTTTGATTTCGAATTTGAAGAAGAAAATGATGGAAAATTCCTGGCAATATGACATCTTGAGAGGGGAAAATCTGGAACCCTAATCTCAAAAGTGTAGCAAAAGGAAATCAAGATCTCTAATTAGGGTTTTGGATGTACTGTTGTCGTAGAACTCATTATAAAGAATATGATTTTGGCTGGTCGGTTGTGGGATCTTGAAAGTCTCTTACATATAGGTCTATATTGAGTAATTATCGTGATGGAAAGAAAACATTTTAGTTATCAGATATTACGTTTAACCTATTTAAATTAATACAATTATATCAATTTTTGATGCTGTTATATGGCTAGATATGGTGTGACTTCAGCTAGAAATCGGTGGATAGGTCTTCTTTGGGTCCTAAAATTAGGTACGTATTTTTATCCAAGTAACATAGCAAAATTTTAGTCGCCAGACTTGGGAGCCGTTGCAGTTTCAGGGTGGTGAATGTTTTAAATTTACTTTCAGTAAGGAAGCACTTCCTAAGCAGATGCGGGTTTGATGTTATAGGAAGATTCTAAAGCGGGTGCATTGCTCTACATAAAAGATTCTGGCTAGTAAGAGCAAATATTATAAATATGTATGGGTATGACAAGCAATGCTTAAAAGCATCGAGTCTAGCCTGTGAGATTAATTTCATCCTAAATCCAACCAAGTAAGTAAATTTGTGGGCCTGAGACTAAAAATTGATTAGGAATGCATTGAAGTCATGGAACTTTGGATCCATCTTGACGTAGGATGCCTATGTTTAGACGCTTGAAGAGGGTTGATGTGATGGGTCAGGCAAAGGGGGCCGTCAATAATTTTGTGGGAGGGACAGAGGCTCTGAGGCTGAGGTCTAGTTTTGTACTCATCTAATCTTTCAGTGTGTACTCAGAACCGGTACAGATGTCGAGTGAGAGGAAAAAAAAAAGGAGCATTAGTTTGTCAGGACTCAAGATAGAATCAAGCTCATAATGCATATCAAACTTTAGTAAAAGCTCATGTGACCGACACTTACTAGTCAAACGATTGAATATGAGTTTTATATACATTTTGGGTACGACACTTTTGCTATATAAATAATTGCATGTAAGTTAATATGAGGCTATGCATCAACCAATAGATCTTTACATTCCAAACATCATGTTGTGTTTAGATATCCCGGAATGCTTATTAGTTAGTAGACATTAGAGACTTTTACTTATTAACCATGTATCTACTTGGTTTCTCAAAAGAATTATCTTCTACTAAAGATCACTAGTTTATAAAACCTTAGTGAAAATTTGTGGTCTGTTGGGAAGTTTTTCCCTTGACAAAAGTTCTAATCTTATTGCAATTTGAAGGTATGAAACAAATAACGGGAAAGCTTGTTAGACTGGAATTTTGAATTCCTAATGATTTAGTTTACATGGTCAGGCTAGATGTTACTTTTAGACATGTATAACTTGTCTTTTTCTTTTTCTTTTTTTGAGCTGATTATCTAGATGACATTCTTGTTTTTCTTGGGATTAAGATCAAAAAATTTGATAGTTCAGAAATTTTTTTGTCTTTTTTTCTCTCTACTTTAAGTTCGAGGCTTACATTATACTTAGTTTTTTAATATGGTATCTTGGCCATTTAATGATGTTCCATGGCTTGGATCCATTTTACTGTGCTCCATGGCCTAGAGAAATATCTTCCACTGTTGGGATGTAGTACTGTTAGTACAAAATGCTTTGTGGGCCATCTAAATTGAGAACCGATACTCAGTACTCATGAGAATCATTGGACTTTGGAGTAAATTAAACCAGTAAAAAACTTTTTGATTTTTGTTTTAATTATTAATGACTAAGTTGGTTTTCATATGTATCTGACAATTTATTCAAAAGTTAACAGATGATCAATCAATTGAAAGTGATCTTGATGTGTTCTGGTTTGTAGTATTCATTTCAATGCACTTTATTCTATCATGAATCTAAGATGTTACCTGATAGAAGGTGCTGCTACTAAAGCTCTGACTTCTCTCATCAGTACATCTATTAGAAAATCTTAACAGAGCTATAACCTATGTAATTACACGAGGATTCAATGCTGTAATTCTTACTGAAATGTACTTTGCTTTTTGTGCCCACAGATAAGGCAAAGAGGGACGCTTTAAGATCTGCAACACATGTTTCTGAACTTCTGGTTGACACTGTCAATGGAGGAGTTGAAGAATCCTTCATCAACGAGAAGCGTATTGAACTTGAAATACGAGCATTAGCTAGTACTATCATGCGCTATAAGAAGCAAACAAATCAATGGCTGGCTGCTTCCCATGGATTGAATACTATTTTAAAGGTTTTCCCAATAGTACTCTCTGTAGTACATATTCTATATAAGTGCTTTATAGCAACATGTTGGGGGTTCATTGGACGTCTCCATCTAGCAATACTCAAACAAAAATTAAATTTGGTGAATATAAGTTATTTCTGCAAAAGGAGCACTCTACATGCTACTCTCTTGCTCACTTGCCTCTCAGTGATTACTTTGTCCATTCCCCGTAGGTGCCCCTCCCAAAAAAAAAGACTTAGGAGACTCATTAAACTATTGTCTAAAATGTTTTCGGTGCATTTAGCTGTCCTTTTTCATGCAGTATATTTCTAATTATAGTGATCTGTTTCTTCATCATTTGCAGAATCTTCTTTCTCCTGTTTGCCTGTTATGGTTCCTGCAATGATTTAATAACATTTTATATCTAATTCATTTTTACTTCTATTTCTTAGTAAATCTTTTCTTTTCCCATGAGCCTTATCATTTCCATCTACACCGTGTTTCCAGTGGAAATGAGCATTTAGGTTATACATTTCTTTCTTTTCTAGTATCTAGTACTGTCGGTGAGATGAAATAGGATGCAATCATCACCCTTTTTTCTATTAAGAAGAAAAGGATGGGAAGCATAACTAGCTAAAATATATTTTTCTCTTGCCTATCCTAGATTTAGGGAATCATTGGCAGGCCTACTCATCCTTGGAGTATTAGTTATTTGGGTGTAACTGTAGCGGCAATCAGTTTGGGACTATAGGATTCCACTTATATATTATGTCCATAATTTGATAAGATCACAAATTACTAACTCTTCATTTAAATTCTCAGCATCTTGGCACATTTTGTCTGAGCTAATCATTATTGCCTGTGCTAATATGCAGCTCAAACAGTGAGCTGAGTAAACTTCATTTTGCTTTACTTTTTGTGGATCTAATGAAACTGAAAATTGAACAAAGACATTAGGTTTTTGGGGGTGTTTGGTAGCATGTAATCTGGACAGGATTGCATATAATTTTGCAACAGATAATCAGATTATACTATTTGTTTCGCCACTTTCATAGGTAATGCTGCATTACATGTAATGCTGCATTCCCTCAAAAAGTGATAATCTCATTGTCTTGGGGGAGGTGGCTATGTGATTACATATAATTTTACAACCCGCAATCTTACAACAAGATAACTTCAAGATCAAAACACCGCCACCAAAATAAATTAAAATCTATATTAAATAAATTATGGGTAGTCCCAGCTAGTGAAAATAAAAAAGAAAACATGGTGGTTCTAGCTGGTGATGTTACCGAAAATGGTTGGGCCCCAAAATTAAGTTATCCCTATAGAAAATAGACAATAATCAATAAGCAAAAATGGAGGTACTTTGAAAAAATTAGCTTATATTCCATGTAATCTAATTTGTATACCAAACATTGCAATGTAGAATTCCTTGTTATTTTACAACAATATTACTGCACAACCAAATACTACAATGTAGGATTTTCTGTTATTTTATCAGATAATCACATTCCTTCTACAATCACATTACCATAGCAATATTACCTATGTAATGCACCAAATGCCTCCTTACTATTATTTCTATGTCTAAGATAAATGGTTATTTGAGTTGCAGGAGATTGGAGACTTTGAGAACTGGATGAAGATCATGGACTTTGATTGTAAAAGCATCAATGCTGCAATTCGCAACATTCATCAGACATGACTGCATGCACCAGACAACAAGAGACATTACCTTGCCCAATCAATCTTGTGAATCCCCTTGGACTATGTCATGCTGAATTTTGGTTTTTTGAAACCATTCTTGGCTGCTTTTTCATCAGTTACAACCATTACTGCAATTGGTGCTTCTGCAATTTCCTTTTTTCTGTGTAAAATTGTCATCATTTGGATGTATCAACAATCATAACAACCATACTGATTCTTTATACGTAACTTGTATAGAATTTGTGATCCTACATGGATTTTTTGTGGTGACTGTTATGATACCTGCTCACCGGGTAAAGAGATGTAAGCTGATGGATGTAGTTCTCTTCTGATACCTCTGCAACATCTATTAATGAAGACAAGCTAAAAGTCGAAGGGCTTAAATTATTCACAGTCAATTAGAGTATTCACTGTGGTTGCATCATGAAAATGATCTTGCTGCAGGAACCAATCTATTTACTTTAATTGATGTACCATCAGCATGTTGATCATATTGTCTGAAACAAACATGCTATTGTTCTTTTCTCTGATGTACTCTAGCAAATGTATGGTTTACGAGTCAGATTTGGCAGGCCCACTTATAAATTTAGTTGAAGTTATTGTAAATTATGTGTTAATATATCTTTAGGAGATTCTTTTGATTATGCTGTCGTGCAAGCAACCATCCCGATTCTTAATTGAGAAATGCGGACAGATATCAACCATCACTCAATTACGAACAACCGGACAGAATTCGGTGTTAGGCAGCATCAAGTTGAAAAAATTATATTGAATGATATGATGGTCCTGTCTTTGATGGGAACAGAGGCAGGATAGCTGATGCCAGATCTGTCACATTCCGCAGAATTTCATCCTGCAACATGCATCGATCTTGCAGTAATTATTTTAACAATTCCCAGTTGGCTGCTTTCCCGCTTTGCGATGTGCTCGGGATTAATTCCCTTCCATGCTTGTCTGTCACCGAATTTTTGTGTCATGCGACACCTCGCAACACTTCGAAAACTTACAAGCATATGATAAACATTCTGTTGGGGTGAGCAATGAATTGTATGTGTTGCTGAGACAGTCTGTTGGGGTGAGCAATGAAATGTATGTGCTGCTGAGAGAGAGAGTAGCATGTTATGTTGCTCGACCCAATGACCTCTGTGCACGACAGTATGAGTGCAAACTCCAACAGGGTCCATGTAGCTGGGAATCGATTTCAGATACTCTCAAGTTAAAAGTAACGATAAATGATAATGACAATAATAACAGCAACAGCAATAATAATAAAAATAATAATAATTCAGTTCAATCACCTGCTGTCTGTTTATCAAGGAAGGGGACATGTACAGCTTGATCCAGTCCTATCACCTGCCATTGTATGATACTTCAAATAATTCAGTTCAATCACCTGCTGTCTGCTTACCAAAGAAGGGGACATGTACAGCTTGATCCAGTCCAATCACCTGCCATTGTGTGACACTTCAATCATATGATGCATGGAAAAAGGATGGCAGGTGATGCGACCTGAACCAGACCAGAAACTCTCAATTCAGACACAAAATGGATAAGATCGGGACTTAGGATGGTGATGCACCAACCAAAACCGGAGTGATGCACCAATTCAAACGGATAAGATGATCCAAACCGCATCCCTTTGGTTAAATAGTGATTTGACATAGAAAATTGACTTAAATTATGAGATGATCAGAATCTTCTTTAATTGGTACCTATTGGACCATATTTTGTCCATGTGGCCAATTTTCAAGAATGTGGCAAATGCTTAGCATCATGACCTAATGATCTGAAGCATGAGATCTGGACAACATCATGTGACCTGAACAATGCCACAGACATCGGCACCTAGCCGATTACTAAATGAGATTGGCAATTTGATAAGATCGACACTATCGGTATCTATCGATCCCGCATCATTCCCGCCCCAGCTTCCTATAAGCCATCCCTTAAATTGGATGCTTTCGAGAGCACTCGGCGAGGAGACGTGTCCCTTAAATTGGATGCTTTCGAGAGCACTTGACGAGGAGACGTGGATAACTGGCTTTCCAATAACCTGCTGACATCCCCTACATGGGCTCTGACAGTCACAACTTCAACTCCAGTGACATCCACTGTCCTAACTCTGATAGCCACTCTCCAAACGTCGATAGGCACGAACGGCTTGACAGACTCTCTTTTGCAAAAAGAGGAAACCAACCGAAAAAATGGAGAGATTCTAGACCCTACACTCTCTTATCTTCTTCCTCTACTGTTCTCTCTCTCCGACTGTTACTGACTTAACTATTAGAGGATCTTCCGTCGGAGAATCCCCACCTTCTTCTCCTGCAGACTTTTTTATAAGATTTCAGATTCCAGATCGAAATCCAGCTACTACTCCAGCTTGATGCGCATCCCTTAGCCATTCTGCCACCTCATCATGCCATCGGAGAGGCGCAGCCTCAAAAAGGAACGTCTCTGATCAATCTTAGACACTTATTGAACTTTTCTCGGTGGATGATACAATTTCAAGCGGGGTCAGGCCTAAAATTTCTAACCGGAAATTTAAAACAAACCAGCAACGTTAGGTCGTCACCCAAAAAAAAAAAAAAAAAAGCCCAACAACGGTAGGTATAATAAACACACCCAACCCACTAGTTGCATCAGCGGTGCGTAAGTCTGCGTTACGTGCCGATCAAGTGCAAGGCCGATCACTTTCCTGGGTTTATTAGCCAAGGAAAGGTCAAGTAGGTTGATCACTTCCCTAGGTTCAGCCAAGGAAAGACAAAAAGAACAAAATAATTTTCCAACAGCGCAACCTTATTTCTTTTATAGTTTTATCACCATTACAAGACCTTGAGGACAAAACACAGAACAAGAGAAGGGGAACTTGTTCCTCCTCTTAGGTGTTGTTACATACTTAAACTTCTCAGTCGATCTTCCTACGGTAGTCAAGAGAAGGGGAACTTGACCCTTCTCTTAGGTGTTGTTACATACTTAAAGATAGACTTCTCAGTTGATCTTCCTACAGTTAGTCCTGATCTCCCCACTGGTACCAGTGAGAGGACTAATGTTCCCCATATTCACCATGGCAGCAGCAAAGTCACTATAAAACTTGGCAAAGTTATTAGCGTAGGTGGTGACTTGGGAATCGGTGGAGCCACCATTATAGAGCTGTTGGTCTGAGTGGAGGAGGCCCTTCTTGTTCACCAGATCCTTGTAGTAGAAGTTGTCGACGATGGTGGGAGTGATGGCATCGAGAGGGGAGAGGTTGTCGTCGCCCCCGGAGCTCGGGCAGTTGGATTTTAAGGAGGTGGCTAAGGATGCGTCGATGTTGGTCTCGTTGTAGAGTCGGGTCCGGAACACAGTGCACCTTGCCTGCCCTATGGTGTGTGCCCCTGCCAAAAACCAGATGTGAGATATAAGGGAAGAAGAAGAAGAAGAAGAGTGGCTATATTTGGTGCAACCAGAGCTCAAAATTGGATATTAATATAAGAACGGGTCAGGCCTGTTGACCCTCCCACAACCAGCAAAGTTGTTTCACAAATATGCCAACTTTCTGACTTGTAATGTTGCCTGGACTCCATGTGTAGCATCCCACTTCAAGTGGTCGACAAAATTAAAGGAATATACTGGATGATAGAAGTATAGTTTATGAGTTTACTTGTGATTTTTGTGTTTCTCAGTTATCTTTCGAACTTCTTTTTTTTTTTTTTTTGAATGGTAATGGAGGGAATAGCTATCCAGCTTTTATTACTCATTTAAAGTGAACAAACTTCTAAAGGTGAAGGAAGCTAAATGGAACTTATTTAATCATTAGGTACAGGATTAGCAACACTCACAAGTGCAACTTGGCATAAATCTCAATTAGCATGGACAAATATGCTGATAAATATGACCTTGTACGAAGCCTTAAAAATAATGGCCTATCAGATCTAGGATTCCAACTCAAACCTAACTGAATTTAATTTGTAGGTTAGTGGCACCTAACCTATGCATCCAACCTACAGACATAATTCACCATACCAAATGTCCTGTTTCCACCAAACGATCCCTAGGCCCCTGTTACAATCATCAAGAGCCTCTCACCGCAGGCTATCTGACAAGTAGACGTCTAAGAAATTTATTTGGATGTTGATGATAGTTTAGAGCAAATAGGTGGCAAAAAGACATGCAAAAATTACCTGAGAGAGCTACCATATCGGTGGTACTGAGACCCTTCTTGGAGAAGGCTGATATCAGAGCACTTAGATCCGAAGTTGGGCTGGGGATATCACTGTTTGCGCCACTGAAGCTTGCAGTTGTTGCATCCCTCCTTCCTAGTTGCACAGCCCATGAAGGGCCTCCCAACTGCCAAGAAAAAGTTCCACCAGCTTCTTTTCTTCAGCCACATATGATGATTTAATGTAATACTGATCACAACTAATTAATTGAAGGCACCCATATTGAAATATAGAGAAGAGAAAGATTTTTTTTGTTTTTCTGCAAAAAAAAAACCTCTGTATTTGATTCAGGAGAGCTGATTAGAACTTACTGCAACTACGGAGTCGCGGGCGGCTACAGCAAGAATGTCAGCACATGACACAACTTGCGTGCATATGGCCTCAACCTGGGATTTAATTGTGTCGATCACGTCAAAACCTCTGACAGAGTTATTGTTGGGACCTGCAGTCTTCTCGCCAGTGAAGGTCGGAGTGTCGTCCAAAAGAATGGATCCATCGCAACCCTGTAATTGTCACAGAAAACCACAACACTAGTTAGAATTAATGACTTATTTTTTCAGCTTCGTTAACTAAATGACATGATGATCAATAAATGGGTCAGTTGTTAAAGGATTGAAATGAGGAGTGCAACCCAAGAGCATTTGGATAAAGGGGTTGCAGAATTATATGAAGATGGCCTTTTATTCTGGAATTTTAATATTGTAAATGCCTTAATTAGCATATACATATCTGCATGACCAAAAGGCAAAATAACCCTACGTTCTCATTTAGCTAGCTATCATAGCGCACCTCATGTAAGCCAGCATATAGTTGCAAGATAAAGTCACGTATAACTGACTTCTCACTATCTTTCAACATCACTTTGGTATTTGTTTTGATGGAATTCAACATCATCGCTTTTGTAATCTTTACTTCATTACACTTAAAGATATGGACAAAAAAAAAATTACGAAGCAAAGATAAAAGGATAAAACTTCGCTTCACAGATGCATGAAGAATAATGCTAAACTTATGAAACTTTCACCGACTTTTATAGCACATGTTGCAATAGTTTAGCCATGGAACAAGGAAGACATGATTGAAAAATGCAGGCACGACATGAAGATTTCATGTTGGACCAAGTGGTGACAGTAGATACTAGAAAGCTCAGAAAGGTGTGAAATCCACGAGTTATGTGTCTGTTGGTCCTCATGTTGTAGAGTGTATAGTCCATCTATTTGTTTGCCTATTGTGAAATCTTTCTTTCTCTAAAAGGTAGGAATCTATCTACTTCATTTCTATCTTACTCTCATTTGATCAAAAAAAAAAAAAGAAAAATCTACTGGCTATCAAGATGTAGTTCGATGATAATCGTACCCTAAAAAAAGATGTAAAAAAGGGCTAGCAACCTAAACTAATTGATGGTAATTACAAGATGATATATATAAGAGTGGGTTTTGTTAACACTTGCATTAACAAAGCAATCATGGAAATGGAGCCGGAGCAGAGATGCTCCCATGCGGCGCTCTTTGAACACTGCAGCCCTGACTGCGTTTTGGATGGTGTATAGAGCTCCGGGACATGATGTCTCGTAGAACGTTGGTGACAGCTGCGCTGAAGCTAATGCAGCAAAGAAGAAGAACGCCAGGGAGTAAGACATCGCATGCATGGAAACCATTGTTAAACAAGTAATAAGAATAAGGACTTAAGAGCGGATGGAAAGAAACGTTGCATTATCATGGGTATTTATAGGCATGCAAAGCTGTTTAGCCACCCCATGGCATGCCTTTTAATATTCTTGTTTCGAGAAGAATACCTTTGAATATTCTTGGATGCACCATGTTGCATTAAGCTAAGGTTGGGTGGTCAAAGTCCGAACGCATGAAGGGTGGAGCAAGAGCAGGCCTACACTTTCCCCATGTACCAGTGGTTTGGTCCTCTATATCCAATTCACCTACCCCAGACTACAAAAATAACCTGAAATAGCATTCGTAAGTATGCTTTGGGGTGTCTTCTATAAGATTCGGGACATCTATTGCAAGGCGAATAGTGCGATGGATTAGGTGACCTCATTTATTGCTCAACATTCTTGTGAAGTTTGAAATGATATCTCCCTTTTGCCAATATTTTTCTGAAATATTTTTTTTCTAATTTTTTGAACTGTACTCATACTATAGTTCTACGAAACAACCGCCTTACAAAAAAAAAAAAAAAAATGTAGCATTCATTAGTTGAATATTCTCAATACAAGGCCCACACATCACTGCATAGTGGGCCTGTCCATTATCAAAATTAGTCAATTTCATTGATGGAACCAATTAAATCTCATATTTTAGAAATGTAGACGTGTTATTATTCTATACAAGGATATCTTATTTGCGTTATATGGATAACATATCTTACTACTAGGTCAGTAGCATCATGGTGTTATAACAGTACATAGGTGTGTACCAATCAACATTGCATTAGGAGCGAGGTGATGCTGTCTCCAAAGTAATTCACTTCCTGTTCCATCATAGATCAAATAATGGATATATCAAAAGAGTATACAACGGTTCAGATACAAAAATTGAAGACAAAACAAGTATCCTTGCCTCACATCATTGATGAATTTGGGGTACTAGCTATGAAGTATGGTCTTGATTGATTGTCACATGTGCGTATATGGATGATATTGGCAGGTCTAACTCCAACAAAATGACTTGAAATCACCTTGGTCAACAAATAACAAGCTCTCTTTTGTTCTTTTGGTTTGAATTGTGTTCTTGTACATCAATTTAATTGTTTCTGCCTAATCCTATTGTTTGTACTGTTAAAATACGGTGCTTGCTGGGCTTGTTATGCGAGAGGGATAATCGTGTCCTTAGTTAATTAATCAGCAGATCTTAGAAAGTCATCATAGGAATACATTAGTTAATCTGGAAATGGGGGTGGTTGATTTGGGAGACCATGCCACTAGGGAGGGAGGTCTTTGATAAGGTGTGAACGGAGGTAACCTAAAAGAATCTAATTTGGTCGATGAATTAGGCACGGCTTTCCAACTTGGCCTAGCTGTATGTCACATATGACTAATGTTTGCTTATTCCCCACTAGGAACCTTCTCATGTTTGTCCAAATCAGTTGCTACTTTCAAATAATGGTACCCAAACTTCTCCATTATAATGTTGCGGATTAGCTATTCCCCATCCAAGTAACCGAGCAAGATGGGTTTTGCCCTTGGACATGGATTAACGTATAGAAAGCTATTACATGCATGAAAGGCTCTTTATGGATAATGAATCGACTGGAGCATCTCTTTATGCCTCCCATTTCTTGACTCTTTGTGACCTCAACACCATTGCTTACTGGCCTCCTCTTTCTGTCACATCTTCATGCGGGGACCAACCACATGGATGATCATATATTTTGTTTTCTTATCGAGTGTGGGAAGATATAACATCATTATGCTAATTCAGCTGATTTTAGTTTTAAAATGAGATGAAAGTGCCCTCACAACCATCCACCCGCCCCTATACTAATGTCTTTTCGAACTTTTGTTTTTTTTTTTTAAAAAAAAATCTTGTTTTTATTTTGAATTATATAAAAAATAAAATCCTCGATTCCACATTTGTGCTCAAATCCAGTTGTGGACCAGAGTTTTGGTGGCCTGTTTTCACGTGTTACCTCGTTACTTGTTCGCAATATTTTACTGTAAGTTTCTCCTAGAAAAAAATATATTTTAGGGTAAGTTGGCCCTACTCTTCTTTTTGTAATTTGCACTGCCGCACTAGGTAGCATTGGGCTTCGAGATTAAGCCTCAACCTTGCCACCCTTTGACATCCGAGGACAAGGGGCCAATAATGGTTTCCTTTAATCCTTGGGAGAGATGTGGGGTGGTTGGGAGTACCTAAAGGCACTTTATGAAAGTCTTCGGCTCCTCCATTTTGATGATATGAAAAGATTTGGGTGGGAAACCACCACGCTGTCAGCTTCAAGATGCTCTACAAAAGTATCAAGTCATGAAATTGGAATCTGGAAAGGATGCAAATGGATCAGATGGACCCGGAGCAGACCATACATGTCCTGTTTCTTGCAAAACCATACCCGAAATTAAGATCAAAATGTTAGGCTCCCAGAGCCGGCATGGTTTCCAAATTAAGAACCGCTAACCAACCAGGTTGGGAGTTAGTTGGGTCTCGTAAAAATTGAACCTGGTTTGATTAATTTATGACCTGACTAACATTAGTTCCAAGCCCCTTCGACCCAGTTTCTTATCTTCCATTCCCATGGACCCCAGTTACGGCAATCCCCAATAAAATGGAACTGAGTCAAGAAAAGAAATAGAGCTGATTCATTTTTGTCTCATAATGCTGAAGTACAGATCAGTAGTAGCAATGTCAGTGAACTGCTAGTTTCACATTCACAGAAGTACAATCAATAGGTGAGTGATACATTGGCCAATTTTACATTGGGAAGGCAACCTTAGATCTTGCCGAAATCCCCAGGTACCTCTCATATGGTGACATTGTACATGGTTCCCTGGGTTAGCATTTTGCTGGTATCTTACTGTATGGTCGAATCCCTCAGTAGGCCTGTGCCCCGCTGCCATTCCAGTCGCTCTCTGAGACAACCTCGACAGAGTTTAAAGATATCCATATATCCAACATAGATTCTATTCCAGTTCGCTCTCTGACACAACCTCCTCAGGCAGTTCAAAGGCATCGATCTCTGCAAAGTAAGCTTTCTGTTTCTCAATAAAATCTTTAGGCAGCATTGGTTTGCTGACGGCTTCAGGCATTGTGTAGCGCTGCTTCTGTGAATATATCAAGGAGAAAGATTTAATACCATGCTACGTTCCAGATATCAGTAATATATCCACCACAAAGCATGACTCCAGTAGAGAGAACTAACGCAAGTTGGACAGAATAAAAGAAAATGGAAGTGATATAGTCACATAGAGAAGAATAAGGAATTATATAATTTATGAGAAGAACCAAAAGGTAATACTTCAATCGCAGCAAGAAAATAATAAATATTCTGCAGATACTACAACCAAAAATAGACCAATCTAAGCACTTGCGCCCCACCTCATGATAAAGAAGCATAATATCATTCCTCAATGCTCAGCTGCCTCATTCATGACAAAAAGTATCAAAGTCCCGCTTCATACTGTTAAACATTGAGCAAACCCAATTTATGGGGAAAAAACAATCAATGTATTTCTCTTTACAATTTATTCTACATTTTTCCCAATCAACTACTAATTTAATATTTAGAAATTTTGGGGTCAACAAACTGGACGTACAAGCTCAGAGAAGGGTGGGGGGGGGGGGGGAGGGGAGAATGCATGCGTTTGCTAAAATATTCTGGCAAAAGTGGATGGTGAATCTAAAAAATTGCTCATGTAATTCCTGTTTACATATGTGCAAGTGTAGACCTTAATAGGGTCTAACTGATAACCAACAAAATCTGCATCTAGACTGAAATGGCTTGCCCTTTATGCGAAACAGGGAGTGTAATAATGATATGGACAATGATTCCTGCAAGAACTAAGACCAGCTGAAAGATGCTCAAGGGTGATCAAAGAATTGAGATAAGTTTTTTCCTCTCAAAAAAAAAAAAAAAAAAAAAGAAATAACTTCATCCAGTAAGTGGCAGACAGGTATCTTTTGTAGCATGATTCCAAATAACCCAGAAATCCAGTAAGTGGCACGGAGAATGCATGCGTTTGCTAAAATATTCTGGCAAAAGTGGATGGTGAATCTAAAAAATTGCTCATGTAATTCCTGTTTACATACGTGCAAGTGTGGACCTTAATAGGGTCTAACTGATAACCAACAAAATCTGCATCTAGACTGAAATGGCTTGCCCTTTATGCGAAACAGGGAGTGTAATAATGATATGGACAATGATTCCTGCAAGAACTAGGACCAGCTGAAAGATGCTCAAGGGTGATCAAAGAATTGAGATAAGTTTTTTCCTCTCAAAAAAAAAAAAAAAAAAGAAATAACTTCATCCAGTAAGTGGCAGACAGGTATCTTTTGTAGCATGATTCCAAATAACCCAGAAATCATGGTGGCCCAAAAAAGCAGGTTAAATCTCCCATCATAATGTGAAACCAGTAATGACATTTCCTCTGACCCTGGATATGCCCACATTTTCATGCGCAAGCAGAAAACAATTTTTACTTTATCTCTACTACTTGCATTAAAAATAATGAGATGCAGTAAGGACCATGGACTGAAGTACCCCATATGTCGCTCAACTACTTCAGCTCTCAAGGAAAAGTAGCTTCAATTAAGCTGCAGAACACAAGAACTCATGTATTTCTTCCTGATATGGATTTCATTGAACCATTGAAATATGTCCATCAATTGAACATATTCTACATCCCAAATCTTTTTGTGAATACATGCAATATTGATCAGCACCAATGCATATCCTACCAAACCCTAAATTATCATGAGATGGGTCAACAAAGTGAGTAAAAATTAAATAAAATCTCAAACCACAGACAAATGAATAATATCTCAGCAATACCAACAAAGATACAAAAAGTGTGTTCCACAATGCTTATCTTCCCCCTCCAAATGATTGGCAATTAACATACTAAAACTAGTGAAGAACATGAGATATCTACCAATTCAGGAGCATATAACAAACAATGTAACCAAACAGTTAAAGCAGAGAGCTGAAGGTGTATGATTGGCTGCCAACCTACCGTTCACTCAACTTGCCCAGGCTTAAAATTCTTGGCCCAACGTCAATTTGGGACAGCTTCAGACCTTGGCCTGATAACAAGCGGTGCCAAATCTTTCTATAGATTGCTTCTTTCGCCTCTTTCGCCGTCAAACTGCCTAAGCGAGGAAGGTGATCGAAAAAGAAAGAAGATGAGTTCTTCTTTCTTTTATCACTTAGGAGCCGTGCCAGATGAAAGTCTCATGCACGGTCTTGAATGAGAGAAAGGAAGAATCCTCATCCCCAAAAGGCTTACATATATCACATAACTGGGAATACATACAGGCAACCAAAGCAATTGCCCTGAATAGGAATGCTCTACCTACATATGTGGTAGGCAAAATAAAGATTAATGAAGCCGACAACAGATTGTGGGGACAAGCCTTGGCAGTTATGGTTATGGCATATTGTCTTTTTGGTTATTTATCCAAGTTTAGTTAGTAGTTTCCTAAAGCATTGAAGGATCAAAGTAGTTAAGCCCATTCAAGCAAATCTTAGGCTATCTAATGGTTTGCTCAATGTCGGTCTGAAAGTCAGGTCCTAGCTTGAACTGAAAGTGCATGCCAAGATTGCCCAAGAATAAGCTCTGAAAGTGCAT
The DNA here is from genome assembly GCF_000442705.2 of Elaeis guineensis. Classification (NCBI taxonomy): domain Eukaryota; kingdom Viridiplantae; phylum Streptophyta; class Magnoliopsida; order Arecales; family Arecaceae; genus Elaeis; species Elaeis guineensis. The sequence continues at coordinate 41,447,116 of NC_026002.2, forward strand.
GCCAAGAGCAACCTCTCTTCCAACTAGGTCCAGACTGCCTGATGTGCATCACCATGTGGAATAAAGACCCCCCATGTAGAATAAACTAACCATAGCAAGAGCAGAATGCACAGCATAGACATCACCAATCTATCCTATGGAATACTTTCTTGAAAGTTGTAACTACAAATTATATTTCAAAAAAAAAAAAAAAAAACATGACAACTTGTCTTAAATTTGATTGTTAACAAGGTTTTAAGCTATTTTTCCTGATTCTACATGAGGGCTTGCCCTCTGGAAAACTCACGAAGTATCAAAAATCAAATGGAGACCTAATAATATTTCTAGGGAACATAAGGAAGAGGTGCTTACAGCAGAAGTTTCCAAGGTGCTAATTATTGTTATGATTTATTAAATGTTTCCTCTTCAAATGTAGCTAGTAGGGTGTATTGATTTTACAAAGAAATATATGCACATCATCTCGCCCGACAGGTCCTGGGCAATGAAGAACCTTTGCTAACTTCAAGCAATTAACAGATAATAATCACAGTTATCAAGATTGGCACGCCACTCTATGCCATACAACATGGACTATGCCAGCACCTGACAAACAAGTGGCATGGCTGAGTGCCCAAATCAGAGCCAAGGGAACCTGTATCTATGCATGCCGAGCACTGGCACAGCATGGTACGGCATGTGCTATGTCAATTGTGCTAGGCCATCACTGCATTGGCAAATGCTAATTAAAACCTTGATTATTATCTTTCTATGCAAAATATGCAAATCTACCATAAAGGTAGCTAATCGAAAACACATATCAAACCACTCTATAGATATGAAATATCTATTTGTTGATTTAGTTTCAAACTTAACTCTTTAAAATAAGTTTTCATTTCAAGAAAAATATTTTGAAACAAAGGTCAGTGTTGCATTGCATGAAGAAGCAATCTTAGATCTGAGTTTAGCTTAGATATATACTGCAAATTACGAATGGAACTACTAAGTATCGTAGAGTATCAACAACAAAGTAAATGCAATGAACTGTACGGCTGAAAACAAAGATGATAATGGGAGTTAGAATCTTAGCTGCAACAATAAGAACAAAATTGCATTGCACAATGTGGCCAAGCAAATTACTCATGAAAACTCTGAAGTTATCTATCCAATGTATGCTAGGATTTACTATGATAAAAACTTAAAGGGATTTGAAGTTCACCTTTTGAGCCAGCATTATGCTTTCTTGACAATAGGGCCCATGCCTGGTATGGCGGCTTATTATCTTGCTATTTCAGTTGTGGTTGAGAGTTTGTTCAAAATCATTATAAATGAATATCATAGACTCTTGATTTATGTAGTTTCACAATTTTATGCATATCGTAGTGAGTAAAGAAATCCTACTGAGCTTTGGTCAAGAGCAAAAGCAACATTGATGGTACAGAATGAAGCAAACACAGGATTTACTAGACTAAACAAATCCATGCATCTATAGAGTCACATTTGTAACCAAGTCAACACATTTGTTTTAACCCATGCCACTGCAAAAGAGATTGAGATATCCAGCTGCGAGTGAATAGTTCAGATCCAACTGGTAGTGAGCTAAAATGCACATGTTTTATCCAGTTCAAAAGTACCTCCTTATCCACATTGTGCTTAGGTATGTCAAGCAATTTCAAGTAGTTTATAAATAAATAGAACTTGTCATAATCATATAGGTCCAATTATGCATGATTTTGACAAGATCTAATATTTCAGAAATAGATGCACTGAAATCTTGTCTTCAAATTTTTTGGTTGTTGCAGAAACTTTATTTATAATATCCATAATCGTGCATATAACATTATATACAGATACAATCACTTGCTTATGCATGCATTTCTGTAAATCATAAAATGCCAAAATGTATACATTTACAATTTTTCAAGTTGGATTTTTTTTTTTTTTAATACACAACGATGATCATATGAAAATTTATGTATAATTTTATTAATAGAAAAGGGCTTCTCCAGATAAAGTGAGCTTTCTTTGAAGCCTCTATTTTGATGCCTTTCTTGACAGTATAACATCCAACGACTCATGTTTTGTCTTTGTTGATGATGTATGGTTTGTTGATTACATTAACTTTCAGTAGCCAATGGCACATCTATCGCACAACATGAATCTGAAAGTTGTAACATGTCAAAAAAAGGATTATTGTGTCAGTTTCAGATAAACATATTAATAATAAAAAGGCTTGAAAATTATTTCTTATGGCTGAGTCTCTTATTGTGCAATTGAATAAATCCTTTCCAGAGAGATTTCAATGAACAACAATGCACAAGAACTCTGCCACGCAAACAACAGAGCGAATTCTTGGACCTCATCAGAATTTACTATAGGAATGTGAAGATTGCTTATATAAGCAACCAAACAAGCAAAGAGAACCAAGATAGCTTTTCCTATGCATGCCCTCTAACTGGATTTGATATCCAATGAACATTTCCATTCCTTGAAAGAAAGCATGTCCAGGATTCTTGCTTGAGGATCTTTTCGAAGTAGCAGTCCCTTGGGTAAACATGAATGGATTTTAAAGCAGTTGCCATAGGTTCAAAGATTCATAGATGTGTTTAAAACATTGGTAAGTTGATTTTATAAGATACATATACGAAAACTAGCACTATGCCTGTCAAAAATGACATTGATAAAGAGTAAGAAAGTTAAGACAAACCTTTTTGGCTTTTTCATAAGGAACCGAAAACGCTTTAGGGTGATCAACTTTGTCATTGTCCATCACCAGTTTTCCCCTAGTAGAAAGATATGAAACATATCATATAATATAAAACTGACTGCATTTTATCTAAAAAAAAAAATGTTTGGTTTGAACATCTTTTTGCCAAGCATAGCTTTCATGTATTCTAACTTGTAATACCTCCAGTTTCTCATGCAGATAACACACACAACAAAAAGTCATTGAGAGAAAGAGTACATGTAATGTTCCGGTTACTTAAGTTTAAATATTAACATATATACTATGGGGAGAATTTTTCGTCGAGCATGTAATGATCCAGTCTAACATAAACCAACCATGCTTATGCAAATAAGCTTGTAGACTACGGTGCCCGTATCATTTTAAACCTCCCTTCATAACACAATACAATATCAGCTATAAGATGCAATAATCCATGCATATGTGGGGAAGAACAACAGTTTTGATTGGTCCTGGTCTCCAATCCTACCAGTTCTCCTGCTTCACACATACATAGACTCACATGCATGTGTACACAAGGACACATACATAACCTAGCATGAACCATTAGCATGAGAATAAATTATAAAATAAAAACTTCAGACATAACTTATAATTTTTTTATTAAAAAAAAAAGAGAGATCATATTACATACTTTATACTTCTATTTCTTAGCACTGGTGGACAACTCAATGTAGTGGAGGGTACAGCCTTTTCCTTACACTTTCTTCCTGCTTCTTTCCCCTGGCATGTTCTTCCTGCTGCTTTTTCCCTGCACCGTCTTCTTTCTGCAGTTTGTTGTGTGTAATCTATAGAATGGTCTGATTTGTCATGTTGAGCAGCATTATCAACTGCAAAACATAAATTCAGAAGTCTATGAAAAAAACAGTTACTAATCCTCAAATAGCAACAGAAGCAAAACATAGTCCAAAAAGTCAATTGTTTGTGGCTCAAATTATAAACAATTCTTTCCTTAAAAAGAATTATGAACAATTCCATGAGTTAACAAACTGGAGTGAACTCTTATTATTCTAGAATCATCTGTAATGTCACAACATGCATGTAAAAATATTTAAAACAAGTAGTAATTAAGAACAAGAGGAAAAAGATACTGCAGCCATGGGTTTCCCAAAAAAAAATTGTGCCAAGCATCCTAAGAGTAGGATTAACTTAAAACCCTAAGGAACTCAAGGAACAGGACAGGGCATATAATACTACAAAATAAAACATCATAATTTCATATATCCTAGAGTTACACAAAAAAGAACGTACATTCAAAGTCCACTTATACTACAACCTTCAATGGAATTCCTCTATAGACCCAATAACTCGCAGTACTAAACTCTACAAGCAATACTGCAAGTTCCCAAAGAGCACAAATTATTCAACTTTATTGTCCACTTCTACAAGAACTGTTACTTTAATTTCCTAGGAACAATGGATGAACCATCGGCCATTACTAAACATGGACAAACCACTAAAAATGTAATACAACCTTGGCTGGAATCCTATCGATCCAATCTCAGTTTCTAAACCTCTGAAGAACCTAAAATATGTGATTAATCTGTTTGCAGACAAAAGAATTTCTGGACATCGACGGCATCTACAGCCCATATCTATTTTCTCAGCAAGGTCGGAAACCCAGGACCACGATAAATGGAAGAAGTTCCCAACAAATCTACATGCCCTAGCTTTCTAGAAGATTCGAGAACTCGAAACAGCACGGGAAAGAAGAACTCACCGGAATCCAAGAAGGTTTCCCTCGATCTAGGAGTGGGTGTGACGACAATTTGAGCTTCATGGTCGTCGGAGCCGCTGGAATTGAACCCGGAGTTCGATCTCGCAGAGGCCTCGTCGGGGTTCGAGGATTGGGGCGGGGTGGGATCGGAGGATTGGGGTTTCGGCTTCGGCTTGGGATTGCGGTAGGGTTTTAGGGGAAAAGCGACATGGGAGGAGGAGGAGGACGAGAGGGAAGAGGTGGTGTTGGTGAGGTCGAAGAGGGGTTTTCGCTTGAGATTTCTCCTCCTCTGGGATCCACGGCTTTCCATTGAGAAAAAATGGGTTCCTGGTTAGTAGCCTCACATTGGAAGTCGAACGCCAAGAACGAGCGGGAATTTGGCTTGGGGTGAAGAAACCAGACAAAGGCGAAGGGATGGAGGATAATAACTGGAATTAAGCACGTAGGCTTTGAACCTCGTGCACACTTTCATGATCACTTGTAAACATACCACTGAATACACGTGGGATTTGAGATTTGTGCATGGGATACTTCGACCGTTCTGTTTCAAGCTGACATAAGTATCGGCGGAGATACTGCCAGTTTGCAACGATTTTACGGTGGAAAAGGACCATTTAGGAGAAACTAGCCCCCGCACTGAATGCGCCCCATCAATCACAGCCATTCATTTTAATCGATCTCATTCATCAACAAATGATTGTGATAGGCGATATACAAAGCCATATGATGCATATAGTATACGAAATAATTTGTTCTTTTGTATAACATATCAAGGTGATTCTTTTATTTCTCCCCTTCTTTTCAAATTTTTTAATCCTAACGTGCATTTGGTCGGTACTTATGGAACACTTGGAATCTCTTTTCAGACAATGAGTATGCATGTAGCATGATCAGATCATGTTACCTCATGGCAAATAAAATTAATTGGATATATGTTGATATCCTATAATTTAAGAAATCCATATGAGTCATGTTGGATATAAAATACCCCCAGTCGAAGTTCGTGTCCGGAATGACCCTCCCGGGATTCTACCGACGTCCGACCTTCGACGACATCTTTCTGAACCTCTCCGGCGGCCGAGCCTCCGCAACGTTCCCAAGTCCTGCCGACGGATAAACCCCCACCAGTGTCGACCGGATTCTCCACAACGGACGGACTCCATCCAAGTTTCTACGGTGGTCGAGCACCTTCTAGACTTCGTCCGAGCTCCTACGGGAGCCGGACTTCTTCCCCGAACTTCGACTGCAGGTAGACTTCGTCCGAGCTCCTACGGGAGCCAAACTTCAGCCCCAAGCTCCTATCGCAAGTGGGCCTCATCCGAATTCTGGCAAGAGCCGGACTCCGAGCCCCCACCACAAGCGGTCTACTCCGAATTTCTACCACAAGCGGTCTGTTCCGAGTTACCACTACAAGCGGTCTGCTCCAAATTTCTACTACGAGCGGTCCACGTCGGATTTCTACTGTAAGCCTCCACCTGAGCTTCTATTGTGAACGAATTCCTTCCGAACTTCTATTGCAGGCAGGCTTCGACCGAGCTTCCTCGACAAATGATCCCCATCCGGGCTTCTACGGAGATCGGACTCCGATCGAACTTCTGTAGCGGACAGATTCTGGACGAACTCCTACGACACACGGACTCCAGCAGTCGGACCCCTCCAGCGGATGAACCTCTCCAGTGCCATCCGACACCCACTGTCGGTCGACCTTCTGCCGAATTCTGCGTGAAATCGAACTTCGTCTACGGAAAGCCTCTGACCGAGCTTCTACAGCAAATGACCCTCGCCTGCAGTACTAGTGCCCAAGGCACCCAACGGTGGAGGGCTCGCCAGCAACATCCGAGGTCCTCTCAGATGGAGAGCTACCTCTCTCTGCCAGACACCTCAACCGAGCTTCGACCGACAGGCCTGGACTCCCTAGCAGGCCACAGTAATGGCCACGACTCTACTCCACTTCCTGTGACGAATTCCGCACGGCTCCACCACTCTCTAGCAAGTCGCGATAACAGACACTACTCCACTCCCCGCGACAAGCTCCACGTGGCTCTGAACAGCCCCTGACGCCATTACTCTCCGCAACAAACTCCTTACGGCCTGAAACGGCCCACTACCAGTCGGTTACAAACGTCGCTATCAGTCTGTTGCATCCTCCGCCTATAAAAAGGAGACCCCAGATATGTTATTTTCTAAGCTCTAATCTCTATCTCAAAACTCTGCAAAAATTTTCATTCGAGCACTCCATTCTTATTGAGACAGAGAACTGACTTGAGCGTCGGAGGGTCTTGCCGAAGCACCTCTAACTCTGGTTTAGACTTCCTTTGCAGGTCCCGACGGCGATCGCGACTCCCTCGACTCCAGCTTCTCCGATGCCGACGGATTTTTGTACCAACAAGTCATAAGAACTATCTTATTCCAAAATAAATACAGCACAAAGAATGCAATATGCATTATAGTATCATGGAAGTTGTATGCACTTAATGGATTCAACATTAATTTATGGATCTTCTTAAATAAGTATTTTTTGTCAAAGATGGGCATATAAGATCTCTCTCCGCAAAAGAATATGTAAATGCTAAAGTTACATCAAAATATATATATATATATATATATATATATATATATATATATATATATATATATTTGATAAAATTTGGTTATGGTTCTCTTAAAAATCTTGTATTCTACGCACATTAATATCTTAAATATATTTAGGTTTTTATGTTGTTAACAACATTTGTCCCTTGTGTTATGCAATAAATAAGAGTGGGACATGTATGTAAAATGATAAGTAATAATTTTAGTGACATTTTCAAATTATCAAAATATTGTTTATGATTTTGTTTAAGATCATTAATCTCTTATTGTTTCTAGATAATGTAGATAATGTATTCAAACTAATGTAACTTTTTGGTGAATAGTTCTCTGCTCTAAATCTTCTCTTTTTTTTTTTCTCTAAAAATTTTTAAAATCTAAAAATCCATTGAAAAATTTTTATTTTGAATGTTTTGATAAACATATGTGTAGGGCTTTCTATCCACTAACTATTTGCTACTTGCATCTAAAACATTTCTATTAAGTGATTTCCTATTTTAAATGTTATTTTTTTTTCTCTAAAATATTCTCAAATATAAAAAATTATTGAGCAATTGCTTTTTTACTGCATTGGATAAACATACAGGCTGGCTTTCTATCCGCAAACTATTTAACGTGCATAGATATTCACCATAGAAATAGCACCATCTTACATCACCTTTTTTTTATTGATTAAAATACTCTATATGGTTAAAATAAAATTCTAATACTATAGAGAGAAGAGTAGATGGGGTGGACTGCTTGCCCGCAGTCATGATATGGATAGCATGGTCGGATGTAACTCGTGCATTTTTCGAGGGAGGTGCGAGAGGAAATAAGAAATTTTTTTTTTTTGGAGGCATGATTTCGCAGTATTCACCGAAGACCGGTTCAAATCTAATAAAAAAAAAAATCTTTTTTTTTTCATCTTTGGAAGAGGTCCAATTGACTGGCTAAATCAAACATGATATTCTATGATATTAGATACTATCTGTACACATAATTTAGCATATATTTGTTGGATGGATCAAGTCTAATTTTTATAGGATGTTTAGCTCAATCCTAGGGGAATATACGTACAGGTCTTAAATAGGTTGCTTTGCACCTTAGTTGAATCGGAATTCCGTTTATTTAGTTTGGTTTTCTTAGTGTAGTTTTGTTTTTCTCAAGGATTACGATGATTGCTTGAGAGGGATGAGGCCAGGGACCACCTCTTGTTTTCATTTAAAGCAAGCATGTGTCACCCTATTTTTGTTTGCTTCATATTATTTCATTTTATCTTAAGAAATGGTAATTATTTAGCAATTGTTTGCAAAAAAAAAAAAAAAAATCACCATATTTCTTTGTGCATCAAATTTTGATTGCACTATAACATAATAAAGTTCCCGCTCGTCATTTAATGACATATGACATATTATTTTTGAGATTTGTACGAGCATAAAATCTGCATGAGGGGTGCAGTTTTTTCTTTTTTTTTTAAAAAAATTATTAAAATAAAAAATATAGAATAAATATAATAAAATAAATAACAAAAATATAATAAAATATAATAAATATAAGATCATAATTATTTTTTAAATTAAATTTTGATATTAATATTATGATGTACTATTGCTATATAAAATTCTAATATTGTACCTACATACATATATATTGATATAATAAAATAAAATATTATTATAAAATAATAAAATCACTATCTAATCTTCATATAATAAAAAATAAAAAAATATTATATTTAAATGATATTGAAATAAGATATAGTAGAGCCATTAGTAGCCCCACTTTTATTTTTAAGTAAGATCATAATTATAAGACATAAAATAAATTTAATAAAATATTAATGTAATCCAATGACCCATGCAAGATATGGACAAAGTATAATAATAATAGTATTAAAGTATTTTTTTATTAATATCAATATATAAGCATGATTATTAATAATATCATTAATTTATATATTAATTGAATAATACTAATAAAAAAATTTTTATTTAATATGATCTGATAAGCTATTAAATTGCTTACTAAAAAAAACCTATATTAAATAATCCCTACATATTATATACATATATTAGATTTGTGGCATGATTACTTTCTGAGGAGTTCACCCTGTCCCTAACAAAAAAAATTCCCGGCCCACATTATATGACATTTAAGCTTTAACCCAAAAAAGTATATTTTATCTCTACTTGGCAGTGGGTGGGTAGCCGCATCCCCCAAAAAAAAAAAGTCGTCATGACTTGGAGTAGTTCGGGGTTAATTTATACTCCACAGCCGGGAAACTGGAACTGGATAAAGAAAACCACGTGCCTCCTGCCCATAAGTTTGGCAAGCCAGTGGGTCTTCTGTGGCAAAACAATGAGACCCTCCATGTGCCTTTGCCGAGGCTGTTTGGCACGTCATGGTCAGACCAGCGGCCCGGTCTTGCTCGAACCCAGCGAATCTACTATTGGAAAATTTCACCAACTCTCCAGCATCTCCCACGGTTTGCCTGCGCTCCCACGCCTCGGGCAGGGTGAAACAAAAGGCTGCCGGTGGTTTCCGTCGCTGTTCCCAGGTTTGCAACTGAAACCGGGGGGCAACCTCGGCCTTATAAGAAGCACCCCTGCCATGCTCTTATCATATTCCTCACAACCCACTCGGAGTTTTGAAGCTTGCAGTGATCGCAATTGTTTTAATTTCCATCGTTTCTTTTGCTACTCCAAAAGAGATACCAGTTGGTGGAAGATGAGCTCTTTGCAGGCTTGGGTTGCTGAGCACAAGCTCACCAGTGTGGGTAAGTACTCAACCTCTACCTCAAGCACCGTACCAGGGCTCATTTCTCTCAAAGAAAGAGTAATTGAGAAGTGTTTCGATTCTTTCTAATTTTTCATTGCTTCATAGATTTTTGCTGTATATAAATAAATCAATCGAAAGATCGTTCAAATTAATAGTTGTTCGGCAAAATTTACGAACTAAGCATTGCATTTCTGACTTATTCACGAGTTATTGAAACATTTACATGCTACCAACTGGTGAAACCGTGCTGTTCTTGCTTTATCTTCAACATTTTCTTATATTCTATATTTTTATTTCAAAGTTTAGCTGTTAATTTTTTTTCTAAACTTTTGAGAAATTCATCGGATATATTTTTTTTAAGCTCTTGGCATTTGTTTCCGAACATCGAACTTACGACCGTGCTCTCAAATAGTTGTGTAAAGCTCTGTTTTTAAGGTGACTTCTCTTAAATTGTCTTCAGGAGCGTTCTGGGCTTCCGCCATTGGAGCCTCACTGGCTTACACTCGCAAGAGGGCTCCACTTGCTAAGCCCAGCCTTCGGCTCATACACGCGAGGTAATATTTAGCCGGCTACTGTTTTCTAACTACTTTGATGCCTTTGAGTTTCGGACTCTAATACAAAGCTTGGTGTGGTGGGTTATTATAGGATGCACGCCCAGGCTCTGACGCTGGCCGTGCTCTCGGGTGCAGCGCTGCTCCACTACTACGACAGCAAGAATGCCATTGATGATGACGAAAAAGTTTGTCCCACCACCCTCGTCTAGATGTTTTTAAGGGGGTTTCAATATGTCTGCTACTTTGTTGGCAACGGCCAAGAGAGTGAGATGTGATGATCTTGTTATGGGGGGTAGTAAGATTGTTGCTCTCCACATCTTGCCTATTTGTACTTTGGTATGGACTATGTTATGTGATTTTGAGCAAATGAACAATTTCAATGGAATATGATCTCTTCTGTAACAAATTTTTACTCCTGAAGTTATCAAACTTGCTGCATTTATGAGGGTGTCGAAGATGATCTGAGGAGGATGCATCTATCTAATTACGTTATCTTGTTTGATTAAGCTAATCAGATAAAGTAATTGGCTTTTACACATGCTACCCACCATATATTGGACAAGCCATGTTGGATATGCTATGATTATTTTGCTGACCGCATCCCATTGTTCTTCAATCGGACTGATTTGTCCAGTAAAGCTCTTCGACCAAGCTAACCCGACATGATAAAATTCAATGCACTGGTAAACCAAAATCTTAATTTTAGCTGCACTAAGTTCGAAGAGGTTAGGGTTTAGACCTTCATGTTGGGCTTAAAAGGCGACCTCTTTCCCAGGGAACTTGGACCAATCGGTCAAGCCCACTGGAAAACTAGAAACAATAGCGGTGGAGAGGGTCGAATATTACCGTAGTTTGGGTTTCCTCTTGCATGGCAAGTCAAGCTAGAGATTTCATCCAGGAGAACACTTCGACTACTTTTACTCGACTTCGAGATATTTTGTTTTTTGATGCCTATTTTATTCATATTAAATTGGTTTGATGTAAGTGCTCAAAAATAAAATAAGATAAAATAAAATATAAAGAAGAGGCCCTTGTCCTACCATGATCGCTGGACTCTAAGATATCCATGCAGTTGGCTAAATGTAAATTGGTTTGACCGGGCCTCTCTTCTTGTACACAAATCCGATAAATCTATAATTCAAATGGACATGGATCTTTGTGAAAAGAATCCTTGAACAAGTCCACTAACATCAAGCAGTTTACACTGAATTCTCGAGACCACAATAGTGATTACTTCGAACCGATTGATCAAACTCCACAACATTTTTTTTGGTTTTTGGTAGAAGATGGACCAAAGGCCTTTTACTTTATAAAAAACAGTTTGCAAACCTTTTCCAAAGGAATGGGACAAATATCAAAGAAGAGCCTAAGGCAGTTATTTATGAACAATAGAACACATCCTCAGAACCCAAAACATGAACACATCCCAAAAGAATTCAGCCAAGTAGCAAGATAACTCATTGAAAAGCGATCTTCATGTTGTTTGATATTCCAAAAAAGTATGAATTCCAGCATACAGAGAAATATCAGTTGCATGCACTATATTTATGATGGAAAAAAATTCCATCATTAATAACATCTTTTAGCCATTATAAAATTGAATAAAAATCTTACCATCGCTGATACTATTAGCGACGATAATTTAATTATTAATGATGACAAAAATCATCGCTAACAGTGTTTAAATTTTTCAAATTTTTTTTATAATATTTAAATATAAAATAATTATTAGCGACAGCGAATTGGAGTTATTAACGACAAAAATTTTATCCTCGCTAATAATTTTTTTAAAAAAAATTTAAATAATAATTTAAAAATTATTTTTTTTGAAAATATTATTAATGACGGAATTAGCAACGACTATATTTTTTCATTATTAAAAATCTAGAAAATAATTTAGGTTCAATTTGAATCCAATTCGAATCCGATTCGAATCCAATTCGAAATCCTGTCAAACCTAATTTAATTAGACTTTGAATTCAAGTCCTACTTGAATTGTAAAATTCAATTACCTTCAAATTAAATCAAATTTAATTAAATTTAATGTAATTTAACCAATTAGGAGAAAATGATTTTCAATTTGGGTTCAAATCAAATCCAATTCAAAAATGATTTGAATCCGATTCGAATCTAATTCGAAATCCTGTCAAACCTAATTCAATTAGACTTTGAATCTAAGTCTTAATTGGATTGTAAAATTTAATTATCTTCAAATTAAGTCAAACTTAATTAAATTTAATCTGATTTAAATTAATTAAAAAAAAATAATTTTTAATTTAAATTCAATTCGAATCCAATTCAAATCCGCTTCGAATCCAATTCGAAGTCCTATCAAACTTAATTCAATTAGACTTTAAATCTAAGTCCTACTTGGATTATAAAATCCAATTAGTCACAAATTAAGTCAACTCTACTTAAATTAAATCTAATTTAAATCAATTAGAACTTGATCCATGATTCAATTTGAATCCGATTTGAATCTAGTTCGAAATTCTGTCAAAGCTAATTCAATTAGACTTTGAATCCAAATCCTACTTAGATTATAAAATCCAATTAGCATCAAATTAAGTCAAGCTTAATTAAATTAAATCTGATTTAAATCAATTAAAACTTGATCCATGATTCAATTCGAATCCGATTCGAATCGGATTCGAATCTGATTTGAATCCGATTCGAATCTGATTTGAATCTGATTCGAAATCTTATCAAATCTAATCAAATAGGCTTTGAATTCAAGTCCTATTTGGATTACAAAACCCAATTAGCCTCAAATTAAGTTAAGTCTAATTAAGTTAAATCTGATTTAAATCAATTAGGATTTGATTTATGATTCAATTTGAATCCAATTCGAATCTGATTCGAATCCCATTCGAAATCCTATCAAATCTAATTCAATTAGGCTTTGAATATAAGTCCTACTTAGAATATTAAAATCTAATTAACTTCAAATTAAGTCAAATCTAATTAAATTAAATCTAATTTAAATCAATTAGAACTTGATTCATAAATTAATTAAGTCCAAAAATTTAATAAAACCAAATAATAATTTTTAACCACCCAAAAAATGACTAAGGAGAAAAAAATTATTATTAAAATTTAATATTAAAAAATTTAATAGTATTAGCGACGGCATTAATGATGGAATAATTTACCGTCGCTAATAATTTTGAAAAAAATATTATTTTAAAAAAATTAAAAAAAAATTAATATTAAAATTTAATATTTAAAAAAAATTAATAGTATTAGCGATGGTGGATGAGTATTAGTGATGAAAATTACTGTCGCTAATATCCTAGCACATAAAATAGAGTTTTATCGATCACATTATCGATGGCTGCATTGTCGTCAGTAATATTCCGGCAAAAAATACCCCCAGCCCACCAGAGGAAAAAAAAATTCATGCTTGTTCTCTGTCTTCACGCAAATCTTCTCTCATTCTCCTCATTCCCAACTTTTTTTTCCACCTCATCGGCGCCTCCTCCAGACCGACGGCGACCCCCCTCCCTGATGCATCCTTCCCATCGTTCTCCGCTCTCCATGCATCCTCCTTCCTGATGTCCCGACCCCACTGGTGCCTCCTACACCACGGCCCCTCGTCGGCCACCCCGACCCCAACTCGCCCGCAACCGTCCCGATCCCATTGGCGCCTCCTATGCTGTGGCCTCGAGCTAGCCGCACCGGCCCCACCTTGCTCGTGGTCGCCCCGACCCCGTCGGTGCCTCCTACGCCATAGCCTCGAGCCAATCGCTCCACCTCGCCCGCGATGGCCCCGACCTCGTCAGTCAGACCCTGTGGCCCCTACCCCATCGGCCTCTTTGTGGCCCCGTCCTTACGACCCCGACCCCCATCGCCCCCAGCTCGCAGCCCCTGCCCCACGGCCCCATTCTCATGCCAGCGTGCCTACGATTATGAGTATTAGCGATGGCTAGTGTTGTCTAGTATTAGTGACGGCATTAGCGATGGCTAGTGCCATCACTAAAAGTTAATTAAATATTGATTTAATTAATTAATTAATTAATTAGATGTACGAAACTTGGGTCTCGGCATGCAGAGTGCTCGGATCAAGAGAAGGTGCTAGGCAACATTGCAAACACGGGGCCGAAGTGTACCCTGCATGCCTGGGCCTCGGGTCACGGCTGGCGTCCAAGGTATCTAGCCCTCACGTGCCCTGTGTTTGCATTGAATAAGAGGGTATCCCAATTGGATGAAGTCCCATTTGGTATTGAATTTGACAAGCAGAAGCCTCGGGGGTTCGGTACAACTCATAGCTGGGTGAAACGAAGCATCTTCTGAAAATTATCATACTGGTCTGCCACTTTGATCTGTCATAACCTTGATGTCATGCATATCGAGAAGAATGTATTCAATAATATTTTCTATATTATTATGGATGTTAAGGATAAGATGAAAGACAATCCCAAGGCTCGAGCAGATATGAAGAACATATGCAAATGTCCTCTATTAGAGCTGGTTGAAGTGTCACTTGAAAAATTTCTGAAGCTGAAAGCATCTTATACCTTGACAAGGGAGCAGCTAAAGGATATTTATGAATGGTGTAAGAGCCTTAAATTCTCAGATGGTTATGCAAGTAATCTAGCTCGGTGCGTCAATGTCAAATATTATAGATTCTATAGGCTAAAGAGCCATGACTGGCATGTATTCATGCAATGATTACTCCCATTGGCTTGGTGTGATCTCCTTCCCAATTTCATATGGAGTTCTTTGACCAAGCTTAGCCTTCTCTTCAGAGATATTTGTATTATTGAATTATCCACTGACCATAGCTCCAGTCTTGAGGCTAGCAATGTACAAACTATATGCAAGTTGGAGAAGATATTCCCTTCCAGCTTCTTTGACTCTATGGAGCACCTCGTGATTCATCTGGCCTTTGAAGCCGGAGTGGAAGGTCCAGTGCAGTATCGATGGATGATCCATTTGAAAGATACATACACAGTCTCAAAAAAAAGTAAAAAATAAGATCCGAGTCGAAGGTTCTATTATGGAGGCTTATATAACAGAAGAGATTTCAAATTTCAGCCGACACTACTTTAATCCCAGTATGCAGACCAAGCTGACTCAAGTTGACTGAAATGATGACGATGGTGATGAGGGATCAGAGCGGAAGATCTCAATATTTGCCTATCCCGCTCAAAAATTTGGACATGAGGTTCGTCAGATTTTTTTTGATACTGAACTTCGATAGGTAGAGACATATGTTTTGCTAAACTGCATGGAGGTCAACCCATATGTCTTGTAAGTGTCCATCACAATCCCAACTCTTTAATCATTTATTTCAATATACTTATCTTATGCATATTTAGGCAATATGATGAGATACTGAAAGAAGAAAACTCGAGCATAAGTGATGAAGAAATATCAACACAATGCTCAGAGAACTTTGCATATTGGTTTCATTAATTGGTAAGCATCCATTGTCATTTTATATGTTTTAATTTTTTTAATTTATTTTTTTATAATGCGCGGTCATTCAAGGAAGCGAGTCCATACCAACGAAGCTGAAACCATTAGATTACAGGTCTAAAAAATATGTGATATGCTATAATGGCTGTAACATAAATGGTTTCAAATTTTACATCCAATAATATAAAAATTATAAAAGCACAATAAACAATAGTGTATGTATAAAAGACAGCCGATGGGAAGATAAGGTGGAGAGTAACTATTATGGAATCCTCGAAGCAGTGATTAAGATAAGCTACATTGGAGGTAATAGTGTCATTCTATTTAAGTCCCAATGGTTCGATACCGATAATGATATGAAGGTTGATCCATGACACGGGCTTATTGAAATCAAACATGGATTAAAAACTTATATCAACGAGCCATTTGTACTAACTGCACAAGCTGCTCAAGTGTATTATACTCCTTTTTCATCAAGAGAAAGAGGAAGAAAAGATTGGTGAGCTGTATGTAAAATTAAGTCTGGAGTCATTCATTACATGCTCGAAGAAGAAGAAGAGTCTCAATTACCAGAATACTTTCAAGAGGATGAGACAGTAGGAGTTCATCAATCCTTTGATGATGTGAAATTGAATGCTCCAAAAATTCTCCTACGTGAAGATAGCCAACATGAGGAGATAGATCCAACTGAGATTATTTTAAAGGATAATCCTCCCGAAAAAGAGGAAGAAGAAGAAGAAGAGGAAGAGGTGGAAGAAGAAGAAGAGGTGGAAGAAGAGGAAGAATCGAAAGAAGATTCTGAAGGATACCAAACATCTGAAGAGGCCGATGAGTAGTGCTAAGTATATAATTCTTGGATCATTTTAATTACTTATCTTGCATCATTTTAAATCTTACATTGCCATCTATAATTGTATAATTAATTTGGTGAATCTATTTATTTTTATTTTCAGAGAGCATACATCATGTCTTCTAGAGCCCAGAGCTGCACCAGCCAAGGACAGAGCTCTCAAGGAGAGAGCGATCATGCAGCCAGCTCGCATGGTTTTACACCTCTCACACCAGATGGTAAGCTCTAACACTTTATATATTCTTGTTTATGTTATTTTATCATTTGTTAACTAATATAATATTCTTTGAATTAGATATTTTGCACTCAAGTTTAGAGGCCAAGGGGTTACCAGTGACCCCACAGTCGCATGCAGTAGCGACCGCCGGCTCTCAGACACAGCATCATGGTCGAGGATTCGTCCGGCTCACGACACCTCTGACTCGATCAAAGGATAGAGAGATCATCTATATTCAGAGCAGCTCGTAAGTACTACATGCTCAATTAATATGTTTAAAATTTAATAATTTTAGAGTTAATATTTATTCTTCAAAATCAATTTTGTAATACATTCAGAAAGCCTTCTACATCTCATGCCATTATCGAGATTATATGCCGATTGATATCAGGATGGGTGAATGAGTTCTCGAGTTGGCCGTCGGGAGCTCGTGATGCAGTCTAGGAGATATTTCAGGTAAGTCAACACTAGTTTAATTTTTAAATTCCTGATATGTTGGTATTTTAATTACATATTAATACACCTTGCTTCAATCTTGCAAGAGTACTATCGATTTAAGAATCTTCAGGATGAGGAGGCTGGCCATCAGACCTTCGAGGAGGTGGCCACACGGAAGCTCCAAGATGGCCTCTATAGCCTCAGGCAGTTCGCCATCCAGCACTCCGATTTTCAATCACCATCGAACTGAAGGTCCTTCATGGATCACTGAATATGGGTAGACATATGATAGATCCTTTGCGATCAGTGGAGCAGCGAGAAGTACTCTGATAGGTGACAGAGGGTCTGATAGAGCTTGACCACCCAGCAAGATCCAATCAGGCATATGGGTGGCTCGATCGGTACACATGTTGTGGCCTATAGACTGATAAGAAATCTATACCAAAACTCTTCGTAAAAACTCTTATATGCATAATTTAATTAATTTAATTTTATTATTTACTTATTGTAGACACAACAGCTAGATCGTCCATCAGACAAGCTATAGTTGTGGCGAGCCACACACCAATCTAAGAGGACTGGTGACTATTTAGATTCTACATTGCGATAGATCACGATAAAAATTTTAAACTTTATTTTCTAATTAAGTTATTACATGATCTAATTTTTATATTAGAACTAATGTATTTCTGAACTGTGTAGATGCATTATGCGGCATACGTTGCTGAGAGGTACGGCGATGACCCATCTTCTTAGCCCCCCTTGATCTTGAGGAATAGCTCAGCACCGTCGGGGGGGTGAGTAGGAGCCGGATCGTAGGATTCGGCCATAACTTCATCCCTTCATCGACTCGATATCTTTCGGCATCCTCATAGGCCTCGACGTCCCAGATCTGGAGCAATGTGCACATGGAGGAGGTCATGTAAAGGCTTCTGGACCAGCGACCTCAGAGCCTCCTGAATGCCATCCATGATACAGTCGTGGAGCTTCTCCAGGACCCACAACTATGCGATCGATTGGGCTCATCATTCCAGCCATTACATCAGATAATTATATTACTAAATCATTTTACTTGTTTTAAGTTTTCATATTTAAAAGCTTCATATATTTAGGTTTGAGTTTGGAAAGAAAATCTAGAGACTAAAAATTCAATCTAACAGTTCAATTGATGGACCGAAGGGTCTATAGCCTCGTATCATCGAATGAAATGTGTAGGAGCCAATATGTTTGAGAATCGGATGAGTATATCCAAAGATACGCCTCCGTATCGAAACTTACTACTATTATTTTTTTTTATTACAGGATATTGGGATATCCGGTTCTCATCCACCAGCTGCTGGAGAGGAGCAGGAGGAAAAGGAGGCAGACGATGATGAGGATCGGACCTATTTTTTTTAATGTATTATATTTTTTTTGATACTGCTTGTAAAAAAATTTATATAATTTATATTTTTAATATAATATAATTAATTTTTAATTTTTAATTATCATATTATCTTTGAATTTTAATTATAATAGGTATTAGGAACCATAATTCATTATGATTAATTAAAATAGATTTTAAAAAATATTATTACTTTTTAAAAAAATAAAATTAATTATTAGCGATGGTATTAGCGATGAAAAATACCGTCACTAATACTTATTAGCGACGGCATTAGCGATGATAATACCATCACTAATATTTTTTTAAAAAAATTATTTAATTTTAAAATTTTTTAAAAAAAATAGAGACGGCATTAGCGATGGCATTATTAGTCACTAATAATTATTAACGATGGCATTAGCTATGAAAATATCATCATTAATATTTTTTTTTAAATTTAATTTAAAAATTAAAAAAATTAGCGATAGAAAAATTTCATTGCTAAAGTCGTCGCTAGTAGCCTTATTAGCGATAGCTAGGGTTTTCATCGCTAATAAGGGTATTCAGCGATTAAATTTTTTTAGATTGATTGTTACGACGGAATTAACGATGACGAGACTGTTAGTGACAGGATGTGGACTATTAACGATGGCAACTAATCGTCACTAATAGTCTGAATTTTTATAGTGATATAAAGCAGGCACGAGGGAAAATGATAATAACAGTAGAATAGCAATCATCCAAAAATAATAGAGTGAGGATCCTGATTATTAAGCAACCATTTGCACTACCCTGAAAGAGTGAACACTTATATGCACACTGGAAAATGGAGTCGATTTCTGTATAATTAAGTCATAACAGCAAATATTATATAGTGGAGCAAATAGACATGCAGCAGAATATACATGCAAGTAAATCCAAGAGTTATCGCTTATCGTAGCCACCGATGGGAAATGAGAAGACGTAGAATTTGACATAGCCGACTTGAAACATATTTCCGAACAAGTAACATTAGCTAACCAACAAATATTGTTATGGAAACCTAGAGAAACAAATCGATCCTGATGAAAAGGCACCTGAGACATGTAATTGAATTTCATCTAAGCTTGGAGAGACCCATATGTAATTAACCATGTAAGCCAAAAGAGAGAGCAAAATGCAAATAAATAATTAGAGGGATCGAAAGATTCATCTACAGTATTGACTTCATGGAACTTATGTACCACACTGCCTTTTGCTCACAGAGCCACTCAGAAGTGGAATCGTCTGTATCAAATAAAAAATGCGACTCTTCTTTCTTCCAAGGCTATCCAAAGTTTGTCATCTCCGACCCATTGGAATCATATCCATTAATACTCCTCCATGAAAGAAGAGAAAACCCATGCCTAGCTAATTGTTTGTTTTCAGTATCTCGATGACAACGTTTACTTGGAATGTTCGAGGCCTAGACCTGAAGAAAAAAAAAAAAAAAAAACTGTTAGGATTTGACGCCTCGAGATTCAGTCCACATTGAGCCCACAGCGAGGTTCGCGGCGAAAAACGGAGTCCAACGAGACCAAGATCACCTGAATCGGAGCTCGGATGGAGGAGATACGAGCTTTTGAAGTCGGCACGAGAATCGAGGCGGCGGAGGACCGCCGGCGACCGGCGGCGGGCGGCAGCGGCGCGGCCGCAGGCGGCGGCGCGCGGGATGCGCGTCCCAGGCCCGTGTGGGACGCGGGACCCAGGCCCGCGCGGGACGCGCGACCCAGGCCTGCGCGGGACGCGCGTCCCAGGCCCAGGCCCAGGCCCGCGCGGGACGCGCGACCCAGGCCCAGGCCCGCGCGGGACGCGCGACCCAGCGGCCTGCTGGCCCATCTCCGGTCCACCGTGGACCGGGTGGTCCACGGCCCGATCTGTGGACCGCGTGGGCGTTTCCCATACGTTTCTCGCGGTCCACGGTACTATTCCATGGACCGGAGCGCGATCCAACGGCATGGGTGATTCCCGGTCTTGATCCGACGGTCCAGAGAGATTTTGGCTTTGTTTAGGATTCCTAATCCTTCTCTAATCAAGGATTAAACCTAGTTTAAGCCTTAAAAAATGCCTGAGAACGAACAGAAGAGGTGAGGGGGCTCGGGTTTTCATCGTACAGCCGTACGAACCAGCGTGAAGAGAGAGAGAGGCACGGGTGTGCTGTGAGAGAAGGAGCAGGAGGCTCCTGGACAGTGATCGCCAGGCTCTTCAGGGGTTCAGGGGGGTCTCCAAGAGAGAGAGAGCTTTTGTGAGGGGAACTTCATGTGAGAGAGAATTGGGTGTACAAGGGTTGAGGGTGAGGTCTCCTCTTGTAAAATTTTCTTTTCATAGTGAAGTTTGCATGCCCCGTAGAGGTGAGCCCTTTTTGTGGCTGATCCACGTATTTTGATTGTTTTTTCTTTTGTTTTGTTTCTTCTTTCTTCCTGGTGCATCGCGTGGTACTGAAAGGATCTTGGGAGGTGGTGTCCTGATCAGACATCCACCCAACAAAAACGAATGGTGCAAGATACCATTTTATCCTCCCAGTGCCAAATTGTATGCCTACAGGAAACCAAACTTAATGATGCGGATCAGATTACCATTTTAGAAATTGTGGGCGTCGGTTTGATTCATGGCGGATCAGATTACCATTTTAGAATTTGTGGGCGTCGGTTTGATTCATTGGAAACAAAAATCTCAAATGGGGCCTCTGGAGGTATTGAACTCAACGGAGATCCACGGTGAACTATTCTTTGACGGGTCCTTCTCTCTATCCACCACCCACGAGCCGCGCATCAGTGGCAGTATACAGGGCTGGCTTCTAACTAATGTTTACGGGCCAAATGAATCCACTTAATGAAAGGTTTTCATTCAAGAACTTTTTACCATCAGGAGCAAATGGAAGGGGCTCTGGGTTATCATAGGGGACTTCAATCTAACTTGATTTCAATAGAAAAAAAAAGGAACCAATTGCTCTCAACGTGCCTTCATCAGACCTCAACGATTTCATTGATGGTCTCTTCCTAATCGAGGTAAAACTCAACCAACTTCCTTTCACTTGGTCTAACCATAGGGAGATCCCCATGTTGGTTAAGCTCGACAGTCGCACAGTCTCTCTGCAATGGGCAGTAGCTCATACTTCATCTTTACTGTGTCCTCTGGCAAAGGTAACCTCAGACCATCATCCTTTACTTTTGGACATGGATATTCTGAAGAAAAGCCACAAGATATTTCGTTTTGAAGAATTTTGGTTCAAAATGGATGGTTTCAAGGACCTGGTTGCCAATTGGTGGAGAGAAGCACCCTTTGCAGACGATGCTGCAAAGAATTTCAGTTTAAAATTATGTTTTCTAAAGAATAATCTTAAACAGTGGAACAAAAGGATGAATGGAAACATTCTCAAGAGAAAAGAAGTAATTAAATCCAGAATTCAGTATATAGACAACAAAGAAGAAACCAGCAATCTATAAAAGGAGAAAATCGAGGAAAGAATCAATCTGAAAAATCGACTACATGATGTTCTACTATAGGAAGAAATAATCTGAAAACAAAAATCACCAGTATCCTGGCTGAAATATGGGGATCAAAATATAAGATTCTTCCACGCAATGGCTAGCTCAAGAAAATGGAAAAACACTACCACTCTTCTGGAGCTCGAGGGGGAGGTAACGTGAATCAAGCCGAATACAAAGAGCATTTGCTGATTATTTCTCGAAACTTCTAGGAACAGTAATGGAGAGTGAACTGAACATTGACTACGATGGAATCTACCAAGAAAACTTCAAGACTTGAGCTCTTTAGAGGATCCATTCTCAGAACAGGAGATCAAGGAGGCTATCTTCGAACTGCCTAAACACAAATCTCCGAGACCATACAGCTTCGCTTCAATATTCTTCCAAAAATTTTGGATTGCCATAAGAGAGGATATTTGCAATCTCTTTAATGTAATATATTCAAACACACAGACATTGGTAGGCTCAATTACACCTACTTAGTTTGATCCCTAAGAAAAGCAACTGCAAATCTGTGAGGGATTATAGATCTATTAGTTTGTTAAAAGGTGTGATGAAAGTTTTTCAAAGGTACTCACTAAAAGACTATCAAAATGCATTGCTACACTAGTTGCTGAATCCCAATCCGCATTTATTCAAGGTAGACAGATCACTGGCTGCTATGCCTTTGCAATGGAATTAATCTCGTTCTGGAATAAATCAAATCAAAGAGTTGTGATTCTAAAGATAGATTTCGAGAAGGCCTTTGATAATATTAAATGGGATCATTACTACAAATGAGAGGCTTTGGATCAAAATGGTGCTCCTGGATAAAGTAATTTTGCACACAAACAAAGTAGCGCCGATTGTTAATGGCGAACCCCTGAATTGGATTCAAACTAAGAGAGGCCTCAAGCAAGGAGACCCTCTCTCCCCTTTCCTCTTCATATTTGGTTTCAAATATGCTTATTCGGATCTTGAAAATAACTGCATCCAATGATCTCATTGCAGGAATTGGCCATCCTCACTCATCCGAAAACATCCATTGCATTCAATATGCGGACGCCATGCTCATCCTAAGCGACGCCTCAAGGTACACTTGACTAACATCAAATTTATCTTATACTGTTTCGAATGCTTTTCAAGTTTGAAGATTAATTTTGAGAAAAGCTCAATAGTCAGAATAGGAATTCATCAGCAGCAATATCAATATTTTGCCAAATTGCTTGGCTGCTCTCAATCCTCATTCCCAACTAAATACCTAGGCTTTCCACTTCAAATATCTAAACTGAAGACCACTGACTGGAATTTCTTGATGGAGAAAATTGACAAAAAACTACAATCCTAGAAGGGAAGACTCTTATCAATTGGGGGAAGGCTAACTTTGATCAATGTTGCTCTAAGCTGCATCCCAATTTATTGGATGTCCTCATTCATGCTGCCTCAAGCGATCATTCAAAAAATAGATAGGAAAAGAAGAGAATTCCTATGAGAGAGGATAAGTAATGCTCTGGGATTCATTGTCTGGTGAGCTAAAAAAAGTTTGCCGACCAAAATGCCCGAGGGGTCTGGGGATTATCAATTTAAGAGCCCTCAACCAAAGTCTTCTGACGAAAAGATGGTGGCACCTCTACATTGAACACACAAAGCCTTGGCAGCATCTAGTACTGAACTTTCATTATAGAAATTGCCCATCGAACGGCATTGTCACGCTCCAGACCTAAAATTGTGAATCGAGGGTCATGACAACCACCACATACTCATAAAAAAATTTTTCCATAAGCATGCAAGGCATCTTATTATGATATCAATACTTTACAGCGGAACAATTAGTCAATAATTTAAATCAAAAATATAACAATCCAAATTTCAGCTTTAATATCTCAATAAAGTCAACAAAATTTCATAGACCTTACATCAAATTCAATAAGACTTTCAGTCTAAATAAAAATATGGAAGTTTTGCTTCTAATCACTCTTCCGTTCCTATCTTGTATCATCTTAATTCCTCAACATCTGTAAAAATAATAAAATAAGAGATAATGAACTAGACAGCTCAGTAAGCAATGATCACTTTCAACAGATTTTATCAAGTATTTAAAGTAAATAATTATTTATAAAAAATAAACATATAGAGTTCATCAATTTAAAATCAATTTCGATTATGCAATATAGTTCATGCCAAATTCATTTTTTTTTCAAAAGTTTGAGTTTCTTTTGATATTTCAATTTCTTTCATTCTTAAGTTCTTTTCATCAACTATTAACTATGACTACATTTTTCTTATGGCAGGATCATTACACCGCGTATCTTCTTGCGGTGAGCTGCGAATCATCTGGCAGCAAAGTTCTTCGGAACCACTAGTCTCTCTGACGGTTTGTCGTTGGTCTCTCTGGTGACATAAACATTGAGGATAAATCAATTGCCAACGTATATGCCCCTATTGACGGGGTCCTTTACATAGTCAGATTGTCAATTTATATTATTCTTATATCAGAATTCTTCATAAATCATATTTCATATTTTAATTTCGATAAAAAAATATATAATCATGTAGTATTGAAATCAATCAATATAAAAATACATCATAAAATTAATATGTTCGATCACGCTTCATCATAATATTTCAAATAAGATATTTTCATAACAAAATATCATTCATCCAATTCATGCATCGTTTCACAAATTATATCAGAAAAATATATTATAATTTATCGATAAATTTAGAAAAAGTGAAACATTACTTACTTCGAACGTATTCTAATAATCCACATAATTCTATAAATTTTCTTCCAAAAATTTTATTCGTAGATTATATCGTGATATCTCATGATCAAACATCCACAATCCTATACAGGATCAATTTCAATAATTAAAAAAGATCGAAATAATTAAGAAATATAGAATGGATGGACACTCATATCCTATCGTCCAAATTGGTCCGATCATCTAATTTTATCTGATCAAAATTCAATTAGGACATAAACGATCCAAAGTTTGACTATCAGATCAAATCGGATTCGAAGTGATAAGATCAAGATTCCTTCATTGGATTTATGAATCAAGTAGAGAGAGAGAATCAGAGGAGAGAGAATTCATGAGGTACAATCCAAATTAATTAGATGTCATAATCCAACATCTCGATTGGTGTGATCAAAATAATCTAATCAAGTCATGGTTAAATCAAAATCATGGATGATCAAATTAAGAAATATCCGATCTGATCAAGATGAGTGCCAGCACACTGTCCGATAATTATGGATCAGAATTCTTCATCAGATTAAAAATATTAAAAAA
The DNA here is from genome assembly GCF_000442705.2 of Elaeis guineensis. Classification (NCBI taxonomy): domain Eukaryota; kingdom Viridiplantae; phylum Streptophyta; class Magnoliopsida; order Arecales; family Arecaceae; genus Elaeis; species Elaeis guineensis. The sequence goes on from NC_026002.2 coordinate 41,472,531, forward strand.
AAAAATTTCATTGACTAATCTTTTTAGAGAGAGAAATAATTTTAGAGAGAAAAAATTTTAGAGAGAGAAAATTCATCTTGGACTCTTCTGACGATATGATTCAATAAATCCGATCGATCGGATCAAATCATGCTGAAATTATTATGTAGATAATTTAATAAAATCATAAGAAATAAAATCCTAAAAGTACCTGATCTAATCAAAGTAGATGCCGGTATACTGTTTGATGATCACAGATCAAAATCTATCACTAGGATCAATTTCAGTTCAACATCATTCTTCTCAAAGTTCTAAAAATCTTAGGAGAGAGAAATAATCTAGAGAGAGAAAATAGAGAGAGACTAGAGAGAGAAAGAAAAATTTTAGAAAGAAGAGAAAAGAGGGGGAGAGAGAGAGGAGAGAGTGTCTATTTATTATTTTTCTATTTTTCTTCTTCTTCTTCTTTTTCTTTTTCTTTTCTTTTTTTTCTCTTTTCTTTTTTCTTTTTTTTTCCATGAGAACAGAGGACCCGCACATCCTCTTCCCCTCTTCTTCTTCTTCATAGAACATAGGAGGTTTTCCTGCCCCCTCGTTTCTGAACTAAGAGGCCTCCCCCTTAGCCAACCACCTGTGGCCGGAGAAACAGGCTCCAGCAGTGACTCCGACCAAGATCCAGTGATCGGTGATGACAATCAGTGACAGAAAAAAAACCAAATCAACACAGAGAAAATAGGGGAAACAATCCGAGCCTCCTATTTGGCCAAAATCCGGCGATTGCCAGCCAAAATCCCAGCACCCATAGACTCTAGAAGATGAGGAGAAGGATTAGAGAGAGTTCTTACCTTTTTTTCGACGAGATGTGGTCAAGATTCCGACGAGCATAATAAAATTTATTTGAAAACAATGGAAGAAGAAAGACAGAGAGAGAGGAGGGGTCCTTGGTGGTTGATCTTCATGGAGGGAAAGAGGGGAAAGAGGGTCTCCTCTTATAGAGAAGCCCTAAAGTTGAACTCCCACGTAGATTCAAACAGGGAGGAAGACTCCCAATGGGAGTCTTTTTCCTCCCATTCTTTCCTCTGTTTTTCTCTCTCTTTTTTTTGGGGGCCTTTTGTGGGCTAGGTAATTAGGCCGGGTCATAACATTCTTCTCCTCTAAAAGAAATTTCATCCTTAAAAATTTTTCTTGCTTAAGTCTTCAAAAATTCTCACTTGAGATTTATGGTTAAAATCTCACCCACAAATATTTTAATATTCTAATTCTTAATACAAATATATTCTTGAATCATTTCATAAGGAAAAGATCAGTACATCCAGTGTCGATATGAAAGAACCATTCATTTTCTTATTGTCAAAATCAATATCTCAAAGATTTTCAATTTTTAAAATTTCGAAATCATACTCTCATTCCCTATAAAATAATGTTCAATACCTCATGACTAGATCAAAATCAAACCTATCTCTTGTAAATAGAAGAAAATTAATATCTTAATTTTTGAATAAGAATTTCATTCATCATCATCATTTTTTTTTCAAAATACTAACCACTCTTAATTAATCAACCCATCATAAGATAGAAAAATATACTTCTATGAATCACATGATGATATCCAAATCAGTCACAATTCAAAAATATTTTCTTTTATTCATGCTTTCAAAGGTTGAAAATTTATCTTTTTAATCTCATTCTCAAATTTTTGATATTTTAATTCTCGATGCAACTTCATCATTAAGTCATTTCATAAAGATCAATATCACCAATATTGATTAGAATCGATATCACTATTTCTGATCATCGAAATTAATCTCTTAATCCTAGATAAGGATATCAAATTTTTCACTAAAAATTTTTAACTGCTCATGATTTAATCAATTTATCACAAGATCATAAATAAATTTTACCATATTCTCCATAGATAAACTTTTGAGTATAAAAATCTAAGATCAAAATTATTATTCGATAAACAATCTCAAATTCTTTCTAATAAATAAAAAATTATAAAATTCAATTCTAAGATAGAAAAAATTTATCTCTAAATATTCTAAATCTAAAATCAAAAATCAAGAGTCCACTCATCCTAGAATTAGGATGCTAAATATTTTTGTAGCATAGTACATGGAAGCACTACTTTTAAAAATCACATTGAGGATATACAAATTTTTTTAAAAATATTATTCTTTCTAATATCAATGATATCAAATTATATCATCTATCATAATTTTTTAACTCAAAGAGTCAACATTCCTAACTTACTCAAAATGATCTAGATCACCATGCTTTCACTGCGCACTCTGTTCTAACAATCAAAATTTCTTAAGTTCATCAAAAAGTTTTGATCAAATTACTTCTTTATCTTATCAATAGAAAAGATCTAAAATTTTAAATTTTAATTGAAGCCAAAGATTAACTTCCAATTCTCATTCATACTTTTACTAGTGTACAATAATCTTGATTAATCCTTGAATCCAATATCACATTTAAAACCATCATATAGATTTACTATAATCAATATGAATCAAATCTTAATTCTCATATCAATTCAATTTGATAATTTCAAATCAAAATCCTTATAAGTCAAATCAACGAGAAAATCCTTCGATGCTCTATTAAGTTAGGACATAATTAAAACATATAAGAATTTTAAATCATTATTTTTTTTCAAGTTTCTATCATCAGGATTTTCAATATCTATCAAGTATCCTTTTATAACAATCATACAAGCCTCAAAAAATTAATTCTCTACTTAATAGATTCAATCAAAGACTTCATTAACAAAAGTAAAAGAACTCTATATCAATTCCTAAATCTAAAATTTTTAAATTATAAATTCATATGGGTCCCATAATCTCAAATAAATATAAATCAGATCTTTTATCTTAATTTAAATATATCAATTTTTTATTAACAATCTCAACAATAATATCAAAAAATCTCTTGATCAACTTAAATATAAAATTTTTAAATTAAAATTTTATACACATCATATAGTCTTCAAGAGATACAATAAGATCTATTATTTAGATCCAAAGATGATAATTAAAAATTCTAGTACAATGAATATCCTACAATCTCATAATCTATTTCATCAATAAGAAATAGGCTTCTTTGCAATATCCTCAAATATGCATTTATCCTAATATGCCACTTTATACACGATCCACATGCCAAGTTCAATTTCGATAAATATTCCAATCAAGCATCATAAAGATTTTTTTAGTCCATGCTGGAATAATATTTTATCATCAAATCTTTATCTTACCAATAATAGTCAACTTCTTAACTAAATCTAATATCATATTATTATTCTCACATCAAATTTAAACTTACGATTTATTTTTGAATAAGCAATGATCAAATTAATAACCACAATGCACAATAAAATTTCATGTCAATCTTTTTGTAATTACTTTCGATCAAAATCTAACTAATCATATCATAATCCATAGATCATCTATTATATTTTAAACTCTATATGTTATAATCTCTTATGATCCTTTCATACATAATCTCAATATTTAATCAAAAATTATAAAAATTTTTCTCACTATAATCATCAAAGATTTACACCATAATGTCTCTAGTGTCTATCCACTGACACTCATTCTATATCTGATTTTATGTTTCATAATTTATCCATTTATACTCTGATACCACCTTAATTGTCACGCCCCCAACCTGATATTGTGAATCGAGGGTCATGGTAACCACCGCATACTCATAGAAAACTCTTTCCATAAGCATACAAAACATCTTATCATGATATCAATGCTTCACAGCGAAATAATTAGTCAATAATTTAAATCAAAAATATAACAATCTAAATTTTAACTTTAATATCTCAATAAAATCAACAAAGTTTCATAGGCCTTACATCAAATTCAATAAGACTTTCAGTCTAAATAAAAATATGAAAGTTCTACTTCTAATCACTCTTCCATTCCTATATTGTATCATTTTAATTTCTCAACATCTGTAAAAATAATAAAATAAAAAATAATGAGCTAGACAGTCCAATAAGCAATGATCACTTTCAACAGATTTTATCAGGTATTTAAAGTAAATAATCATTTATAGAAAATAAGCACATAGAGTTCATCAATTTGAAATCAATTTCTATTATGCAATATATTTCATGCTAAATTTATTTTTTTTTTAAAATTTGAGTTTCTTTCGAGATTTCAATTTCTTTCATTCTTAAGTTTTTTTCATCAACCATGAGCTATGACCATATTTTTTCTATGGCAGGATCATAACACTGCGCATCTTCTTGCGGTGAGCTGCGAATCATCTAGCAGCAAAGTCTTTTGGAATCGCTTGTCTCTCTGATGGTTTGTCGCTGGTCTCTCTGGCAACATAAACTCTCAGGACAAATCAATTGCCAACGTATATGCCATCATTGGAGGGATCTTTTACATAGTCAGGTTATCAATTTATATTATTCTTATATCAGAATTCTTTATAAATCATATTTCATATTCTAATTTTGATAAAAAAATATATAATCATGTAATATCAAAATTAATCAATATAATGCATCATAAAATCAATATGTTCAATCAGGCTTCATCATAATATTTCAAATAAGATATTTTCATAATAAAATATCATTCATCCAATTAATGCATCGTTTCACAAATTATATCAGAAAAATATATTATAATTTATCGATAAATCTAGAAAAAGTGAAACATTACTTATCTCGAACGTATTTCAATAATCCATATAATTTTAAAAAAAAATTTTCAAAAATTATGTTCGTAGATCATATCACGATATCCCATGATCAAACATCCACAATCCTATACAAGATCAATTTCAATAATTAGAAAGAATCGAAATAATTAAAAAAAAATAGAATTGATGGACATCCATATCCTATCATCCAGATTAGTCCGATCATCTAATTTCATCTGATCAAAATCCAATTAGGATATAAACGATCCAAAGTTTGACTATCAGATCAAATCGGATTTGAAGTGATAAGATCGAGATTCCTTCATTGGATTCATAAATCAAGTAGAGAGAGAAAATCAGAGGAGAGAGAATTTATAAGGTATAATCCAAATTAATCAGATATCATAGTCCAACATCTTGATTGGTGTGATTAAAATAATCTAATCAAGTCATGGTTAAATCAAAATTATGGATGATCAAATTGAGAAATATCCGATCTGATCAAGACGAGTGCCAGCACACTGTCCGACAATCATGAATCAGAATTCTTCATCAGATCAGAAATATTAAAAAAAAAAATTTCATTGACTAATCTCTTTAGAGAGAGAAAAATCAATCAAGAGAGAGAAATAATTTTAGAGATAGAAAATTTTAGAAAGAAAAAATTCATCTTGGACACTTCAGATGATATGATTCAACAAATTCGATCGATCAGATCAAATCATGTTGAAATTATCATGTGGATAATTTAATAAAATCATAAGAAATAAAATCTAAAAGTATCTGATCTAGAGGGAGAAAATGGAGAGAGAAAGTGGAGAGAGAGACTAGAGAGAAAGAGAAATTCTAGAAAGAGGAGAAAAGAGGGAGAGAGAGAGAAGAGAGAGAGTCTATTTATTATTTATTATTTTTCTTCTTCTTCTTCTTCTTTTCTTTTTTTCTTTCTTTTTTTTTTCTCTTTTCTTTTTCCTTTGTTTTTTTTCCACGGGAACAGAGGATCCGCGCATCCTCTTCCCCTCTTCTTCTTCTTCATAGAATAGGGGAGGTTTTCCTCCCCCCTCGTTTCTAAACTTAGAGGCTTCCCCCCTAGCCAACCACCTGTGGCCGGAGGAACAGGCTCCAGCAGCGACTCTGACCAAGATTCGGTGATTGGTGATGACAACTAGTGACGGAAAAAAAAATAAATCAACACGAGGAAAATGGGAAAAACAATCCGAGCCTCCTATTTGGCCAAAATCCCAGCACCCATAGACTCTGGAAGATGAGGAGAAGGATTAGAGAGAGTTCTTACCTTTTTTCCGAGGAGATGTGGTCAAGATTCCGACAAGCACAATAAAATTTATCTGAAAATAATGAAGGAAGAAAGACAGAGAGAGAAGGAGGGGTCCTC